>NC_134694.1:95674096-96001239 GCF_050947455.1 Rhinoderma darwinii
CGGCGCCCCCGCAAACAAATCGCGGGTCGCCGTCGGGTTTCCATGACAGCCGGGGGTCTAACAAAGACCCCCAGGTCTGTCTTCAGCATCTGCCTGTTAGGCGATGCCAGAGGCATGACCTAACAGGTTGCCTGTCAGTTTTACACTGACAGGCAATAATGCTTTGGTATACGAAGTATACCAAAGCATTATATATGCGATCGGCATATCGCATAGTGAAGTCCCCTGGTGGGACTAAAAAAAAAAAAGTAAAACCGTTAAATAAAGTTTGTGAAAAAAAAAATAAAAAAAATTACAGTCAAAGTCAAATAAAACTACTTTTTTGCCCCAAAAAGTGGTTTTATTTAATAAAACGGTCAAAACAAATCACACATACACATATATGGTATCCCCGCGATCGTAACAACTTGACCAATAAAATGAACACATTAATTAAACCGCCGGATGAACGGCGTCCAAAGAAAACGCAAAAAACAACGGCAAAATTCTCTCTTTTCTCCCATTCCCCCCATAAAAAATAAAATAAAAGTTCATCTATAAGTCCTATGTACCCCAAAATAGTACTAATGAAAACTACACATTGTCCCGCAAAAATCAATCCCACGTACGGCCACATTGCCGGAAAAATAAAAAAATTACGCCTCTTGGAACGCGGCGATGCAAAAACAAGTAATTTTTTTCTAAAAGGGTTTTTATTGTGCAAACGTAGAAAAAACATATAAAACCTTTACACATTTGGTATCCCTGTAATCGTGCCGACCCATAGAATAAAGTTAACATGTTATTTACGCTGCATAGTAAACGGCGTAAATTTATAACGTGAAAATTAATGCTGGAATAGCTGCTTATTTTCAATTCTCTCCTAAAATAAAGTTAATAAAAGTTAATCAATATGTTATAAGCATCTAAAAATGGTACAATTACAAAATACAACTCGTCCCGGAAAAAACAAGCCCTTATACGGCTATGTCGACGTAATAAAAAAAAAGTTAGGGTATGTGCACACACACTAATTACGTCCGTAATTGATGGACGTATTTCGGCCGCAAGTCCCGGACCGAACACAGTGCAGGGAGCCGGGCTCCTAGCATCATACTTATGTACGATGCTAGGAGTCCCTGCCTCGCTGCAGGACAACTGTCCCGTACTGAAACCATGATTACACTACGGGACAGTTGTCCTGCAGCGAGGCAGGGACTCCTAGCATCGTATATAAGTATGATGCTAGGAGCCCGGCTCCCTGCACTGAGTTCGGTCCGGGACTTGCGGCCGAAATACGTCCGTCAATTACGGACGTAAATAGTGTGTGTGCACATACCCTGACGACTCTTGGAATGCGACCATGAAAAAACAAAAAATAATCCTTGGTCATTAACGTGCAAAATGGCCCGGTCATTAAGGGGTTAATGTGGCGCGTATTTCTCTTTATTTCACTTTAATTTTCACTTCGTTTCACGTCACCATTAAGCCCTTCGGTTTTCAAAGAGTACAATATCAGCCGTCACTTTGCCACGAAGCATGCAAACTATGCTAGCAAGCAGTCAACACAAGAACGGGCGGCTACTGCTCAGAGGTTGGCAGCTAATTTACAGAGTCAACAGAACTTTTTTCTTGATAAATCACAGTGCGTATGTTATTTTAATCTATTTACATTTCCTCCTCCCAGTATCTGCGCAATAGTATGTAAATGCCATATCTTGCATATTCCTTGAGACAAATTTATTAACTGATAAGGGCTATTTTTCACATTTGAAAGACAGTTAATAAATTGGGTTGTAGTGTTCTTACTGTGCTATGAGGTTTGCACACACTACATTTAATGCTTTAGTATATCCGGCCCAAACACTCCCTCCAAATGCTCCTGGCCCGGCCCCTCTGTCAAATTTTAGAACCCATTGTGGCCCGCGAGTCAAAAAGTTTGCCCACCCCTGGGTTAACCAATCAAAGGCAATGTGACAATATTTCTTATTCAGCCAATAGCAGATGATAAGAATATTTCAAGTACATAATTATAATTCTTCATTAAAATGCTGACATCAGGTAACGCCTGGAGACAAGCATATAATGGGCAGTTGTTAACTGATCTATCCCATGGGCGAGTTTGTTGTACTAATGGGAAATAGTTGCACTTTATGCCTGGGTGTTCAGCGAACCCGCTACAATGGGGTATGAAGACCATATTATGAACACATGAAGATAAGACATTTCCTTGAATTATATAGCGGAAAGTTCATTACAAAATGAAGAATACATATTTTAGTAATTCGGCATCCTGCTTGATAATTCATAATGTAATTTCATACAGAGAATATAAGCAAATAAACCATCCTTCACAATATAAAGTGTCACCATTGAAAACGGCTGCATACAAAATGAGACCCAAATCGCAGCTTTTAAACAATGATGACATTTTGCATTGCTACCCCCGACTTTTCTTATTCAAGTAAACTGCTTATTATGTAGAAGATGTGTATATAAGCAGAACGATTGCGTTTAACTGTCATAATTGTGTGACAATGGATTAACCTTTACTCTATAAAGTAACAAATACATTTCCAGGAAAGAGGCATCTTATCTGGTGATGAATAACCTTATGACAGACGTAGGGAGATGTTGGGTTCGATTGACCACTTCACATTTGTCAAGCATTTGAGATTAAAGGCCACTTAGTGCATTATTATGGATGCAAATGAAGTGCTGGTCGTCGTTTCCTGTCATATTGTTGGATTGTTTCTTTAGTGTGTTGGTAAAAACGGAATGAATAATGTTCATGCAGAATAATTTTTTTTTACTTTGGTAGTGTAAATATAGAGTATTATTCTCCCAACTGGGATAAGATAGTAAACTGGTATAGGAAAAAAAAAATGTAACCGTGAATTAAATGGTAGAATTTTGTTCTTTTTTTTCAGGGATATTGTGCATGAAATATGGATAACAGATATTTGTCATTTTTTCTCCTGTCTTTTTTTTCCATTACAAGGTATAATGAGCCGGGTGTACCTGGATATGTTGTACCACGTGACTCTTATTATACCCGTTCATCTCCTGAACTGTTCCCAGATACAATAGCTAGCTAAAATTACTCAAGGCATGAGCTCATACAATAAACTGGAACACCTGAGTATGATTTATTGCAGGAGTGGCCAAAATTTTTCACTATAGGATCTGTTTTTTGTGGAGCTTGAGATCTACCACAGGGTCAGGGTTAGACACATGTGTCTTGGAGGACGCTGCTGTAATTTTTTTCATGAACCATTCAAATATTAATTCTGTAATGTGGCTCCGCTATCCAAGCACTAACTTTCTAGCATTTTTGTGTGAGCTTGTGTCCATACACACCAGCCATTGTGAAGAGGCCGAGCTACAGTGTGGAGGGACAGAGCAGGAGTCTAAGCCAAAGATGACCCAGGAGGTGGATGTCTGACCAGCTTAGCTACAGTGCCTTCTGGGAGTCTGCCTCATGGACATGAACGTAGCCATGTGTATGGCTGTGATTTTCGGGTCGGCTGGCCGCCAAGTGTCACCCGCGAGCCGCCCGTAAAGCGTCCATTATTTTCTATGAGCCTGGACCGCAGAACACGGCCGTAATAAGACATATCCGTTCTTTCTGCGGTCCAGGCTCCTGGGCCATGCACGGACTGTGGAAACCAAGGTCGTGTGCATGGGCCCATAGAAATTAAAGGGGCCGCAAATCTCCCATGGATTTTCAGGGGAATTGAGGCCGCAAAAGCACATTCGTGTGCATGGGGCTTAAGTATATGCACCGATCACAGCTGTCCACTGCGAGAGCAGAGGTAAAAATCAACACTGTGAAAAAAATATCAGGTAAGCACTGCACAGAGGTTTTGACAAACGTATAATTATTATTATTTTTTTTTAATCAATACGTTTTTATTAAAGGAATTTTTACAGTAAGAGAGACACGTACAAAACAGGATGATAATCATCAGAAGAAAACAGAAAATACAATAAAGTCACACATGTGAACACCAGATACATACAAGTAGTAGCAATGGCAGTTCATACAATTGTTTGTGATCAAATTGGAACAACATCCACAATCCTTTCAGAGGTAGGAATAGCTTTACAGCAATCTATAACATCTGTGCAATTTATATTTTGCTCTCCACTCCAGGATACAGTATGACAGATTCCTCTATCAAGGCAATGGAGGTTTGGAAAATATCAATCTTTATAGTATGGACTTTCAGTCCAGCTACTCCAATCTCTCATAAATTTAGTGTTCTGTAGGTGTTGAGAGGAAATTTAGTCTTCCGTATGTACAAGTGGAGTTCACCAAAGTAATAACCTCCTGTACGTGTGGCTGGGAGACAGATTTCCAGTCTCTTGTCAGAATCAACTTCGTGGCCACGAGTACATGCGTCACAATGGAGATCGAGTTGGCCGGGAACTTTTTCAGGCCAAGTAGTAATAGTGCCAATTCTGGTGTCAACCGGAAGGTGAGTTTGGTAACCGTTTGAATTACATGATGGGACGCCAGCCATAGTGGCATAATTATTGGACAGTCCCAAAGGATGTGTAAGAGATTTCCCGGAACTCCACATCTTCTCCAACATAAAGGAGATGAGGCCAGGAACATTATGTGTAGTCTAGAGGGTGTGTAATACCATCTCATCCTAGTCTTGAAGACTGCCTCCTGGAATGAGGTGCAGCAGAAGATCTTGTGGATACAACAAAACCCATCTTTCCATTGTTTCATAGCAAAGGTGACATTCAAATCCTTTTCCCATTTAAGTACAGGAGCAGTTTTTACAAAGTCTTTTTTACCATCCAGAATGTTATAATAAAATGAAATACACCTACTGTTCCTTTTCGGTGAGGTAGGATGGAGTAAAACTTCCTTGCTAATATAGTTAGAAGTGGGGATAGAATCCTGAAGGAAATCTTTCACTTGTAGAAATTTGTAGAAGTCTCTGTTGGGGATGTGGAAGTGATTTATGAGGTGTTGGAAGTGGAGAGTGTTATTGTAATGATAGGGGTAGGGAAACGGACAAGTGAGCCCTAATCTACCCGCCACTCTGCCCCTGCCTACTTGCAACGACCCGCCCTAGGCGACGGGGTACAACTGGGCGGCGGTCCCTACGCTCAGTAAGTGCACGAGACAAACATACAAGGGAATATAAAGCAAAGGTAAAGGGGCAGTTGCCCACGGCAACACCGTGAGCAACAGAGTGGTGAACGAGCCATGTCAAACCAGGAGAGCACGAGGTACCAAACGCAGAGCAGAAGAGTAGTCAGTAAGCCAGGGTCAGTATGGAGCAGGATCAAATAGTAGGAGCTGTAGCTGGGCCAGGAAACCACTCGGAAAGAATCACAAGCAAGGAGGAACAGGAAAGGCAGGTATAAATAGACAGAGGGCGGGAGCTAGCTGAGTCTGGCCAGGCTGCGATAGGCTCTCCCACTCCTAAGCCTGCCAGCCTGAGTGGTGGAAGCTGGAGTCAGTCTCAGAGAGATAGACTCAGGTGAAGACTGATTACCTATGGAAGTTAACCCCGAAGCTGTGCCTGGCAGATCCTTTACAGTACCCCCCCTTTTATGAGGGGCCACCGGACCCTTTCTAAGTGGACCTGGTTTACTGGGGAAACGAAGGTGGAACTTCCTGACCAATACCCCAGCGTGAACATCCCGGGCGGGTACCCAAGTCCTCTCCTCAGGCCCGTATCCTCTCCAATGGACCAGGTACTGGAGGGAGCCTTGGACCATCTTGCTGTCCACAATCTTGGCCACCTCGAATTCCACCCCCTAAGGGGTGAGAACGGGAACAGGAGGTTTCCTCGAGGGAGCCAAGGACGGGGAGCAGCGTTTAAGGAGGGAGGCATGAAACACGTCGTGTATACGAAAAGATGGGGGGAACTCCAGCCGGAAGGAGACAGGATTGAGGACTTCAATTACCTTATACGGCCCAATAAACCGGGGAGCAAACTTCTTGGATGGGACCTTAAGACGCAAGTTCCTAGACGATAACCACACCAGATCCCCGACCATAAACAAGGGGTTAGCAGAACGTTTTCTATCAGCCTGAGTTTTTTTGTACGCTCTGGGACGCCTCTAGGTTCTTCTGAACCTGGGCCCAGACTGTGCACAGTTCCCGATGAACGACCTCTACCTCGGGATTGTTGGAACTACCAGGTGAAACGGAGGAGAACCGTGGATTAAACCCAAAATTACAGAAAAAGGGGGAGACCCCTGACGAGTTACTGACCCGGTTATTAAGGGAAAATTCAGCGAGGGGAATGAATGAGACCCAATCATATTGACAGTCAGAGATAAAACACCTTAAATATTGTTCTAGAGATTGATTAGTCCTCTCAGTTTGGCCATTGGTTTCAGGATGGAAAGCAGAGGAGAAGGACAGATCAATCTCCAACTTCTTACAGAAGGCTCTCCAAAACAAAAAAACAAATTGTACCCCTCTGTCCGAAACAATATTGACAGGGACCCCATGGAGACGGAGGATGTGTTTGACAAACAAGGTAGCTAACGTCTTGGTGTTGGGTAGTTTCTTGAGGGGCACAAAGTGGCACATCTTACTGAAGCGGTCTACTACCACCCACACCACCGACTTGCCTTGGGATGGAGGCAAATCGGTGATAAAATCCATGGAGATATGTGTCCAAGGTCTCTGGAGAATGGGCAACGAACGTAGTAAGCCCGCTGGTCGGGACCTGGGAGTCTTGGACCTAGCACAAACCTCACAAGCGGCGACGTAGGCCTTAACGTCTTTAGGCAACCCAGGCCACCAATAGTTTCTGGCAATGAGGTGTTTGGTACCCAGGATGCCTGGATGACCAGATAGTGCGGAGTCATGATTTTCCCTAAGTACCCTTAGCGGTATTGCAGGGGAACAAACAGCTTGTCCTCAGGAAGGTTCCCGGGAGCTGAACCTTGATCAGCTGCAATTTCAGAGACTAAATCAGAATCAATAGAAGAAATGATTATACCGGGAGGCAAAATACAAGCAGGATCTTCCTCCGAAGGAGGGCTGGCCATGAAGCTATGCGACAGTGCATCGGCCTTAATATTTTTAGACCCAGCCCTATAGGTAACCAAAAAGTTGAATCTGGTAAAAAATAGCGCCCATCGAGCTTGTCTCGGGTTTAGCCTCCGGGCAGATTCTAGGAAAACCAGATTCTTGTGGTCGGTAAGGACCGTTACCTGGTGCCTAGCCCCCTCCAGGAAGTGGCGCCACTCTTCAAATGCCCATTTAATGGCTAAGAGTTCGCGGTTGCCAATATCATAGTTACTCTCAGTGGGCGAAAACTTCCTGGAGAAGTAGGCACAGGGGCGGAGATGGGTGAGGGACCTGGTACCCTGGGACAAGACAGCCCCCACTCCCACCTCGGATGCGTCAACTTCCACGATAAATGGCTCCATTTGGTTGGGCTGAACCAGCACCGGAGCCGAGATAAAGCACTTCTTAAGGACCTCAAAAGCCTGGACAGCCTCTGGAGACCAGTGGAGGAGATCAGCACCTTTGCGAGTGAGGTCCGTAAGAGGCTTAGCGATGACCGAGAAGTTAGCAATGAATTTCCTGTAATAATTAGCGAACCCCAAAAAACACTGTAACGCCTTCAGGGAGGCAGGTTGGACCCATTCCGCCACAGCCTGAACCTTGGCGGGGTCCATGCGGAATTCATGAGGAGTGAGGATTTGACCCAAAAATGGTATCTCCTGTACCCCAAACACACATTTTTCGGTTTTTGCAAACAGTTTGTTTTCCCGAAGGACCTGGAGCACCTTCCTGACATGCTCAATGTGGGAGGGCCAGTCCTTGGAAAACACCAGTATGTCATCAAGGTACACTACAAGAAATATCCCCAGGTAATCTCTCAAAATCTCATTTATGAAATTCTGGAAGACCGCCGGCTCATTACACAACCCAAAGGGCATGACGAGGTATTCGAAATGACCTTCGGGCGTGTTAAACGCAGTCTTCCACTCATCCCCCTCTTTGATGCGGATAAGGTTATACGCCCCCCGTAGATCAAACTTAGAGAACCATTGGGCCCCCTGAACCTGATTAAAGAGATCAGGAATCAAAGGAAGGGGATACTGGTTCCTTACAGTGACCTTATTCAGGTTACGGTAGTCAATGCATGGCCTAAGACCACCATCCTTCTTCCCTACGAAGAAGAAGCCAGCACCTACCGGAGAAGTAGAGGGGCGAATGTAACCCTTGGCCAGGCATTCCTGGATATACTCTCTCATGGCTTCACGTTCGGGACAAGAAAGATTAAATATCCTACCCTTAGGAAGCTTAGCTCCTGGTACCAATTCGATAGCGCAATCGTATTCTCTATGAGGAGGTAACACTTCGGAGGCCTCCTTAGAGAAAACATCCGCGAAGTCCCGAACAAACTCAGGTAGCGTGTTCACCTCCTCAGGGGGAGAAATAGAATTAACAGAAAAACATGACGTCAAACATTCATTACCCCATTTGGTAAGCTCCCCAATATTCCAGTCAAACGTGGGATTATGCAACTGCAACCAGGGAAGGCCTAAAACCAAATCGGACGATAATCCCTGCATCAACAGTACAGAGCACTGCTCCAAATGCATGGAGCCAACAAGGAGTTCGAAAACAGGGGTATGCTGTGTAAAATAACCATTAGCAAGAGGAGTGGAGTCGATACCCACTACCGGGACAGGTTTAGGCAAATCAATCAAAGGCATAGCAAGAGACATAGCAAATTCCACAGACATGATATTAGCAGAGGACCCTGAATCCACGAAGGCACTGCCGGTAGCAGACCTACCACCAAAAGAGACCTGAAAGGGAAGCAAGATCTTATTACGTTTCATATTTACGGGAAATACCTGTGCGCCCAAGTGACCTCCCCGATGATCACTTAGGCGCGGAAGTTCTCCGGCTGCATTCTTACACTTAGGACAGTTGTTCACTTGATGCTTGTCATCCCCACAGTAGAAGCAAAGACCATTCTTCCTGCGGAAATCTCTGCGTTGTTGGGGGGACACGAAGGCCCCGAGTTGCATAGGTACCTCTGAGTCTTCCGGGGAAGAATGAAGCAACGGAACCTCGGGAGGCATCATGGGGGAGTCGGAGGAGAAAACACATAAACGTTCGCGTTGTCGTTCCCTGAGACGTCGGTCAAGTCGTACCGCTAAAGCCATAACCTGGTCTAGGGAGTCAGAAGAGGGATAGCTAACTAGCAGGTCTTTCAGGGCATTCGACAGACCCAACCTAAACTGGCACCTTAAAGCAGGGTCATTCCACCGAGAAGCTATGCACCACTTCCTAAAGTCAGAAGAATATTCCTCAACAGGTCTCTTACCCTGACGTAAGGTCACCAGCTGACTCTCGGCAAAGGCAGTCTTGTCAGTCTCGTCATAAATGAGTCCGCGAGCAGAAAAGAAAAGATCAACGGAGGAAAGTTCAGGGGCGTCAGGAGCCAAGGAGAAGGCCCATTCTTGGGCTGGCTCTCAGAACCTGAGGAGTGGGGCTTTAAGCGAAAGTAAAGCCTTCAACTCTCCCGAAAGGAGAGAAAAGCCCTCCGGTCCCCTGAGAACCGGTTGGGCAACTTGAGGTGGGGTTCAGGAGTTGAGGTGAGGGGAACTACCAAGGTGGCATCAGGCTGGTTGACCTTCTGAGCCAGGGCCTGGACCTGTAGGGAGAGACCCTGCATTTGCTGAGCCAGGGTCTCAAGGGGGTCCATAGTAGTGTCAGGGACCAGGGTAGACTAGGTATATGGGCTTGTGATTATGTAATGATAGGGGTAGGGAAACGGACGAGTGAGCCCTAATCTACCCGCCACTCTGCCCCTGCCTACTTGCAACGACCCGCCCTAGGCAACGGGGTACAACTGGGCGGCGGTCCCTACGCTCAGTAAGTGCACGAGACAAACATACAAGGGAATATAAAGCAAAGGGAAAGGGGCAGTTGCCCACGGCAACACCGTGAGCAACAGAGTGGTGAACGAGCCAAGTCAAACCAGGAGAGCACGAGGTACCAAACGCAGAGCAGAAGAGTAGTCAGTAAGCCAGGGTCAGTATGGAGCAGGATCAAATAGTAAGAGCTGTAGCTGGGCCAGGAAACCACACGGAAAGAATCACAACCAAGGAGGAACAGGAAAGGCAGGTATAAATAGACAGAGGGCGGGAGCTAGCTGAGTCTGGCCAGGCTGCGATAGGCTCTCCCACTCCTAAGCCTGCCAGCCTGAGTGGTGGAAGCTGGAGTCAGTCTCAGAGAGATAGACTCAGGTGAAGACTGATTACCTATGGAAGTTAACCCCGAAGCTGTGCCTGGCAGATCCTTTACAGTTATGACTATCATATAGATCCTGTACCGTGGCCAGACCTTTAGAACGCCAGAGAGAGAGATCTAGAGAGCGAATCTGGTCCTCCAAGAAGGAAAGGGGGATGAGCTTCAAATGGGATACGACAATCGTGCGTGGTAGAGGATATATGGTGTAACCATGTTTAGTTTAAATATTGTAACTGAGGACAAGCACACTGAACTATTTTTACGTCGCCATAGGGTATTTATGAGATTAGGTTGTAAAGTATTGTATCCACTCATTTGTGCCTCAATGTGTACCCATTGTTTATCCTCCTAGTTATTCCACCAATGTGATAGCTGGTCTAAAATGCAAGCTTTGTGGTAATCCCTATTATTAGGGACGCCAATGTCCCCTGCCCTCCGGTGTTTGGTTTGAATCATTGCTACAATACGGGGTTTACCATTACCCCATATAAAATGAATTAGCAATTTATGTGCTTTTGAAAAAAATGGGAGTGGGATGGAGACCAGGATTGTCCTAAAGTGATAGAGCAACTTTGGAAGAAGAAGCATTTTATAGGCTGCAACCCTACCAAACCAAGAAATGAGAAATTTAGAGTATAGTACAATATCCTCACGTAGAATATCCAGCATAGGAGGGAAATTCGCCTGGTAAGTTTTGGATGAGGGGAAAGCTAATTTGATGCCAAGGTAAGAGATTTCTTCCTCTTGCCAGTCAAGTGGGAATTGTTGTTTCACTAGGCATAATAATTGAGTATGAACAAGAATGGGGAGATTTTGGGATTTTTCCTTATTTAAATTATAGCATGACACATGGCTGTATTGGTCTAATATGTTGAATGTGGCTGGGAGAGAGATGAGAGGTTTGTGCATATCATCATTACATCGTTGGCAAAAAGGGCCATCTTATGAGGAGTCTTCCCCACCAGGATCCCTGTTATATCTGGGTTTGTACGCAGCATTTCTGCAAGCGGTTCAATGGATAAAATAAAGACTAAAGGGAACTCCTGTCTGGTTCCATTACAAATGTTGAAGGCGTCCAACAGAGTGCCATTAACATATACTCTAGTGGCAGTGTTGGAGTAGAGCGCTTTTATGGCTGAGTATATTGAGCCTGCAAATCCAAATTTATGGAGAACTGAAAAAGCGTACTCTCAGTTCACTCTGTCAAATGCCTTTTCGGCATCCAGAGAAAGAATTGTGGTGGGTAAAAATGATCTTTCGGCCACTTGTAAGAGTGAGAGAAGCCTCCCGGTATTGTCAGGAGCCTGTCTACCTAGTGTTAATCCTGCTTGATCATTTGTAACTAGTGATGGAATTATGGACATCAGCCTATTGGCTAGTATTTTAGCGTATATTTTCACATCTCCATTCAATTGTGAAATGGGATGATAATTCGAGGTTGGGTCGGTGGTTTTCCCCGGTTTTGGTAATGTAACGATAAGGGCTGTGAGCATTTCTTTGGGAAAGATTCGGGTGGAGATTGCCAGGTTGAACATTGGTAGCAAAAAATCGACCAATGTAAAATGTGTTTGTGAATTTTTTATAATAATCATTAGATAGCCCATCAGGACTTGGCGATTTGTGGAGAAGTAGGGATTTAATAACCCTTATGATCTCGTCTTTAGATATTGGTAAATTCAGTAGGGAGAGTTGGTCCGTGGAGACTTTAGGCAACCTTATTTTGGCTGAAAAAGCTTCAGTATTATGTGAGTTGGGCTGCGGTGTAGCACTATTATTTTTAAGTTATAAAAACGTTGATAGTAAGCTTTAAATGCGTTTGCAATACCTCTAGGTGTGTATATGGGTTGGGAAGTGAGGGGGTGTACAATATGTGGTATTCTGGATTTTTGAGTTAACGACTTGAGTCGCTTGGCAAGAAGAGCTCCAGATTTGTTGTCTTGGGAGTAATATCGAGATTTTATTAGTCGCAGGGCCAGACTTATAATTTTTAACCCTACAATGGGACATCCATTTTAAATACATGGAAAAATCTACCGGCTGAAAGACCAGTATATGTTTGAAACATCAGATAATTCTGCGGATATAATTTTAGAGCTAAGATTAAAGACTATGTCCAAAATTCTATTATTAATAAAAATGTGTATCAGTGTTTTTGGTGCAAGTTTCTAATTACTTTTTATTACAAATTAGTCCCTACTTTTTGATATACAGCTGCTTTGTATCCTGTATACGGAGCAGCTGTATCCAGCCCTGAATTTTGTATCTGTCAGGTCAGCGGGACTCTGTGTCGGACTAGAGTACCTTGGGCCTACCAGAGGAAATAATTCTTGGCGCCCACCGATCAGATAAATAGAAATAATTATATAATTAATTGCGTAGTAAAACGTGTGTAGTAAAAAAAATCCAATATTATTACCACCTAGTGACCATATAGTGGTAGACACCAGTCCTACACAAGCGCTCTGCAGACCATATAACTTAAAGGAGTTTTCCCATCTTAGACATTTATGGCATATCCACAGGAAATGCCAAAAATGTCTGATAGATGCAGGTCCCAACTCTGGGACCTGCACCTATATCTAGAACTGGCCGCAGAATCCAGGCGGAGACCAGTGGAGAGAGGGTCAAACGTGCACGCAGCTCTCTCCATTCTGTTCAATGGGAGTTACAGAAACAGCCAAGCAACAGCTGCTCGACTGTTTCCATGACAACCATACAACATAATAGAGAAAGCTGCGCGCACGTGTGACCCTCTCTCCACTGGTCTGGGACCCGCATCTATCAGACATTTTTTAGCATTTCCTATGGATATGCCATAAATGTCTAATATAGGGAAACTCCTTTAATACAATACAGTGAAATCCAGTGACTCAGCGGTGACGTCTTCTCAGATTGCAGTCGCTCACTTTTCCTTTTCTTCTTCATCCGGCCCAAATTGCCCTGATGCCTTCTCCTCACTAAGAATTGCCTCTGCAGAATATGAAACACAGACATCTTTTCTAGCACTACTCCCCTCTACAAAAACCTCACCATTTATAGTACCCCAGATGGAAATAATGGCCCCTCGGTGCCACACACTATAATAGTACCCCCTTTAGGCCCCACAATAATAATAGTGCCACACACAGCTCCCTGTAGATACTGGCACACACAGCCACCTTGTAGACAGTGAGACACACACACATAGCCCGCCTAATAGATATTGCCACACAGCCCTCCCCCTGTATAGTGCCACACAGCCCCCTTAGTAGATAGCGTCACATTGCCCCCTCAGTAGATAGCGTTATACAGCCCTTACCCTCTTTGTAGATATTGCCACACAACACCCCCTAGTAGATAGCGCCACACAACTCTTTGTATACAGCATCACACAGCCCCCCAAAAAAAGAATTGTACTTACCGAGCTCCGTTCCCACAACAGACGGAGCGCTCCACTTTCTCAGATGGCGTAGGCCAGCGTGATGCGATGATGTCATCACGCCGGCCTGGGCAGGGACTCCATCCCAGCATCTTATAGGCTGCAGGCCTAACATGGCCTGTAGCCTATAGTATTCATTTGAATCTGCGTCCTGAGGCCTCCTCATGCCGCGGGCCTCATAGCAGCTGCTATGGCTGCTATAGTTGGCAGGGGGCCCTAACGCCGGCCCTGCCTACAAAAGTAAACAGCGGGGCAGGCAGACAATGTCTCTCTGCTCCGCTGCTGGATAAAGGCAGCTCGCTGTCTGGGTCAACCGAAAGGTCCTCCGGTCCTCCGTTGGGCCGGTCCGACACTGGCGAGACTGACAGGTTCAGTGACAGCGGGTCCTGAGTGTCTCTGACAAGGAGGATCAAGCTGTTACCGATCACATCTAAGTTCATAACTTTGATGTGATTGATAACTGCTTGACTACACTATTGTTTCTGCTAAAAAACCCTGATACACTTCAGTGTATCCTATCAGATGCTGCTTCACACTGCAGGTTCACACCACTCTCCCCTGCCTCATGCTTGTAAGAGCTGACAGGGAGAAACCTACCAATCACAAGCAGCAGGCATAAGACTAGAATGACTAGCTTTATAAAACTCTCCTGACACACACTGCCTTTCTCTTATATTTGGGAGTGCTGTGCAGAGTCAAGTGTATCCTATGAGATACAGCTTCATGCTATGCTTCCCTGGCTCCTACTTTTGATTGATAGGTTTCTGTCTGTCAGCTCTTACAAGCAGGAGAAAACAGTGTGAAGCTGCATCTTATCGGAATACATTGGATCACTGCACACAGCAGATGGCATAGGCAGTGTGAGTCAAGGGAAGTTAAATCATTGTGCAGCTTGTAGGGATTCAACTGCTATATCACTGCACTCATTATCATGTAGAAAAGGAAGAAATTATCTTTTCAGCGGAACTCTATGCATGGAAGGACACATACAGAGTAACACGGAGGTCAGAGCTTGGTGGGGAGTAAAAGTGTCTGAGAGCTGCCAGGAGGGATTTGATAGATGTTGATGTAATCCTGTAGTTCACAGGAAGTCCTCCACAGGGGAGACTGACTTCCGGTTTACACAGGATAACAACTCTGGACTGGTGGTCAGATGGAGATCACGAGACACAGCTGCCCATAATGAAAGGGTTTCAAATGTATGGCTGCAACTGAACTGGGAAGAAAATAATGACACTGCTAGAATATTGCTGGTGTGTCCGCATTATATGTAAAAAAAATAAAATAAAATAAATTCTATGTGTGCTTCTTTAAAAACACGTTAAGATTGGGGCATTGAGGGACGACTTTTTAGTCAAATGCCTGTCAATATCAGAGATCCTGCAAAAACTTTCAGGTGTTTTTTTTCGTGTGGACCAACTCTATGATTTTTTATTGGTGACTGGTGAGTAATAAGTAACTATGGGGGCACTAATGTTGTGACTATAATACATGTAGCTCATGCAACTTCTAGGGGGCCCAGCTCAAGGTAGCCCTATTTCCATTTCCTATGGGCTGTATGAGCCAAAACACAGTGCTCCCTCTCTCCACAATTATGACAATGTTGGCAAATGAGGGATTCATAACCAGAGGGCATAAACCAGTAACATCAGGGGCAACATTTTAAGTTTTGCTTATGGAAATACACAATAATGATTCTTAAAAGCATGCATGGAAAATACAGCATCTTAGGCTTTGCTGAGCTGGCCCCTCTTGGTCTGAAACCTCTGGCAATTAAGTCATGTCAACATTGCACTTAAATGAATCTCCTTAGACACATTGTACAGGGTGGGCCATTTATATGGATACACCTAAATAAAATGGGAATGGTTGGTGATATTAACTTCCTGTTTGTGGAACATTAGTATATGGGAGGGGGGAAACTTTTCAAGCTGGGTGTTGACCATGGTGGCCATTTTGAAGTCGGACATTTTGTATCCAACTTTAGTTTTTTCAATGGGAAGAGGGTCATGTGGCACATCAAACTTATCGAGAATTTCACAAGAAAAACAATGGTGTGCTTGGTTTTAACGTTACTTTATTCTTTCATGAGTTATTTACAAGTTTCTGACCACTTATAAAATGTGTTCAAAGTGCTGCCCATTGTGTTGGATTGTCAATGCAACCCTCTTCTCCCACTCTTCACACACTGATAGCAACACCGCAGAAGAAATGCTAGCACAGGCTTCTAGTATCCGTAGTTTCAGTTGCTGCACATCTCGTATCTTCACAGCATAGACGATTGCCTTCAGATGACCCCAAAGATAAAAGTCTAAGGGGGTCAGATCGGGAGACCTAGGGGGCCATTCTGACCCCCTTAGAAATTTTTATAATCTAAAAATTTTGTGCAATGTTAAATTTCATCGTTAGGCACCTTGGCTACTTTTGTTCTTCTTTTCTTGCGTACACTATTTTATGATATTTGTTTTCCTTTGTCACAGCTGTAGCGGAGAGAGCAGTGTTTGTTGGAAAGAAGGGTCATCACACGCAACATCGTCATACATGTCCACCGCAAGTGCGGCGGCCGATATTCGAGATGACCACTTCAAATATTTATATGCTCTCAGAAATTATATTTTATTACAAATAAAGCTGTGGCCTATCTCACTTTTCCAGTAAGAAGTTTCTGTGTACTTTCATAAATGTATATGTCATAGATACACTATGGGTTAATGAAGAAGCACGCTGGTAGGTAAAGTAGCTGAGTGTGTATATGTGTGATTGTAGAGTCCATCACTTATTTACAGATATTTATGGAATATCCACATGGAAGTAAAATGGGAGTTAGAGAAATAGCGTAGCAGCTCTGGAAACACCAGAGCTTGCTGTACTAGGCTGTTTCCATAATTCCCATTCACTGCTATGGGAGTTACGGAAACAAAGTAGCACAGCGAGTTTGCGTAAGTCGGCCACCTCAACACACAGCGGCCGACTCACCAGGCTATCCAAAGTATATGCCATAAATGTTTGAGATGGGAATACCCCTTTAATTCCTTTTCAATAGTCACTGAAGGGCGATAAAGCTTTGCTGGAATCTTATGTATACACGTCTTTGTCCGTGTATTCATAATCGATTTGTAAACCTCTTTTAAAATTATACAAGGCAACAATGCTTTGTTCTCCTGTTTGCGACATGTATGCCCAATTTTAGCATCCTTTTGTTCGCTGGAGTGCATTACCAGATTTCTTTTAGAGAAGCCTAATGTAAGCTGTATATCCAGTGAAAGACAAATACATTCCAATTCTGGCCCTCTCTTGAACCTTTTTTCAGCGTTTTATTTTTTGCATGGGCAGTGCTTACATGAAAGAGATGTCAAAACTGTGCAGGTCCCTCGCTCTTACAAACAGAAACTTGTTTCATATTGTTAAAGTACCTTAATTCTGCTCCGGGGGGTTATTCATCAATTTTACAAAACTGAATTTTACGTTTTTTGTTTTTTTTAATATGACTTTCTTTGACTATAATGGGAGTCTCAGTGCTTAAAACACAATTCTATTTTAATCAGTATTTCGCCATCAGGGAGGAATCATCTAGTTTGCAAATAACTATATTGTGCCATTGAATTTATTGTTTCTCTTTAATATTTCTGGCCAGTCGGGGAGACTGTAGCTATTCTTCTTTCCTTATTAGTTTTTGGTCAAATGTCCTCTCGGTGAGAAGCTTGGATCTGAACTGCTCCATTATGTTTCTTCTTTAATTACTAGAACATTTTCTTTTTTATAACCAGTACATTGGAGAATGAAAGGAAAAATTTTGCAGGTGAAAAGAAATTAGAGGTATCTGGTAAGTGTATAGCAGTGGCGGATTAAGTGTACCACGGGCCCTGGGCTGTTCACAAAACTTGCCCTGCCGTATCTATAGTGAGCAGCAGTAAAATGGCAATGAAGAGCAAATAGGCAGAAAGGCGACTCAGAACAGAAAGACACTAAAGGGGCAATAAATGACAAATGGACACAGAATTAGTGCCCATTTGTCATTCATTGCCCCATTAGTGCCCATCTATTCAGTGCCCAATGGATGCTCGTTTGCCATCGATTGACCCTTTAGCACCGTTCTATCAGAAAATGGCACTAAAATTTAGTTTGCATACACTAATGAGAAAGAGAACGGGAGTGACTATCTGTGTACAGGATCTCCTGGGGGCCCCTGGAGCTGTCTACTTCTGCAGCACCTTCCTAGACAACACCACATGGCGCTCCCGGTGCACACTACTCCTCCCTGTCTTCCTGCTCACTCCCATGTCCCTCTCTCCTTCCTGTGTACTGATGCTCCACTGAGCACTGCCCCAAAGCGTCTCCCTGCTCTCTCCCTAGCTACACGTCAGGAGGAGGCCCCTCTCTGTGATAGAGCATTGCTATCATGGTGCATGGTGCTGCCATGTCATTGCTATGACAGCACTGACGCTCTGTGTCCCAGTTACACTCTCCCGTTGTGCACACTGTGGCAGTTTTGCAGTCATGGGCCCCCCCTGGGAGCCTCGTGCGACCTCCCAAAACGGACATAATATAATCTGCCATTGGTGTACAGTCATTTCATTATAATACTAGGTAAATATTGTTTGTGATTTATATTACATGATGAAGGCCTTGGTAATGTTTCTTATAGATGACTAGTCAACTTTCCTGACATGTCTGTTTTAGTAAATAATTGTATTTCCCATTAAATAACAATTCTGGAGCATCTTTCCTTAGAACTCTACGCAGTGTCGTTGCTCTATTATTCCTCCTAGAAATTTATTAATAAATTGACAACTGGGTCTTACCCGTTGAAGGTTCCTACACAGACTAATAATGTCGAATCAGTGCATACACACCTCTGACAAGGAGAATGGTAACACCCAGTGGTTAATTTATTCATAAATTGCTAGGAGGAATAACAGAGGAATGATACAACACAGAGTTCTAAGAACATATGTTCCAGAATAGTTATTTCATGGTGAATATGAAAATTGTGAGAATTTACTAAAATTGACAAGTCAAAAGAGGTAACATGTCCTCTTTAATAGCTTTGTTCTCTTCTGAAAGGACTAAATATGCTAATGGCATTTCAGCTTCAGCTCTTCTATTCGTACCTAAGCATGAGTATAATAATTACCATTTTGCCTAATGTGGAAAACACCTACGTCTTCACCTTTTAGGTATGTCTGATCTCAATTTCACAGACCAGAAAATGATGAGACTTATAAAAAGTTATGTGATTCTACATTGATGTGGGCATGAACAGGCAGAGACTAACCGGTTTCTAATGTTTATTTTCAGTTTCTGCTTACTGCCTCCTGTGTAGAGAAATAAGTTTTATTACGTTTATGCTAATGAGCATTTAGGTGCAATGAGGGGTTACCATTGCACCTAAATGCTCTTACTTTGCTCCCCAGTTCAACCCCCATCCCTCCCTTCTTACATTGATTGATAGGGGCCAGGCAGCATAATGGGCGCGTTCATGCCTGGCCCCGTACTATCTGTAAAGCGCTCGCGTACCTGCTCTTCAGTCGGCGCATGCGCAGTACGATCTTTCTGTTTGACGTTCTAATCGGAAGTACTGCGCATGCGCAGCGTCCCTGCTATTTATTCGGCGTATGTGCAGTACTGCCGATTAGAACCCCACATAATATAAATATATAAAAACCCATGTTGGAAGATTGCAACGTTTTTGAGGTCCACATGTTGAAAAATGGCCAAAATGTGGGCTGATATTTTGCAATCTTTCAACATGGGTGAATAATTTTTTTATTTCACTACAATCAAGAGTTCTGCAGGTTCTTAGTTTTTGTCATAAATGTCCGGTTTGCTGGCAGACCAACTGCATATTATCTACCTCTAATATCCATAAAAAAACGAATTAGCCATAGCTCTACTGTATATAATGAGATACACCGACTTCATAGAACAATGTATATGTTAAATGATATTACTAACATAAAATTTGCTTAAAGAGGCTCTGTCACCAGATTATCAAATCCCTATCTCCTATTGCATGTGATCGGCGCTGCAATGTAGATAACAGTAACGTGTTTTGTTTTTTTTAAAACGATAATTTTTGGCCAAGTTATGAGCAATTTTATATATATGCAAATGAGCCTTTCTCATGGACAACGGGGCGTGTTTTCTCTTATTTCCAACTGGGCGTGTATTGTGTTTTTAGCAACTGGGCATGTTTACTTCTTTCACTGCACAATCACACTGTGCTGTGGATCATGCTGGGCTGGAACAATGAGAAGTGTATGACGCTGATTGGTCACTGATTGGTCACTGATTGGTCAGCTTCGTACACTCCTCTGTACAACACCCAGTTGGTAAAAAGTAAAAACACGCCCAGTTGTCCATTGAGAAACTCATTAGCATAAATCTAAATTGCTCATAACTTGCTCAAAAATGATCGTTTTTCAAAATAAAAACCACTGCTGTTATCTACATTACAGCGACAATCAGATTATGTAGGAGATAGGGCACTTATAATCTGGTGACAGAGCCTCTTTAAGATAAGTTAATTTCTGTAGAACAAAGCAAATGTATAAAGTCCTTTTTTTTATCAAACAAATCGAAAAATGACTATTTTATTCTTTGTGCGTTTCAGAAAAATAAAACTTTGGAATGAGAATGTTTTGAAGGTATGGGGAACATAATGACCATGTATTCTTTTGGGAACAAGCGACTGCGAAAGGTGACATTCATGTGAAATTGTTATCTGTGTTGTAGACAACCCTCAGGATCATCCCGTGCATGTCACTGAGGGAAATCTTAAGAAAGTGAAATAGCTTATTTCACCTTGAAATGACATTCAGTGTTTTAGTGGCTACAGGCTGGATTTTCTAGATGAGTAATTGCTGTGCCTTACCTGATCTTAACCCTTTCACGGCTTAAAAGAAGGAAATCCAAAAATCCAAAATACATTGTGGAACTACTGGCAGCCACAGCGTTAACCCAGCAACTAATAAAACAGCCAAAGTCTGTTGCCAGTCAAATTCAATCTGTTCCCGCAGGGACAGAGATATATTTTGTCACTATCCCCCCAATTCTGTTTGTCCACCGGGCCTTTCACACAGAGTATAATATAGATACTCATTCATCATAATTGCATTGCTTCAAGACATGGGTACAGGTGACACAAGATACATCACTGCACTACCAACATAGCCTGGCAAGAATTTATACTCTCAGAAGGGTTAACATGAAGCTCATTCCCAATGAGATGCCAGATGGCATAGGATGATGACTTACTGATCACAATATATAACCTGTTGGTGAGCAGTCGACTCATAGCAAGAAAACCAATTTATCATGACACAATGACACTAGTATCTATCAATATATGAAAAAGTGCTGCCCAGCCAAAGACTGCCAAGGTGGTTGTGTAAGAAGCAGAGGGAGGTAATGGTGGGTGAAGGGGGAATGCTCGATGTTGGAGTAAAGAGGTATTAATAAGCAACGGTTGGAGCAAAATGTGATGAAAAGAAAATGAAGAATAACACAACCTGATTTCTATAGTGTCTTAAAGGGAACCCGTCACCAGGTTCAGTCTGTCCTAACCACGGGTGGTATGAAATAGCAACAGGTATCCTAACTACACTGAACTATGTTTTAATCTGTATAAGAAGATTTTCCCGGGTCTTCAGAGGCAGTGTCGCTATTTCGGTGAGTAAGCAGACTCTTTTCTCACCTTCCGGAAAGTCAGTTTTTGTCTCTTTCAGATTATATACCCAGTTGCTCCATTCATTTCGGCTATCCTTAGCGTTTCTCGTACCTTACTCCCTGAGTCTCTTTCTCTGTGCTTGATGCTATCCTCTGTCTGGATGCTACGGAAGCCGGAGAGCGGTCAGCCTCACCTCCTTCGTGTCTGCCCCGCATCCAGTCAATCCTGCGTCCTAGGGACAACTTGGTTCTACTCCAAAGAAAAGCCCAAAACTGGGCAGAACACAGGTTTCTTTCCCACCATTCTCTTATGATAATACTTACAATGTAAGAAGCCCAGTCAATTTCGGGCATAGAACACATTTATTAAAATCCAACAGTAGGAAATAATACATAGCCTCCTTGATATCCCGGTGTCCATGTGCTGTGTCTGGTATTGCAACTCTGCCGCATTCTGAATGGGTTGTAGAACTGTGTTGTGCCGTATGCCATTCTTTATGGCTATAGCTACTGTATATAATACTATAAAATGACATTTAGCTCTGTACTATTATCATATGTCGTCATCACTTACTGTACTTTGGTATTGGAGTTGGTCGCAGTTGAAATCTGCCATTGCTATTGCTATGGCATGAAGGATGAGGTACGCACAGACTTCTAGAGTTGTGCTCAATTAAGGCTCTGTTCACATTACAGTTGTAAACTACATTCGGCATATACACTGGGAGAGTTATCCATAGGCCCCTTTTTACTCGGCACATGCCAGTATGGTGTCTTTTGGCATACGCTGTGACAGTACGCATTGGCATCTTTTCTTTCTTTGTATAGAATACTAGACTATGATAGTCTATAAAGAGGGATACGAAGTATACATTTATTTGCTATGGGGCCCTATGGGCAACATATGCCACTGTATGCCTATACAGTGGCTTATGTTGCAGCCTTTTGTCGGAGGTATACGTCTGGAAATTCTCACAAAGTACACCCCCAATGAAAAGCTTAAACGTAATGTGAACAGAGCCTTACATGAAAGTCATGCAACTAATAACAAGTACATATGAAATTGAAGTAGTTGTGTTGTGTAAGTCTATATGTAGTCCCAGCCTAAAATAAAGAATAACTCCCCGTTTATTGCTGTTCTGTTGTAATGTTTAGAACTGAGACTTTGTTAGGAAAAATTTTAAACTGCAGTAATAAAAATATAACTAAGAAGAACAAAGGTGAATTTTAGAGGGTTCAGTGATGGCAGCTTCATTAATAAACGAGATGGAAAATAATAAATGATGAGAAAACACTGTTACTTGGGGTGTTTACTTTGGAAAAACGAGTATGAAGTATAAAGATCTCTTTCTACTTAGGAATTTTACATTAACCTAGGGGCACCCACTGTGACTAGAAAATACATTCCTATTGCCAAGAATTCTACGGAATATTCACTATGTGGAGAATTTTACTTTGCCATTAGCAAATCCCTTGGCAATGTTTTCCGAGTCTATGGAAAAAAAAATGGCTGCCTTTGCAAGAAAATATATCAGCAGTTACAACACTTACAATGGAGCGATTGATCCAGGGATCTAGTCTGACTGGCAGGTGTGGTAAGGAATTCTCTTTTTTTACTTTATTCAAGTTTTTTTAAAATTTTTGCTTTCTCCTGGATGGCTATTTTTTTTTTTTATAGATGAGGGGAGATGATGCACATCCTGTGCCTAGATGGGGTGGTGTGAAGACATGATCCAGTAGCAGCAGGGGCCCTATTTGAATTTTTGCTATGGAAAATGTTCTGCTTCACTTTCCCTCTGATTTCTTATTCCTTCCTCTCTTTTTTCCCTTTTTACCCTGCTCATTTTTCCCTTTTTGTCTACTTCGTTTTTAAGTTTGTTCCAGGAAATGTAGGGCTCTTTATAAGAGATTTTTTTTCTATTTGTAGGTCAGGGATATGCACTTGTCTTTTGCACCTTTGTTAAATGCTGCAAGTGCTAATGTTTTATGGTGGACATTTTAGTTTATGTTTACATTTTTTCAAAAATGTTATAATACCCATAGTTGTATTGCTCAAGTATCCTTTATATAATAAAAAATAAATAGGTAGTCACTCACCCATCCAAAAACAAGTATTATATAAGCAGGGAAATAGCTATAGAGGGTGCCAGCTAGCAGTCACACCCGTCCCTGGTGCCTGTGGGAACCAAAAGGCCCGTCTCCCACATAAGAACATACCAGTAGTATAAATGGCACATGGTAGATGGGGGGGGAGCGGCTGTTACAGATCTTGCATTTGGGCCCAAAAGCTACAAGTTATACCTCCTGGGTATGAAATCCAAATTTGGTGGGTAGCAATAGTGACACCATATCACTCGATATTCACTACATGGGTAACTTAGGGGGTCTTTCCTAGTATTATGTATTTAACGCAATGTTTTCTCCTTAACGGCTCAGATAAGGGTTTTCAGGGAACGAACTGTTAACCACTAAACAAATCTAGACCTCCAGAGATATTAGGGATATTATTACCCATAATTATCCTAGAACACCATAGATAATGGATATCAATATAAACTCAATTTTTAACCTGGGCCATCATGGATGCTAGGTGTTACCCACACAGCCACTCTAGAACCCCAGGGATATTACAGAAATTATATCACTAACCCCTTAACCACCCTATGTAAAAATGCATTTTGTTGTACATGTCAAAAATTGGGTGGAAGGGAATTGTGACGTCTCTGTTGTGGGCACCAACACACTTGGAACCCCCACCTTTTAAAAAATCTGGGTGCCCCTCCATTACTATTAAAAATCACTTTATATATTGGTGTTTGGAGGGATCAGTGAACACCCAACTACTTGTTTGACACATCAATTCTTGTACCTAAAGCTAAAGTTTTTTAGGGTTTCATGTGCTTTAATTTGGTTCAAACAATCTGCTACTGTTTCAGTAAAGTAGGTTAATGCACCTTATAACAAAATTATTTTTGCTCAAATAAAGACATTGCCATCTAAAAGGCCGCTGTCCTCTTTTGCGCTTCTTTGTCAGGTAATGACCCCCACACAGCTCCATCTAATGGTCGGAGATGATGAATTGTAGCACAGTGAAACTCTTTGATCATTCTGACACCACACTAAACCTTCAGTGAATCACTTATCCCTAATGCAAAAGTACAATTTTCTACTGTCGCCTACAATACATCTAAATGGCAATCTTTTTATGAGGACAGCATTATTTTATGCAACAAACTCTCTTATCGTAAGTTACCTTGACAAGGCGTTTAGAAGAGCACAGTATTTTTTTTTACATTTAATTGCAGGTTATATATTAAAAAATAAGTGCGTGTGTGAACAAGAGATGCTATGTAATGGTTCTATCTATCACGCTTTGCTTCTTTGTGAAAATAATCAAGTGAGAACGTTCAGGCAGACATAAGATGTTGGGTACAAGTGATATACGAGCAGTGCAGAGTCATGAATCTCTATATTTGTACATCTGTATGATACTGGCTACTTACATTTTACACTTTTAGCTCTGTCCTGGATTTTGCACTGAACTTATTATTTTATATTTTCATTTTACAAAAATCAATCACTTATTTATTTAATATTATCTTTCCAAGGAAGGAGTCGTCATGTTTAGATGAGCTTATTTCAGATTGAAGGTCCATTGGCTACAAACTAATCTTGGGAGGGTCCTGCTGTTGGGAACGCCTGTAAACTGTTGTTATAACCGAGAAAACGTCTCTTAAAATGCTAATATTCCCTGTAATGCCAGCATTGCAGGGCACCCATTGATGCCAATGGATGTTGAAGTCTTCAGAGCCCAGAGTTTGTTCGCAGGTCTAGCCAATTAAAGGGGTTCATGATTGGGGGTCTCATTCTGACCAGTTGAACATATTCTAAAAAGGAATACGAAAAGGGGTCCTTTTATTATTTTTAAGGAAATTATAGCTCAATGTGACTGACAGTTTTAAACAGCATATATATATAAGGAAGCCTTGTGGATCCTCAAGATGGACAGATGTTTTCCAAAAGGATCAAATTATAAGACAGATTTGATGTACATTTACTAGTATGCAAGCTATTCAATCTACTAACACACTCTGGGCTATTGTTCCTAGCTTTTGTCTAATAGCATCTACTCTACGCGCTATATATATATATATATACATTTTTCCGTGGTTTATATCTTATATTTAAGGTTGTCCCATATATGATTGAATTGGCATATCTGCCCCATTAGGTCCTTTGGCACTCAAAGAGTTAACTTACCTTGACAGGTCATGTGCTATTGAGCAATTTGATTTAAAATCGGACACACATTATTGGAAGAGTAGCTATGAGTAAGAACCAGTTGGTTCGAAAAACACGTAAGCATTCCTCCCTGGGAGTTTTATTTGTTGTTCTTTTAACCTGACATAATAAGGCCTCCTGCACACGGCCGTAGCTGTGTGTATGGTCCGTGATTATGGCAAGGACGGACCGAGGAGTGTCATCTGTGGGCCGTCCGCAATCACGGACTGCGCACACAAAAGATGTGCATTCATTTCAATGAGCCCGGATCGCAAATGTGGACCGTATAATGACCTGTCCTATTTTTTTCACCTTCTGGCCTCCGGGCAATGTGCGGACCGTGGAAACCACAGTCATGTGCATTGGCCCATAGGAAAGCATGCATTCTATACTATTCGCAATTGCGGGCTTCCGCAATTGTGGATAGTATACGGCTGAAAGACTGCTGTCGTGTGTATGACGCCTTAAGCAGCATTAATTTTATTTGGATCGTGTGCCGGGCCACTCTTTACTATTGTATATCAAGAAGACCCAGTACTTTAGTGTGGGTGTGTACAGAAACTCCATTAGTAAACCATTTTATAATACTCCTAGACCCTTAGGTATATTATTTATCAAAACATTGGACCTCCAGGATTGCCACTATAGCGTAAACACTACGAATTATCCGCAATGGATTTTATTGCAGAAAATCTGCAATGTAATACAGTAGCAACAGAGTGAGTGAGAGTTAAACAAATGTCATCCACACGCTGCATAAAAAGTCTGCCAAAAAAAACTTTCAGAAATGCGTTTTTTTTAATCAATAGAATTTTAATTTATGCTTTGGAATCGCTGCTTTTCTGTTGCGGTTTTTCCCTATTGCTTCTGTAAAAGGAAGTTGAATGAAGTCCGTCTGTTTCAAGATTCTCCTCAGTCTAATTGAGTGTCCTGCCAGACTTCCACGGACTGACAGTAGTCCAGTTCTCAGGGGCCCCCTAGGAAATGGGGAGCTATGAGCAATTGCCCAGTTTGCCACTCCCTAGTCCCCATTAATAGAACAATGAAGCCTAATGAAGAGTGACTTAGTAAAAAGGTGATCTTACATTTCAAACGATAGCATTTTAGAAGGTGGTTATAACAAATTTGCATGGCCGAGGTAGAAAAACTATGATTAATACGCTGATATTTATCGCAGTTTGCTATTTAAATACTAATCATACATTAGGATCTAATTTGGTATACAGTACATGATGGGACTTGGGGTGCTCCAAGTACCACCAAGACCTATAGCAGAAATAACGTGATAAGATGCACCAATTCTGCAGTAAAGTCTCCCCGGAAACTGTTACAATGTTGGTAGCTATGCATTTGTGATAGCCTTGGAACAAATATTGCTTGTGATAACCGTTAAACATTCCCCCAGACTGCTGAAATGTGATATGGTTTATAATCATTATTTGCTAGTGTAAATGGCATTTCTGGTCCCCAGCGTTCAATGTGAATTATAGAAGCAGATACCAGATTGCTTAGACTGATAGCCACAAAAAAACGGGGAGTTCTGTAAATTAGAAGCCACAAAAACATGAAAGAAGCCAAACACATGGTTCTAAGGGACATCAAAGAAGAGGTTTGTTAATGAAACAAGTATGTGCGGATGACCAAAGTATACACAGAACAGTCACCGTCAGTCCTTCTCATGGTGATGTGAGCAAGAGATGTGCAATGTTCTGCCTGTCCTAGGGGGAAACATTCAAGACTCTGAGAATGAAGCAAAAAGTATCAGCCATGTCTTAGAGTTACTGATCATCAATCGTGATTGTGTAATTGTTATATCTACTTGTCAATATGATGAGATGTAATTGATAATTCACTAAGAGGTGCATTGAAGTTACTGAACTGCAAGTGGACCTGTCAGCTCTCCACAAATGACTGTTCTAGTAAATAATTATATCCTTTATAAAATGAGGATTCTGGAACATCTTTTCTTAGAAGACTGCATTGTACCGTTCCTCTTTTATTCCTCCTAAAATTTCATGAATAAATTGACCACTGGGTTTTACCAGTTGGGGTAGTGTCCCTACATATTCTGACACTGTCCAATCAGTGCTCACTCTCTCAGACTGGGGGGGAATGGTAACACTCGATTGTCAATTGATTCATAAATCTCAAGGAGGAATAATAGAGGAACGGCCCAATGCAGAATCGTAAGAAAATATGTACCAGAATTATTATTTTATGGGGAATATTAAGTATTTACTAAAATAGATATGTCAGGAGAGATAACAGGTGCCCTTTAAGTTGCCCATACACATTAGATTAATATTGGTGGATGGCGCTGACAATCTAATGTGTATGGGGGCCTATTGAATGCTCTCCAACAGCAGAGAAGAGGATTGGGCATGTTGTATTTTTACTTGACACAATAATGGACCCCAAGGATCCAGCAAAGGACAGCCCCATTTGGAGATAATTTTGGAGCCAATTATGAGCTGATTCACAACTATTGATAATATGTCCTGTTTATGATGAGGCACTTTCATCAATGGAATTACACTCGTTTTCCGGTGTAATTACATTAAAAGAAATGGCATTTATAAACGCCACCTTTATCAACCCTCCTTTCACTTTTTCTAACCGTTTTCGTATTTTTTAGAAAAAGGTGGAGCCAAACTTCACCTGGTATAACCTGGCGTCTGTCATGTCCGTGGCTGCGGGCTGTCAGCTCCAATCTCCCTGCCACGAGTCGGCAAGCGCTGGCCCAGCCTCCTCCTCAGGAGACGCCAGCACTCGCGTCCACTCACCTCAGCCGGATCCCGTAGGGTGCGCGCGCACACGCTCGTGCCCGCTCTTAAAGGGCCAGCGCGTGCACCAGACTTTGATGAACATCTGGCCGTGAGTACCCTGGACTATAAGAGGGGTCCAGCCCCCTGCTTTGATGCCTGAGCGTTGTTGTTGTTTCCTAAGTTTGTCAATGTGATGGCCTCCTAGTGTGTTCCTGTTCCCTGCATTCCGTACTATCCTTGTCGAGTACTGTGCTGAGCCAAAGTGGTGCCGTGCTGTATACCACGCCTGTCCTGCTTCACCACGCCTGACATCTGACTGCTGCCTAGTTCCAGCCGAGCCTGCCTTGCTACTATCCGAGCTGCCACAGGTACCCTATACGAACTATAGACATTGACCTGCGCCCTGTTGGCCAGCTACCATACAGTCAAGGCGGTACGGCCCAGTGGGTCCACAGACCCTTCATGACAGCGTCATTCAGTAATTGTTCATATTCGTCAATTAAAGTGCGCTGTATTGGGGAATATAGCCCACGCTACACTCTAAATAGATACTGGCGTACCGCTCAGGGGTACACCAATATTAGTAAATGTGCCCTATTATGATTAAGGCAGAATGCTTAAAACCAAATGTTTATTTATGTTTTTGCAAGTGAGAAAAAAAAGGCTTGTATATCATTTCCATATAGAAAATGCCAAATATGTAAAATAAGATGTTTCAACATTAGAATATAAATTGTGCATTGGAGCAGGATTGAAGTTCAAAGGCGTATAATTAACCTTGTCATTCTCCGGAGGCGCGTCTGTGGTGATAGGTTAGGTGAAGGTCTTATGTATATTTTAAATACCTTCCATGCACAAATCCACCACTTAATGTTCACAACTTTGCTGTCTGCACTTAATAATGTGGGGTCATTTCTTTGTAATCCTACTAGAATGACGTTTGCCTGGGGATCCCCTCCATTCTCATGAAAAATACTACATTTATTTTTGTTATTGGACTGAATGCACACATTTTTGGCAACAGTATGAAGAATTTTTATGATGATTTTTTTTTACATACTGTATGCAGCTATGTGCAGAATCATTATCCACATGACACAGGTTCATCTGCTGAGAAAACATCCCCAACATATCTGATATATGTTTTAAATGATGGATCAGATTTTCATTGTGTTAATCAAAATTTTCATTATGAATTTACGGGGATACGCAGAAATTCGGACATTCTGAGTATTTTATAAGTATAAGGCCCTGATCACACACGCAGTTTTGATGCATTTTTTGGCTCCGTTTTAAAATCCAAAGCCAGAAGTGGATCCAAAAGGAAAGAAAAAAATAAAGCAGAGACTGATGCCTCAAAAACAGCCACAAAGAATAGAATAGTATTTACTGTCAAATATGAGAAATGTTCTTTTACAGAAATCCTCACATTGACAAATGTAAAAATACAACGGGGTAGCACAGATACAACAAAAACGTAAGGCCTTTTTACATGGGGCAATAATGTGTAAACAGGGCAACGATCAGCCGATGAATGAGCAAACGCTCGTTCATCTGCTGATCGTATCGTTTATGCAGCATTAAATATTATCGTTGTCGGTAGCCACATCTCTCCACCGGGAGATGTGCTTCCGACTTGATGGAAATGCATGGGGTCGAGCGATAGTAGTGCTCGTCCCCATACATGACCAAGCATTTCTCCTTTTGGAAGCAGTAAACGAGCGCAGATCAACAAGCTGCCTCGTTAATTGGCTCGTGTAATAGGATCTTTACATAAACATACATTTTAAACAAATTTAAACAAATTTAAAAATGCACTGCAGTAAGATGAAAACTTTATCTAAATCCACAGGTATGTGTATTCCATTCACACCTAATAAGCAGGTTTGGATGAAAAATCTTATGTGTGAATGATCAGTTTAGTCCATTAAAAAACATTAGGGAAGATTTATCAAAACTAGTGCAAAGGAAAAGTGGAGTAGTTATCCCTAGCAGCCAATCAGATTTCAGCACTCACTTTTCAGAGCTCCTTTGGAGAATAAAAGCTGAAACCTGATCGGTTGATATGTTATTCCTCCAATTTTCATTTGCACTTGAGTAGAGTAATCTTCCCAAATATATTTATTTTTTCGTTCATAACTTATGGTTTTTGCTCATTTCCACTGTGTAATTGTTATAAATCCTTATATTCTTTTGGATCTTAAAGCTAACTGCTGAATAGAAATAAAAAAAATATAGATCAATGAATGATTATCGAATAAAATATTATTGAATAGTGTGCAGATCTATATGCTGAAGAACATATAAATGGTATGTCCTATGCTATGTAGGTAACCTCTGCTGGATAAGTGCTGGGTTTTGTGGAAACACAATATCCAGCCAACAGCGCTCCTTGTAACCTCATGTACCTTACTAGAATCCTTGACAGATGTTAATGATAAGTGAAACATGTTTTATTGATTCTCTTCTGTTCTGTTTAGAGTCAGTCATCAAATATATATGACAGATCTTCCATTAGAAACACCTTAAAATCCATATTTATTAACTAAGAATTCCCTGAGAGAAATAATTGGGTGCACATACTTATCAGACTCTTAAAGAAAACCTGGATTATCCCCTCAATTAGATGTATTGGATATATATTGCAAAAACAGGTGTACTATAACTAACATAAAATAAGGTGACATAGTTATAAGGTCTAAAAAAGACAAATCCACCTAGTTGACCCCACATATTGTACTTATCTGTATACGCTTATCCTATCTCCCTATCCTGAACTGTTGATCCAAAGGAAGGTGAAACAACCCCTATGAGGCAGTTGCAAATTGTCCTCGTGTAAGTTTTCCGACTATAAATATGTTAATCCAAATAAATCTCTTGATTTATTTCTCATCTCAAGCATATATTCTAGATATAGGTATCCTGTATATACTCTATATGACCAAAAGTATGCGGACATCCCTCCTAATTATTGAGTTCAGGTGTTTCAGCCACACCCATTGCAAACGGGCATAAAATCAAGCACACAGCCATGCAATCTCTATAGACAAACATTTCTAGTAGTACAAGTTGTACTTAAGAGCTCAGTGACTTTGAACGTGGCACTGTCATGGGATGTCACCTTTTGCCACACGTCAGTTTGTGAAATTTCTAATCTGCTAAATCCGCCCTGGTCAACTGTATTTGAAGTGGAAGTGTCTAGGAGTTTCAACAGCTCGGCCATAAAGTGGTAGATCCCACGAGCTCACCTATGGGGCCTGCCGAGTGCTGAAGCATGTGGAGTGTAAAAATCGCCATTCTCTGTTGTATCACTCACTACAGAGGTATAAACTAACTCTAGAAGTGACATCGGCACAAGAACCGTGCGTCAGGAGCTTCATAAAAATGGTTTCCATGGTCGAGCAGCTGCACATGGCGTTCCACGCAGTAGAAACATGTTGTCTGGAGTGATGAATGACATTTCACTATCTGGCAGTCTAATGGATGAATCTGGGTTTGGCGGATGCTATGAGAACACTACCTATCGGAATGCATAGTGACTACTGTAAAAATTGGTGGAGGAGGAATAATGGCCTGGGAATGTTTTTCAGGACTAGGCCCCTTATTTCCAGTAAAGGGTAATGTTAACGCTACAGTATGCAAAGATATTTTGGACAATTGTATGCTTCCAACTTTGTGGTGATAGTTTGGGGAAGGCCTTTTACTGTTCCAGCCTTGACATCAACATCATCCAACGTCTTTAGGATGAATTGGAACACAGATTGTGAGCCAGACCTTCTGATCCAACATCAGTGTCTGACCTCACAAATGCTGTTTTGACTTAATGGGCACAAATTCCAACAAACACGCTACAGAATCTTGTGGAAAGCCTTCTCAGAAGAGTGGAAGAGTGGGGACTTATAGTGGGGCACCTATATCAGCTATATATAGGTGTCAGATGTCCACGTACTTTTGGCTCTATAGTGTTTGAAGTATACATGAATGATAAAATAGAAAAACTTTATTTACACAAACTTTTTACTAAAATGGTGGAAATCTGACAACCCCTTCTGAAAATGAAGCTGGCTTGGGAATCAGATGATCGCTGCAGGTTTGGCTTCTGAAATCGGTCAGCAAGAAGTTAGCTAGCTATACATTTTCCCTGCAGCAAAAATGTAGTATTACATGGCGGCCATGCAAATGAATGGAAGTTCGATGTAAACATGGATAAGCTGGGTCCGCCATGAAGGGAGATGCTGTTAATCAGCGGCTTTCTGCTGTGGCTTATAGAAGGGGGTCCGGAGCAGGGACATATGGACAAGGGTTGTCCAGATGGGACAACCCCATTAAGCTTTGTAATTTATACAATATTAGGATTCAGTCCCCGAACTGCCTTAGGAAACGGTTCTGCTTATCCGTGTGTTGTTACACAATAGTACATACATGAATAGGCTGTAGTGTAATGTATTTATTTCTGTGTAGCCTCCTAATTTGATAAAACATCTACTATGTATCACGTGAATAAACACACAAATGCCCCCACTATCATTTATAATACAATATCTAACACATCTAAGTAATAATTATAACCAGCTGATATTGAGGCAGAGTTTGATTGTCCGAAGTCCCTTCCCGAATGTATAAAATATTAGTTATTTTGACATTTTAAAAATCCTGGCAATTACCAACATCTCCCAAGTCTATCTATCTATCTATCTATCTATCTATCTATCTATCTATCTATCTATCTATCTATCTATCTATCTATCTATCTATCTATCTATCTATCTATCTATCTATCTATCTATCTATCTATCTATCTATCTATCTATCTAATCTATCCAATCTTCCTCCAGGATGCCTCCTCTTATTAGTAGCACCCTCCGCTGTGCTGTTTGACATGCCTTGCAGCAGGAGTCACCTCTGTAGCACATTGTGGCCCTTCTTCTGCTCCTCAGTCATGAATAATAAATATGACTACTCCAGTCCCCTGAAGGTGATTCGGGGACTATGTGATGGGGTTGTTTAAATGAATGATTTAACTCATTCTGTTATTCTGTTTAAGAAAATTCCACGTAGGGATACATTGAGGTCAATTGATTCCAAATGGAACAATCATATGAGAAATACCATAGAGGATTTTTTTTTTGCCAGGTAAGCAGTTATTGCTCCGTGGTGAGAGCATTTTCTTTGGACACAGTAATCTGTGATTTTGCTTGAAGTGTATCTCCACCCTTGAACACTATTTTATATATAAAATTATTCTACATAAAAATGTAGGAACTGCAGATACATTACATTACTTATACTAATCCTGAGTTACAGTCTGTGTTATAGTCCAGGGCAGGCTTCACAATCGAGGCTCCAGAGCTAAAATCTCCCAGCACTCCGTGCTGATCACAGAGCTGGCTCTGGTGATTTGTAGCCTGGAAAAATGAGTCTTCACACTAGTCTTGTCTGATCAGAACAACTACCTCTGGACACAGATACAGTAGATTCCAATGTTGGGGCATGGAGCCGTCAGCTCCCAGCTCCAGCATTCACTGTCTAACGCCGGCCGTGAGAGGCTCAGTGCAAAGACATCATCACGCCTGTCTGTGCCGAGCCACATACTGCACAGACCAGAGGAGCAGAGGGATCTCCTCCACTCGTCATGGGAACAGGGTTAGGTAAGTATTTTTTTTTTATTAGCCACTTTTTAGGGGCACTATACTGTGTGGGGGCACTATGGGGGCATTATGCTGAGTGGTGAGACATTATGGGGGCATTATACTGTGTGGGGAGATACCATGGGGGCATTATACTGTGTGGGGAGACACTATGAGGGCATTATACTGTGTGAGGAGACATTATGGGGGCATTATACTGTGTGGGGAGACACTATGGGGGCATTATACTGTGTGGGGAGACACTGTACTGTGAATTGAAGTTATGTAAACAGTGTAGCTCGCTATGCTATGCTGTTTCTGCAATACTCATTCACTTGTCTGAAAGTTTACAGAAAGAGAGTAGCACAGCAAACAACACAGTTTACATAAGCCTGACCCCGCTGGATGCACCTCTGCAGTTGTAAACGTACGTCGGGGGGCCCACTGGGTTGGAGCCCACTCAGATGTGTTTTGCCCCCCTAGCTACGCATCTGCTTATTAGGGCAAATGGACATTATAGGGGCCCTGTTTGGGGGTCTCAGGCCAACATTGTTGTGCATGTTTGTCCAATTATTTGAACGGTTGCCATATAATACAGTTTCACATCAGAGTCACAGTAGAAGAAATATTTGGTGTAGCTTCATAGTTTCAGGGACTTCAGGAGCTCTTGAAGCTCTGTCCTGTTAAGGGGTCTTTAAGACACCTTAGTCAACAGCACCCAGGTATGACGGTCTCCTCTTCATCTCCTAGACATATGCCATATCTTCATATATAGTATAGTAAACTGTGTAGAGAATTCTAACCACTGCATTATAGGAGCTCAGCTAAAGGCCCTTTTATACACTGGTGGATTGTCGGGCAGACAAGTGTTCATAGAACGCTCCTTCCCGATAATTGCCCTGTGTAAACAGGCCAGCGATCATCAGATGAACGAGCAAATGCTCGATCATCTGCTGATCGTATAGTTTTAAAAAAGTTAAATATTATTGTTGTTGGCAGCACATCTCGCTGTGTAAACAGGGAGACGCACTGGAGTAAAATGCAACTAATTTATTAAGAGGGGCTCGCCTCTTAATAAATCTGTGACATCTTTCCGCTGGCCATGCTTCACATGTTGTGGTCACATTGGCGGGCCCCATCCCACCCCCCTCCTTTGTCAAAGAAAAAAATAATGTGACTCACTTTTCCACTTTTCCTTCTAGGATCTCCTCAGGCTCCAACATCATGCTGCGGCGCATGCTTGGCATCAGGAACTTGTGTGCACTGCGGCCTGATGTTGGAGCCTGAGGAGATCTAGGGGATAAGCAGAGCAGTGGGATAAGTAAAAAAAATATCCATTTATTTTTCTTTTTTGCTTTTACTAAGTGCCCTCTTTTTAGTAAGCGTCGAGAGTGGCGAAATTGTCCAAAAACTTTTCCTGCAATTTGCAACTACAGTAGAAAAGTTGATACCTTCCCCCAATATTTTCTGGCTGTGTTTTATTTGAAAAAATAAAACACTCTAATTGCGGTGTTGTTCCACCCCTAGGGTAAGTTCACATGTAGCGTAAATACTGCAGATTTTCTGCAATGGAATTAGTTGCGCAAAATCCGCAGCGTAGTACAATAGCAGCAAAGTGGATGAATTAGAACAAATCTCATCCAGACGCTGCGCAAATGATAAGTGGAAATTGACCTGTGGTGCGTTTTTTTTTTAATCCGCAGCATGTCAATTGTATTTGTGTAAATGCTGCATATTTGTTGCAAGTTTTCCCCATTGAATTTAATGGGGAGGTAAAACCTGCAACAAATACCAGAAGCTGCGGGTTTTTTTTGCGGCGGAAAAGCAGCAATTCCACTGCAAAAACCGCAACTCACACAAAAAGAAAAATCTTATACTTACCCAGAATTCTGTGTTTCTTCGTCCAGGCCGGCCTCCAGGGATGATGATTAATCCTATGTGACCTCTGTAGCCAATCACAGGCTGCAGCGGTCACATGGGATGGAACCTTATCCCAGGAGGCTGGCCTGCAGGACGGCGGAGGAACGTGTCACCATGGGCTACGTAATTATGAATTATTATTTATTTTTTTAGGTGCAATTTTCTGCAGCAGACATTCCGGTCGAAAAACTGCACCACATTTTTGGTGCATTTATTTTTTTGGTGCGACGTTTCAGCTCCGTCCACAGGAGCCTTTCTCAAGCCTGGGCTTGAGAAAGGCTCCAGTGGACGGAGCTGAAACGTCGCACGGGCAATAAAGTACCCATTTTTTTCACTTGATCTCTGGAGTTGCTGCTCATTTTTTCGATTTGTAGATAGAGAGATAGATAGATAGATAGATAGATAGATAGATAGATAGATAGATAGATAGATAGATAGATAGATAGATAGATAGATAGATAGATAGATAGAATTGATTTATGGATCTATGTTGTGCTACTGTGTAAACTCTGATGACAATATTGTCAGAAAGTCCTGCTGTACTCAATATCTACCAGCAGGTGGCGCTTGTACAGTACTATACAGAAGTAAACTGCGTTGAAACCCAAAAGAGGAGCATCACACAGCCGGAGCTCATTTCACCTAGGGCAGGAGTGAAGCAGTGCTATTCCCCTCTGCTCCTCACTCTGTTTAGGACCTGGGGCCGGTGCATTCCCAATTTATTTTAAACGAGCATCTCATGCTGGTAGGACCCCTCTCCCTGCTGCCTGGACTAGCTCTTGCACCTGTAATACCAGCCAGGTGCCCTGGCATGCATTGACCTGTGAGCAGGATCTTAGCGGGCACTGTGCAGACTGAGAGAGAGAGGACACATGGCAGCCTGGGAGTTTTGCATGGCTGTGCTTATGGCGTGGGTAGCTATGATAGCTGCTAAGGGGCATCTTAACTGCAAGGATGTCCGTGCCAGTTTCCACACTCTGCAGCCCGGAGTGAGATGGGTCCCAGAATCACCTGTGACAGGTAAGCTTCTGCTTCACTCCCGAGCACTTAAAAGTTATACATGAAACCTGTGACTCTTTAACTGGTATGCAACTACCTGCGGTTGGCAGGGCATGCTGGCATTTGTGGTACCATTAATGATAAAAAAGAATCACATCGAATTACATAGAAATAAAGTGTGTGTGTGTGTGTATATATATATATACTTTATTTCAATGTAATTCTATGTCATTTTTATATCTATCTACGTGTGTGTGTGTGTGTGTGTGTGTGTGTGTGTGTGTGTGTGTGTGTGTGTGTATACACAAGAAAGTATAATATATATATTGCTCACCTTCATATTTTTTTCCTTTCTCTTTAAAATAATTTATAAAATGAGAACTATAGTAAAATGTTCTTTATGATATTCTGTTTATTTGACTGTATTTATTTTACTATGAACAGTAGTATCAATATAGCAAAACAAAACTTTATATACTGATCATTCCAAATAATCTCTTTCTTCTCATATAGCTTTATGGAGTCTTGTGTTTAGATTTATACAGAATCATTGCAGTGTATTGTATCTAGAATTGCACAGTATCATCTGTTATGGATTTGTGACTTTTCTCCATGAATTCATTGTTCATATAATTACTCAGCGGATGGTAGAACAGTTTAGTTTCTACAGATCTGACGTTTACACCCAAGCAGAGTGCAAGCTCCTAGGTTGGGTTCCCATGTTACATAAACGCTGTGGAATTTCGGCAATGGAATTCTGTGTGGAAATTCGGCAGCATTTACAGTAGCGGCAAAGTGAATGAGATTTAGCAATTCTCAGCCACACGCTGCAGAAAAAAAAACGCAGAAAAGTTGTGTGGAAAGTGTTCTGCGGTGCGACTTTCAAATTCCGCACCATCTCAATTAATGCTGCGGGTTCTGTGAGGAGATGCCGTGTGTTTGGCCCATTGACTTAAATGGGGAGCAGAAATTCTGCAACATATTTGTCTTGCTTGTCTTTTGGACATCGTTTACACAGCTGAAACGCAGTAAAAACTGCTGGAAATCTGCAGGAATAAATCTGTCGAATAAAACAGCTGTTTCCGCAGCAATATGCACATCAAAAACGTATTATTTGCTGCAGATTTCTATGACAGATTTATCTGTGTTTTTTGAGCTTCTGAACATTTTCTGTTGCAGAAAGGGCACGTTCAGACGTGGCAGAATTTTTCCGCTACAAATGTTGGTGCAGATTCGGGGCAATTACGCAACTAATCTGCTCCAACATTTGCGTATTTGACAGGTAATTCAGACGTTGCGGATAGCACAGCGGACTTGCCACAGGTTTCAGTTATTGCATTGCAAAGGCGGAAATCCGCAGTGAAACTCCGCTGCTTCTCCGCAACATAATGTGCATGCTGCGGAGGGAAAATTCTGCACCGCAGCCTATGGTCCGCACAGTTATTTTCCTCAACGTCTGAACTAAGTTTCCTAAAAATATATAGAAACAAATGTAAAAAACGGCTGCTGCAGAATTCCACTGCGGAATGTCCGCAGCGGAATTCAACGGCAATTCCGCCACGTCTGAACATGGCCAAATTCTCCAGCTTATCCTGTGTGTGGGAACATACCTTTTAATGGCTGTTACCATTACTACTTTGGCCCATTAGGGCTTGTCCACACTCAACGGAATTGCTGCAGAAAATGTCTACAGTTTTCACGGCAGAAAATGGTGCGTATTTTGCTGTGTTTTTCACAATGTTAGGAGATGGTGACATCTCCTCTGAAAAACGCCTCAATTCTGGCCACTTTCCGCAGCAGGAATTGAAATGCTGTGGTCTGAAAAATACGCACCGCAGGTCAATTTCTGCTAGGAATTTTTTCGCAGCATGTGCATCAGATTTGTTAAATCTCATCCACTATGCTGCTACTGTATTTTGCTGCATTTTTTCCCATCCGAAATTCCATCCGGAAAAAACGCGGCAATTCCGCAGCGTGTGGACGAGCCCTTAAAGTAGTTACCAGAGAAAATTGAACTTCGGTTAAAAGTCTTCTCTACTTCTGAAAATTAATAATACCTCATTGAAAAATAGATTTAGAACATTTTGACAAACCAATGTCATTTTCTATATTAGTATTCCAACTTATTAACCATAATTACTTTTTAAAAAAATATATAATTTCTTTTTTTTATTAGCTTATGCTTCTTTTTCGGGTTTTGAGAGAAAACAGTTGCATTGTAAATCTGATAGACATATTAAAAAAATGTGTTAAAAGATATATACAGTGTATGTATGTATATGTGTGTATATATATCTCCTCACCAGGATAACATTTTACTTGGATGAGTCGGTATATGGTAATTTTGTGTATTTCAACAGGTTCGCAATACGACAGTATAATTTATCACTTTATGACAAGAGGCAATTTACACTTATGACTTGTCCCATATTCGTTTACTTCTTACAAGGATTCAAAATATATGAACAATTTGCAGAAAATATAATTCTATATATACCAGCACCAGTATAATATGGATCAAAGGTGAAGACAAAGGGGATGTAAAACAGCCCAAGACAGCATAGTCCTAGGAAGAAAGTCCTCTAGCACTGATGCTCAGCTTGTTAGGACTGCTATAAATTAAATCTATGAAATCAAGGCAAAATATTTTGTATAATCGTATAACAGATATTCCAGGTTTCAGCATGGCGACCGAACCAAGTTATAAGGAATAAGAAAAGATCAATAAAGTGGCCATTATAGGGTGAATGCCATAGGATATTTTGTCTTTCGTATAGAAAAATAAAATAAAAATATATTTTAACAAGGCTGGATCAAAGTTTGTGGGGGCCATGCAGAAAACCATCTATGGGACCCATCCATTCTATATAGTGTCTCAATAATAATGCCATACAGTGCACTAATAAAATTGGCAAAGTGTGCCTTAATGGCGGGCTTATACGATGCCCCGGTACCAGCGCTCAGGTTCTGGGTCTTCAAGCCAAGTACCAGGAACAGTAGTTGTTGTGACTCAAACCTGAGGGGTGTGGTGGGGACCCCTGGATGGCGGAGGCCCTAATGCATTTTCCTACCTTATAATTTGGCCCTGTATTTTAACTTTGGACATCAATTATAATACGGTGGAAGGATAATACAAGTGCATGATTCTTTCGTTTCTCCATTATTGCGTTCATCAATCCAACTTTGCCAAAAATGGCATAAAATATTCCATTTAATGACCCAACCAATGTGTATCAAACGATTCATTGACTAGTTCTGCCGGTTATAGCATTTCCAAAATTGTTTGGTATTTGAATACCTGTTGTGGCTTTGAAGCCAAAAGGAAACGATTTTCATTTTCCATTCCATATTAATATGTCATGTTAAAAAACCAAAATCAAAATCTGTTAAATAGTCCATACATGTTTTACATGGAAAAGTTGACGTGGGCTAGATGAGCCGCAAAATGAGTTGGGTTGGTGAGAAGTGGTAGATCACTTCTAATGTCAGCTTTACACAGTGTGTAGGACAGATTGATGATCATTGAAAGTAAGCCAAGTCTTCATCCACCTAAAAGACTCTGACCTCATACTAACCAATTTCTACATGGGTTGTACTAGTAAATGTATATTTCTGATGGAATGAGGAAAGTAAAAACATTTTGTATTGATATTTTTGTCCTATATTTTATATATTGGCCATCGGTAGTAAGCTTTGGCTTTTGGTCTCATTCACGTGCGTTTGTCACAAAAGTTGGGGCTCAAAATGTGTATCAAATGTATTAATGTGTCCTGACATTTTCCCACAAATACAGACCATTTTTTGTTTTTAAATGCATTGCCAAATATTTGCACGCTGGAACATATTTATCAACTCATGTCAGTTAGGCCTTATTCAGACGAGCGTTGAATACGTCCGTGTGACGGCTGTTAAAACAACGGCCGTCACACGGACGCATGTATTTCAATGGGACCGTTCACACGGCTGTTGTTTCAATGGAGAGTGTAAAGGGTCCGTTGAAAAATATAAAATGTCCTGTTTTGTTTTCCGTTTTCACGGATCCCTCCATAGGCTCAAGTCCATGCCCCTTGGACGTGAAAAAGCCACGTTTTTTATGTCCGAGTTTCCCCATGTTTGTGTGAATCTGGCCTTATTTGTACCAAAAACTTTACAAATGTTGTCTAAAAATTAGACCGCATAAACTTAGACCAGGCAGGCACAAAATGTGCCAAATTTATCACTGGTGTTGCTGCATGATATTTTTAGTGCATCTTGCATGAGCTGTTAGACACTTTTCTTATCCTTATTCCACTTTGATTTAGCTTATTTTGTGACAGAATTTTGTGCCAGTTGGCATATATTGGTGCATTTTAAGTCACGCCCTTTCCGTCAGGCCACGTCCCATGTTTTCACAAAGCCATGCCCCTTTTCGGAACACTTTTAAAAATTGTTTAGTCAGGTGCATCAAAATAGCTCCACAATTTGGCATATTAAATCTGTCCCAATTTCAATATTCCCCAATGTCTCTTCTATACTTCAAGTTGTGCAGAAGAAATCATCTCAATAAACATGTTGTACAAATGACACTATTGCTACATAAACTCCTGTAATATTTTCTATTGTAACCCTTAGTGAGGACATTATGGACATCTAAGGATGAGTCCCTATGGCACACCAGAACATATTCATGTCCAAAAGTAATAGACCCAATGGGCAAGCGTTTTCCTCCAAAGTCAACTTTACATGGGATTGTTGCCTGCTTTATTTTATAGGCCTTTTGTGGCAGTGATTATTATTTTGTCAGAACCTGAACCCATGGGAGAATCTTCTTGACTCCTGGTGGCCCAGTCCGATCCTAAATATAGTATGCCGCAGTTTATTAACCCCTTTAGGACACAGCCTGTTTTGGCCTTCAGGACACAGCCTATTTTTTCAAATCTGACATGTGTCACTTTATGTGGTAATAACTCCGGAATGCTTTTACCTATCCAAGCGATTCTGAGATTGTTTTCTCGTGACATATTGTACTTTATGTTAGTGAAAAAATTTGGTCGATAAATTCAATATTTATTTGTGAAAAACTTCAAATTTTAGCAAAAATTTGCAAAAATTTGCATTTTTCTAAACTTAAATGTATTTGCTTGTGAAACAGATAGTAATACCACACAAAATAGTTACTAGTTACCATTTCCTATATGTCTACTTTATGTTTGCATCATTTTTTTTCACGTACTTTTATTTTTCGAGGACGTTACGAGGCTTAGAACTTTAGCAGCAATTTCTCATATTTTCAATAAAATTTCAAAAGGCTATTTTTTCAGGGACCAGTTCAGTTCTGAAGTTGCTTTGAGGGCCTTATATATTAGAAAGTCCCCATAAATCACCCCATTTTGAAAACTGTACCCCTCAAGGTATTCAAAACCACATTCAGAAAATATTTTAACCCTTTAGGCGTTTCACAGGAATTAAGGCAAAGTAGAGGTGAAATTTACAAATTTCATTTTTTTTGCCGAAATTCATTTGTAATAAAAAAAAATCTGTAACACAGAAGGTTTTACCAGAGAAACGCAACTCAATATTTATTGCCCAGATTCGGCAGATTTTAGAAATATCCAACATGTGGCCCTAGTATGGTAATGGACTGAAACACAGGCTTCAGAAGCAAAGGAGCACCTAGTGGATTTCGGGGCCTCCTTTTTTTAGGAATATATTTTAGGCACCATGTCAGGTTTGAGGAGGTCTTGTGGTACCTAAACAGCCGAAACCCCCCCAAAGTGACCCCATTTTGGAAACTACACCCCTCAAGGCATTTTTCTAGGGGTATAGTTAGCATTTTGACCCCACAGTTTTTTTGCAGACTTTAGTGGAATTAGTCTGTGAAGATGAAAATCACCTATTTTTCTGTGGAAACATAGAATTTTTTCATTTTTACAAGGAATAAAGGAGAAAAAGCCACCCAACATTTGTAAAGCAATTTCTCCCGATTACGGCAATACCCCATATGTGGTCGTAAACTGATGTTTGGACCCACAGCAGGGCTCAGAAGGGAGGGAGCGCCTTTTGGATTTTTTGAAGCAGATTTTGCTGGATTGGTTTTCAGTGCCATGTCGGGTTTGCAACGCCCCGGAGGGACCAAAACAGTGGAAACCCCCCAAAAGTCACCCTATTTTGGAATCTACACCCCTCAAGGAATTTTTCTAGGGGTATAGTGAGCATTTTGGCCCCTCAGGATCTTTTTTAGAGCTAGGGTGACCAAAAAACAGCGATTTTGGCGCTTTAAATTCTTTATTTATTACAGCGTTCACCGTGCGCAATAAATTACGTTTTAATTTATTCTGCCGGTCGGTACGATTACGCCGATACCATATGTGTATAGTTTTTTTTAAGTTTTGCAGCGTTTGCACAATAAAATGAAGTTTCTATAAAATAATTTATTTTCTGGGACACGCTATTCTGAGCCGTAACTTTTTTATTTTTTCGTCAAAAAAGCTGTGGGAGGTCTTGTTTTTTGCGGGACGGGTTGTAGTTTTCATTGGTACCATTTTGGGGTAAATGCAACTTTTTGATCACTTTTTATTCTATATCTTGGGAGGGGTGGTGACCAAAAAATAGCGATGCTGACCGTTTTCAGTTTATTTTGTTTGCGGCGTTCACCGTGCGGAAAAATTAACATTATAGTTTCATAGATTGGGTCGTTACGAACGCGGCGATACCAAATATGTGTACTTTTTTTTAACGTTTTCATTTTTTCCCTATAATAAATGACTTATTATAGGAAAACAAAACCTTTTATTTTTACACTTTTATAAAACATTTTTATTAACTTTTTTTTACTTTTTACACTTTATATTTTTGTTTATTAACTTTTTTTTTTACTTTTTACACTTTCTTTTTTTGACCTGCAGCTCTGATCGCTGCTAGAATACATTACACTACCTAGGTAGTGTAATGTATTCCAACTGTCAGTGTGACGTCACAGTCACTCTGACAGTTGGTCTACGAGGACCAGCAGAGGCTGATCCTCATAGGCTGACATACATGGCAGACCTGGGGGCCGTTGTCTGGCCCCCAGGTGCCATCACAAGCATCAGAAGCCCCCACGATTGCATGGGGGCTGCTGATGCGCTACAAACCCGCTACATGCGGAGATCGCAATCGAGCCCCGCATGTAACGGGTTAATTGCCGAAATCAGCGGCGATGAGCCGCTGATCGGCAACACTAGAGAGTGTCAGCTGTCGGGGACAGCTGATCTCCAAGTTCCCGATGCACACTGTCGCCGACAGTGTGCATCGGGAACGGCACAGTGACTTTCTGTCACTCTGACAGGAAGCCTATCAGGACCAGCCGAAGGTTGGTCCTGATGGGCTTCTGTCCATGGCAGACCCGGAAGCCATTGTTTGGCTTCCGTTTGCCATACTAACTATCGGCAGACCCCGCGATTTCGGACGGGGGTCTGCCGATATGTTAGAAACCCCTAAAATTCGGCGATTGCACCCGATCGCCGAATTTAAGGGGTTAATGCGCCGAAATCAGCGGCAAAGGACCGCTGGCCGGCAAGAGGGGAGTGTCAGCTGTCGGCGACAGCTGACCTCCTGGTTCCCGGTGCACACTGTCGCCGACAGTGTGCACCGGGATTAACTCAGTAACTGTACGTCCTCGTGCGGGAAGTAACTTCCTGCAACGACGTACAGTTACGTCCTGGTGCGGATAGGGGTTAAAGGGCACTGGTTTGTTTCTTGGTTCTGCTTTCAATTATATGATTTTTTTAATAATAGGATATAATTGTTTCAGACACGGACCATATCCTGCAATCACTAGATATGGAGTAACAAGAGAAAATAACTATTTTAGTCTGTACAACAGAGTCCTGCCACAGGCCATGCACACTGAAAAGTTTATTTTTGATCAGGAGATTATGATTTTGTTATTCTGACAATAAGCTACATAAGAAGTAAATGGCTCTTGAACTAGAACCTCTGGAGACACCCGTCACATCCTTACTGTCTTCTGAGATCAAGGTAAAGGACAGTGAATGGTTAATATATTCTGCACTCGCAGTATCATTAGTTCTAAACACAGAAGCATGTCACTTCTAGGTTTCTATTATTTCCTAAATGGGCTCCCCAGAGATTTCTCCCCCTGTGTTTCACAGATTTCATAACAAAGCCTACGGCAAGGAAGACTGCCTACTTCAGGCCACTTATTTTGGTTATTATCAGTGCACTTCCTTTATTATGACTTGCGATGGCGAGGTTTAGTAAAATATTTCACTGTGAAGTGTGACTATAGAGGTTGTAGAGATTAAAGGGGTTGTCCTCTTTGGACAATCCCTACTTGTAAAAAGGGTCCCTTGGCAATAAATTGATCACAAATTCCCTATTGGGAACCCCAGCGTTCAGCTGTAATCTATGGGGAAACCTGACAGTAAGTGTTTAATTTCCCAACAGCGCCACCACACGGAGAATTAAGCATTACACAGTGCCCATTCAAATCAATGAGTTGTCTGTGTAATGTAGGACAGGACAGGTCCACCAGAGCAAGAGACAGTCTTTGTAACTGCTTTCCATTCTGGACAAGAGTAGAGGTTCCGGAACAGTGGACCCCATTTATTATCTCAGAATTCTCTAATAGAGTATATGAAAATGGGTTCTCTAAATGGGACAACCCATTTAAGGGTAATTCACATGTCTGGAGTGAAATGAGTAAAAGAATACATATTATTGACCACCGTCCCATAGGTAGCAACCACGATGGTTAACTAATTTACTCATATCTTGATTCAGCCTCTTAGCACCGGTTGAAGGTCTACAGGTGGGCGGATGTGCAGCTACGTTGTCAAATGACACTTCTGCCCATAAGCTGACCATACGTCAGATACGCTGATCAGGATTGGTTTATCTAGACAATATGGACAGGATCCGCCTACAATCTAAGGCTGGATTTACACACCCTATTTACGGACGTAATTCGGGCGTTTTAACCTCGAATTACGTCCGAAAATATACGGCTCCAAAGCGCCAGCAAACATCTGCCCATTCATTTGAATGGGTTTTACGATGTTCTGTGCCGACGGTCATTTTTTTTACGCGCCGCTGTCAAAAGATGGCGCGTAAAATAGACGCTCGCGTCAAAGAAGTGCATGTCACTTCTTGGGACGTAATTGGAGCCGTTTTCCATTGACTCCATAGAAAAACAGCTCCAATTACGTCCGTAATGGACGCTGCGAAAAACGCCTGCACATGCCATTACGTCTGAAATTCAGGAGCTGTTTTCTCCTGAAAAGAGCTCCGTAACTTCAGGCGTATCGAACGTGTACGTGTGAACATACCCTAACACGTACGTGGGGATCCTGACTGTCCCCTGAAATCCGGTGTCATGGAAAACAGGTATCGGGTATGTTGCTTTTAACATGCCTAATTGTTTATTCCTTTGAGATGAGTCTGACTTGTTTGTAGCCATTTTTTCCTGTCCCTATGGCAATAAATGTGCATGCTTGGCCGTTCCAGACGTGCATGTTTATGGAGGAGTTCAGGGAACTCGCGTTAGGCTGACAACTATATCTTCATGAAGATTACAATATAGCATTATTGTATAGAATCATTTAGACCAAGTGATTGCCAAGATAGCGTTCATCTATATCCGTCAATCCCTAAGAAAGTGAATGGAGCAATGGTGCACATGCATTGCCTCTTACCACTCCATTTAAACAGGGGACTCGGGACCTCACTCGTTCTGGCGATTGGTGGGGATCCCAGTTGTCGGACCCCCACTGATTTAGCAGGTATCATATATCCTGTGGATAAATGCAAGTTGCTTCAATTTTTAAATACTGAAATACCACTTTAAGATTCCAGCAGTATCACTTAACAGACAATTTTCACTATTAGGCTGAGTTCACACGGGGCGGATACTCTGCGTAAAGTTACACTATGTATCCGCCCCAGTGGGCGCAGAAAAAAACGCATCAAACTGTGGTGCAGTTTTTCACCCGGAATGTCCGCTGCGGAGAACTGCAGCAATTAGCCCGCCTGCTAACAGGCCGGCCTCCTTGGGTGGCGTTCAATCCCAGGAGACCGCTGCAGCTTGTGATTGGCTGCAGCGGTCACATGGGATGAAATGTCATCCAAGGAGGCCGGCCTGAAGGAAGAAACACAGAAGTATAAGTTGTTTTCTTTTTCTTTCTGACTTGCGTTCTTTCGACGGAATCGCTGCAATTCCACTGCAAAAAAACGCAACAATTGCTATTTGTTGCAGGTTTTACCTCCCCATTTAATTAAATGGGGAAAACCCGCAACAAATAAGCAGCGTTTACGCAAATACAATTGACATGCTGTGGAATAAAATTCTGCATCGCATGTCAATTTCTGAGTGTTTTTTCTGCTCAGTATTTACGCAGCGTGTGGATGAGATTTGTTCAAATCTCATCCACTTTGCATCTACTGTACTATGCTGCGGATTTTCTGCAACTAATTCCGTTGCGGATATTTATGCAATGTGTGAACTGACCCTTAGGCCGGGTTTACACGAGCGTGTGCGTTTTGCGCATGCAAAACCCGCAGCGTTTTGTGTGCGCAAAAGGCAATTAACAGCTCCGTGTGTCAGCCCCGTATGATGCACGGCTGCGTGATTTTCACGCAGCCACCATCATTATGACACTCCGTTTGGATGTTTACATTCCTAGTTTGACAGCTGTTGCGTGAATCACGCTCGTCCCACGGAAGTGCTTCCATGTGGCATGCGTGATTTTCACGCACCCATTGACTTCAATGGGTGCGTGATGCGCGAACAACGCACAAATATAGGACATGTCGTGAGTTTTTCGCAGCGGACTCACACTGCGTAAAAATCACGGACTCTCTGCATGCCCCCATAGACTAATATAGGTCCGTGCGACACGCGTGAAAATCACGCGCGTTGCACGGACGTATATCACGCTCGTGTAAACGAGCCCTTAGGCTGAGATTCTACCGGGCGTTTTGATCATGTTTTTATTGCAGTTTTGTAGCGATTTTCATGTGCTTCTTAATTGATGTGAAATATTCATGGCCGTTTGGTTATTATAGTTGAAGCACATGGTTTAAGGGTATGTTCACACGTATACGTCCGTAAAGGCTGAAATCACGGATGTGTTTTCAGGAGAAAACAGCTCCGCAATTTCAGACATAATGGCAAGTGCAGGCGCTTTTCGCTGCGTCCATTACGGACGTAATTGGAGCTGTTTTTCCATGGAGTCAAGGGAAAACGGCTCCATTTACGTCTGAAGAAGTGACAGGCACTTCTTTGACGCGGGCGTCTTTTTTACTCGCTGCCTTTTGACAGCGGCGTAAAAAAAATTACCGTCGGCACAGAACATCGTAAGACCCATTCAAATGAATGGGCAGATGTTCGCCGACGCTTTTGAGCCGTATTTTCGGACGTAATTCGGGACTAAAACGCCCGAATTACGTCCGTAAATAGGGCGTGCGAACATACCCTTATTGTGCTTCAACTGTAATAATCGCACAGACAAAAAACACATTGCAAAGCTGCGGAAAAAAACGCAAGCAGTTTCTCCTTTTCACAGCAATTAAGAAGCACATGAAAATTGCTACAAAACTGCATTAAAAACAAGATCAAAATGCCCTGTGGGATCTCAGCCTTAACTTACTAATTAATAAACATTGGGGAAGATTAACCAAGCAAAATGCACCAGAATTCTGTCTCAAATTGCGCCAGAAATCTGACTTACATGACGTGTGCCAGATTTATTATGTATTTTAGACACCTTTTTGCGCTTCACTGGGCAAATTTGAAAATGTCGTTAAAATGTGCCAGATTTATTAATGACTTGCGCTTTTTTTTGGGATAAAGTATTGGTGTAAGGTAAGCCAGCCAAGCAGTGGAGTAAGGAAAAATTGTCTAACGTATTAAACAAGATGCGCCAAATTTATCATAAGACGTGCACCACTATGATTAATTTGGTGCAGTTTCTATCTGGTCTAGCTTTAAGACACCATTAATAAATCTGCCACATTGTATCTAATATGCGTGTGCCAGTTATTGAGAGCGCTCACTGTTATTTGCATTGGACCAACTGGTCTCTATGTTGGAGAATCTAGTTGTGGCCATTATAACTGGGCCAAAATTCCAATTACGCACAGTTTTTAACTTTCTCTGTTTTACTGTTAATCCACCACATAAAAAACATCTCTTTAAAGAGTCCAGCATAAAGGTAAGTTCCTAGTTCCAGGCAACGAAGCTGCTCAGTTTTGCAATCAGATGAACTGCATATTTTATAGATCGCTGCAGGGGCATCCGTCTTCCCTTTTCATCAGATAAGTGTAGATTAGCAAGCAAAGTAAAAACACACAAGGTCATGTTAGCTCATTTAAAGGCTATGGAAACCTTTTGAATGTATTTTTTTTTATTACATGAATGTGTTTTGGGATTTGAAGCTCTTTTTTAATTGACTTTTATTACATTTTTTTTACTTTTTCTGTTACAGCTTCTAGGTATCCTGTATACATAGAACCTGTGTAGTTCTCTCTCACAATTTCGTCAGTTTAGCTGTGATCGATATTAGGTCAATTCTGTGTGTCAGGGACACATACTGCGCCCTCTCAGCCGAGCTTCTAATTCAATTAGGGCTTGTCCGCACGTAACGGAATTGCTGTAGAAAATGGTGCGGATTTTGATGCATTTTTTTCAATGCTGGGAGATGGTCATATCGCCTCTGAAAAACACAGCAATTCAGATCACAGTCCGCAGCAGGAATTGACATGCTGCGGTACGAAAAATTTGTACCGCAGTTGAATTTCTGCTTGGAAATTTTACGCAGCGAGTGGATGAGATTTGTTAAACATCACCCACTTTACTGCTACTCTATTCTGCTGCGTATTTTCCGTCCACAATTCCGGACAGAAAATATGAAGCAATTCCGTTACGTGTGGACAAACCCTTAAACTGATGGAATTGGCTGAGAGAGAACGATACAGCTTCTATGTATCCAGGATACATAGAAGCTGTAACATAAAAAGTTAAAAAAAAGTTAATAGAATTCAGTTAAAGTGCTTAAAATTCCAAAACACATTGGGTGTAATTTATTAAGACTGTCGCTTCGTACGCCAGTCTTAATAGACCAAAAAGTTAAAGTAAAGTCAGACACATTTATTAAGAAGTGAAAGCCTCTTAATAAATGTGTTGCACCTTTGGGCCAGGTGGTGCACTACAATTATGGCGCAACAACCATGGCTGTGCGCCATGCACTCCGCCTCCCCGTCTGCTAAAAAAAATTAAAATACTCACTTCAGCGATCCTCTTCTACCCTCCGGCTCCTTCATCCCCCTAGCGCAGCTTGTAAAAGGACCTGACGCCGAGCAGTGGCAGGAACTTATATACGACACAGCACTTTAGTGTCACAAGTGCTGCGTCGCATACAAGAGTAAGTGGTGGTGCAGTGACCCAATCGCTCTCTGCCCTGCGGCTTGAAAGAGTTGCAGCTGGGCACCTGTGCCCCACCGGTGGATCCTCTGGTGGGCCAGTCTGATGCTTCTTCTCTCTCTCTCTTGCAATCTTCTAAACAACAGCGGTGGCGCTGAAGGCAGGGGGCCCATTTGGTGATAGGGGCCTCTGGGCAATTGCCCAGTTTGCCTCCCCTAATGCTAGCCCTGCTTGTATGAGCGGCACTGGAAAGATGAGGGAACTGGAGGGGAAAAGAAAAGAGGAGCGGGGAGTATTTATTTTATTTATTTAAACGTCTAATGGAAGGGGCGGACAGGGTGACAAGGTAGGGGCCCAGCATAGGCCTCCTCCTTGTTACGCCCAATAGAGTGGAATCTACGCCGGCTAGGAGCTGGCGTAGATTTCCACTATAATTTACGTCAGTTTTCTGGCGTAAATGATAATATATTTGTCGGGCCGCGGTGGCCCCTTTTCTGAGACCACGCCCCTTCTTTTGGCCCTTTTTGTGACTTTGCTTTGCCAGTTTTCTGGTTGATGATACATTTCCCCCATTGAAATCCTTTAATGAGGTAATCTAGTTCTTTAGAAGAGTCATACTCTATTCCTGTCTGGAGCAGTAGGTACTGTGGTAAGGATTGGCTTAGACATATCTGAACTACAGCTCCAAGCAAACTCCTCTGGATGATTCTATCAGCTTCCATGTTATTCAACAGAAGCCAGACCGATACTATGTCCCTGCCCAGTTCTTTGAGCCATTGGATGGCGTTACTAAAGTTACTCTTGTAAACATCTGGTTCTACTTTGGGGTTTTACATTTTGAGACTTGTTCTGTATAAATATCTGGCTATGCGCCTCTTCTTCTTTACATTCCATGTAAAATCCCAGACTTGCCGCACCTTGTCTATGTAGGATCGCTAATGCTCTTTTCATGAGAAAGATTACAGTCATTCTGTGGGTCAGGAGTTCAGAGCTTTTTATATTCTTACATGGCAAATACCAAGAGAAGTGTTACTAGTGCATATCTGCATGTTTAATTGATGTGGCGGGCTGCAAGCTTTCTTTCTCTTACAGTTTCAACTTAAACCAGACTTTTATTTGAACACACTAGAATTAAAGGGTCCTTCTTCAAACAGGAGGAATTATGGGATTTCTTCCCTTATGCTATAGAAATCTGGATTTGCAGACATGATGGATAGATTGTGGATAATTTATTGTGGGCTGTTGTTGGGGCTTCGGTGATGAGGAATCAATTGAATGGCTGTGGCGCCGATGAAGTCAGGTCTTTCTTCTAGCATGGTGTTTTACCTCTTTTATTATCCACTTGGGAGCAATGTAAATGGAAGCTGTGAGTCTGTGGATTACTAATGGCCTGGATTTTAAAAATTGGTTCAAATGTTGATTCAGATGGTCAGGGGAAATGTGGAGTTTTAATGAGTGGATATTGGTGGATTTTGGTATCTCATTTTAGGAATACCAATCACTCTTTTGCGTGATGGACTGAAGTTCTAGATCATTTTCAGAACCCACCAACAGATATGTTCACCTCTATAAAGCCAATGAGTTCAATTTCTATTGGATTTGCTCATATAGTGGTTATGTTTGTTTAGATCAATTGGCTTCACATTCATTCATGTATTCATATATTGGCCTCATCATATTACACATTGTGAAAAATACATTATGTCGATAAGCAATCAAATTACTATTTTAATATTAGACAAGAAAAATCAAACCTATAGCCAGGGGAGTAACTAGAAAGTGCTGGGCCTCATACCAAACTTTGAATGCCCCTCAAAGCATTCTCGCCGGCTAAATCGCAGTAAAAAAAAAACACCACTTCTGCGAAAACTCCCAGAATAATCTGATAAATGATCAGAGGATTCTTGGACAATGGGATAACATACACACATTATCTGCCAAATAAGCAGAAAATATAGGATTTGGGCATGAGAGACATCAAACCCCAGGCCAGACCCCAAAATAAATTCAGACCCTCAAACCAGACCCTTAAATTAATCACAGCCTAGACTGGACCTCTAACTTAATACACCCAAGATCAGACCTCTAAATTAACCAGACCCCAAATCAGACCCCTATTTTAATCAGACCCCAAATCAGACCCCTATTTTAATCAGATCCCAAAGTTAATTCACACCCCAGACAAAACCCTAAAATTAATCAGACTCCTAGATTAATAGGAATCCCAACCAGCCCCCTAAATTCAGCAGACCTCAGCCCAGACCAAAAATAATTTCAGACCCCCTACGCCTAAATTATTCAGACCCCTAAATCAAATCGTATTCTGCATTGTATTGTAGTAATGTGGATGTAAATATAACATAAATGTTCCAAAATGCCTTTTACAAGATCTGAAAACAAGAGACTGATGATTTGTGAAGGGGCACAGTGTCCGCTAGCCAGGGTCAGTCTTTTCTTCAGGTAATGGAAACTTTCTCTCACCCTTCTGTGGTCATGAACTGACAACCTCTCAGAGTGCGGTAAACCCATGCATCATATCACAATCTGCATATAGCGTTTATTTTTTAGAAAGACATTACATTTTATTTTAAAAGTCATATACTAGAAGGATGCAGTTAAAAAAGATTATATAAAAAGGGTCAAATTCCCTTTTGCGCCACATCTCTCTGGTGCGCTCTGCCCTGAAAAAGCCTGGGATGTTTGTTCATGGTCATCTGCCACCTTTCCTTCACCCCAAATTGTCATAGGGCATTCTTGTCAGATTGTGCTAAACATAATCTATTAATGAAGCTGAATCCTATTTTATGATGCTGTAAAAGGTTGTTACACAATTTTAATTAATATTTCAATGCGTGTGTTGTGGCATGCTTTATAAATGACAACCTCTGTGGAAGGTCTGAAATTACAAAGTTACTTCAAGAAAACGAATGTGTTTTTTCCAAATATTTGCATAAAAAAGTTTTTGTTCGGCCATAAGGATCATTATTATGTTCTTAAATTCCCCAAATTAAGCATTTTTGTCTTTTGAGATGTCTACTGAAGATTCCTTTTGTTTGCATGTGGGGAATGGAATTTAGAAATCTGAGATTCCCGTCTGAGACAGATCACATTAGCCGTGCTGGGGAGGATGATGAGATAATGAGGATACTTTACAATCCCATGCAATTATGGCCCAGCTTTGTAGTGTGGTGTATGTATTGACACTGTGGGGGGAATTTAGCAAACGCTCTATGGCACTTGCAAATGATCAAAAGTCAAAATTTGCCCAAAAAAAGGCATTTGAATCACGCCGCTTTAGCAAAAAATTGCAGTAGCTCAGAGCAAGGAGTGGGGTCACCCGCGGCCCCGCACATTTACTACAATTTACACCAGAAGCTGGCGTAGATTATAAGGAAAATCTACGTCATCTTGTAGCTGGTGTAGATTTCCTTTTTTAGCAAACAGGCATAAAAAAAAACACCACATATTTATTAAGTCTGCATCTTACTCCTGCAGACTTTTTTTCTGTTACTTATATAGCACCAACATATTCCACAGCACAGCACAAAGGTCCGCACTTACTGCCCCATAGGGGCTCACAATCTAAGTTCCCTATCAGTATGTTTTTGCGGTGCAGGAGGAAACCCACGTAAACAGAGGGAGAACATACAAACTCCATGCAGACATTGTCCTTGGATTTGAACCCAGGACCCCAGCGCTGCAAGGCAACAGTGCTAACCACCGAGCCACCGTGCGTGCTGCCCCTGGTACCAGACCATAGTATTTGGATTCTTCAATGGATTCATTATAAGGCCCAGTTCACACAGAGTTATTTGGCACTGATTTTGACACGGAAACCGCGTCAGATTGAGCGCCAAAAAACGCCTGAAACTGTCTCCCATTGATTTCAATTGGAGGCGGGGGAAAAAGGGGCATGTACTTTCTTGCCACGGCTCCGCCTCTGACCTCCCATTGAAATCAGAGGGAGGCAGGAAAAACTTTTTTCTCAGTTTTTCTTTGCCTGTGATGCTCAATGGTTGGGGGTGAAAAACACTGCGAAAACCGCGACAAGAAAGTGCAGGCAGGTCAAAATCTGCCTCAAAATTCCTGAAGGAATTTTGAGGCAGATTTTTTTCTGCCTGCAAAATACTCTGGGTGAACAGGGCCTAAAGGTTTACTTTTTGTTATATGTGAATTATTCTTTAAACACTCACTCTCTAGTCTTTGTAAGGTTACTTTTCATCATGAATTATTGAACTGAATTTAATGAGCTGCTCTCGCTGCTAATTACAGAGTGAATTAAGTAATTTCCCGGGATGAAGTTTGGTCCCAAGCTGTGGGGCATGCTTAGAATTTTGACTGCTGTGATACCTATTGCTTTATCACTGAATATAAACACCTATTCCTATCTCTTATTCAGTGCTGGCTTCCAATCTGGATATGCTGTTTTACTCCTATAGTTCTTCCTCCCACCATAGATTTCCATGGTTCCATTTCCCATAATTCCTTCCCATTATGCTATATGGCATTTTTTTTTTTACTGTATAGCAAAGCATAGTCTTCCGCTCCTTCCTATATAGAGGCAGCCAGCAAATGGAATAATAAATCGCCCCCAAAGTGTGAACAGAGTCTCAAGTGTACCATATTCTATAACTTCTAAGGTATGTGCCGTAACCATTGACTATGGGAACATTTGGTGCGTTTGGGCGCGTCAAAGAATTCATCTGACACTTTTTTTTTTTTACACCGTGTTTTTGAAAAAAAAAATGCATTGTCTATACTTACTGCGCGCTTTTCTGTTAATTTGAATAGAAAGCTTAATCGAGCATTTTTTATGCATATTTCAGTGCGTAAAACGAGCCAAAATACACCAAATACACACCGTGTAAACAGAGCCTTACAGTATAAAATAGTTCATGGAAGGTACTGATTTTCCTTTCAGAAATCCAGCTGGTAGGGAGTCTTAAGGGCAGTGCTCCCTGGGGAAAGAAGTGTGCAAAGTAGCTCTCCTCCAGAAGGAGGAAAACGGTCTATCTAGTGCCACCTACAGGTGACTACTCCGTTAGTCAATATCCCACCCTTTAGAGAGCCTTAAACATGACTCTGATCAGCACAGAGTAGGGTTCTGGTGGGTCGGATGCGATGCCATTGATGCCGCTCTTGAAATTTACTGATTTCCTTGCCGAGATCCAGCTGGTAGGGATTCTTAAGGGCAATGTATCATTGATAGAGGAAGGAAAAAGGATGGTAAATGGGTGGGTCACAATAGGGTACAAGATAGGGAACAGAAAACATGAAAAGGAGCCTAGGGAGCTCTTAGGATTTTAATCTATGGGGCCTAGAGATTTCCAAAGCTGGTGGTCCTGATTGGCAGTATTATATGGGAGTGTGGGTGGCACTATTAAATGGACACTTTGGCAGGTATTACATTTTCACCCGGGGATGAAATATTAAATGAACACTGAAGTGCGTATTGTATATGTGCACTGACATGGCCTGTTCTGTGTTATGGCACTGATATGGCTGGTTCTATTACATGGCAGTATTATTTGTGGATTGTATGGCAGGGATGGACAAAATAATGAAGAGTTTAGAGACCAGTCAGATTTTGTTTAAGGGTGCAACAAAAAGACCCCACTTGTACAAAACTCATCCATGGGGTAGTAGTTGTCCTGTGTGGGAAGCAGATGTGTGGCCTTTCCACTTGTGATATGTGATAGACTTTGACTCCCAAACAAAATTAATGAACTCAAAAAATGCAAAATAACGACACCAAAACATTTTAATTGGGTATTAAATGGTCAAAGCTTTATTTAAAGTTACATGACCACACTGAAAATGGCAATCCTCCGACTCACGAAGAGCCACCCTCCAGCATTCAGTAGAGGAAAACCCCCCTGTAAGGCTCTAGGGAACCATGGCTGGAGGATTGCCCTTCCCTTGGGCTTAAAATGCTAATGCCAACATGTAACTTTTCATAATATGAACGGAATTTATACATTTTACCACATTTTCAATGAACGACATTATAAAACTAGATTCTAGATATGATAAAAGTGAATTATAATATCATTACAGGTTACATAAAGTGTAATATAGTGTAAACAAGATAAGAGCAAATGCTGGCTCTCCAGGCCACATAAATGGAGGAGGTGAAGCAGCCGGTACTGGTTGTGAGGGTGATCGGGCTGCCAAATCTGTCTCCCTATTTATGTCCGGACTTATCTGGTTGGCTAGGCAGATGTCTCCTCCTAAGCAGCCATTGTAATTAATGGGCTGTCTGCTATTTGTAGAGTTTCTTGTGCTGGAAACCCCCCTCTATCACATTGATATACCCTAACAGCATATGCCAAGGGTTTGTATGAAGAGGATGACCGCACTGGGATAACACAGTGATTTTGGGTGAAGCAGTTTCCCTTCTAGCACCTCTAATATGCACCCAGGTAGTCATTTGTGGCGTAGTCAAGGTCCTCTTGCCACATCAAATATGGCCCTGAACGTGGCAGCATAACCTTCTTTTATGGAATATTTTTTATGTCATAAATATATGTATTTATGACATCATCGCATTTGTCATTTTTGCTACAGGTGTTTATTACTGCTGCAGGCACCAATTATTATGAAGTCCGTGTTCTAAAGTATTAACCCCTTTAATGACTGGCAATGTATCTTACTACGGAAGCTATTAAAATGCACTTGTGACCAGACAGGTCCCTTACAGTTCGGACACAAAGGAGGCTCAAATAAATAGACTTTAATGATTGCATGTACAAGTTTTGAGGTGTCCTATTCACTTTAGCGCCCCTAAATGTCCTCTTGCTGAAACAAATGCAAATATTCCAGCCATTTTGGCCAATCAAATGGGCCAAGAGCGTTTATGTGCCACCTGCTCATGACTCAAATAAGTTGAGTCGCTTCTCCCCTTACTAAACTTACCCATTACTCAAAGCAGACACTGAAACAGAGTTGGATTTTAATGGCCACAGCAGCCGTTTATTATTTAAATAACAAGGAATTTTAAATACCATAACTTTTTGAATCCCCAAAAAGGAATTCTTCATAACATTAAATAACCAACTGCGACCCTATCAGGGTCATAACATTATTTAACCACCAGAATGACAGGGGCAAGTCCTTGAAGCCACCGATATTTAAATTTTGGTCATCTGCCCACCAATACCTTACCCCCAGCCGTAACCAGGCCCGAGCACACCAATTACATTTTGCAGATGACCACCATATATATAACACAGCTTTCAAAAGGGTAACACCCTAAGAAGCAGACTAATTGGGGGTGCATCCCGTGATGCATTCCACCCCACCACTTTTTACGACCGACTTCAAGGACTCCCCCCCCCCCCCCCGCAGCTGCAATGACAAAATAACCTGGCCACCGAAGGCCTAAATCGTCAGCAAAATAAACTTCTGTCCGGTAAAAACACCACCAGCAGCAACCTTTTGCTGCAAGCCACCATTCAGCTCCAGGGCGGGCGGGAGGGAACATGTTCTTGCTTCTGTGTCCTGGCGAAGAGAGGGAAGAAGACCAGAAGGCAACCGGTACATCCCCCTAAATCTCCACCCCTAATCCCAAAAACCCTCCTACCATCCCTATCCTTAAATTCCCATAGGCCAACCAACTCCATGTCCCTCCCATCTATTTTAAGTAATGGAGGCCTCCCCTTATTTTATTTTTTGTCTGTAGTACGGCCTCTTCTTTCATTTAATGTGGCTGAAATGCCTAAACAGCTCTTTCTATTGTGGAGATAAACTGATCAGCACCCACTAAGGATCTTTTCACATGGTGCAATTACATCACGGATTTTGCAAGAGCATGCACAAAGCCAGATTTCACTGCATCGTTTGAAAAGACCCTTACTTACCTTAGCATGACAGGTCCTATCTTATGTTTTATTTTGAGGTTTTATTTCTGCACCATCAATGAGTCAGGGTGAGAACTTGACTTTTTTAGGCTATGTTCACACTGAGTTTTTTTGCAGGCGGAATTTCTGCCTCAAAATTCCATTTGGAAGTTTGAGGCAGATTTTCCTCTCCCTGCACGCCGATTTTCGCTGTGTTTTTCGCCCGCGGCCATTGAGCGCCGCAGGCATAATACGCCGCGAAATACGCTTTCTATGCCTCCCATTGATGTCAAGAGGCGTAAACGCCCGAATATAGGGCATGTTCGTGGGAAAAAGACGCCTCCGCCTCCCATTGAAATCAATGGGAGCCATTTTCGGGCCGTTTTTGACGAGTTTTGCGGCACGGTTTACGTGTAAAAAAAATCGTCAAAAAACTCTGTGTGAGCATAGCCTTAAGGGGTTATCTGGGATTTTAAAATTGATGGTCTATTTTTTGGATCTGGGGTTTCCGACTCTCGGCACCCACGCCGATCAGCTGTTTCAAGTAGCCACGGTGCTCGTACAAGCGCCGCAGGCCCTCCTTTGTTTACATCGATTAAATTTTTGTAGCATTCGTAGCGGCTGCGCTAGATATTGCAGCACTTTCCCATTCACTGTCCTATTCACCCAACCTCCACAAGAATGTTCAGACTTTTTCTGCAAGAGTATTCCCAGACCTAAGCTCTCTTACCGGCAACAAATTTCCCGCAGGTTGGTAACCAGAACGAATGGCAAGTACAGCAGAAACAAAGTCAAAAGAGACATAGTGTCTAGGGTTGACTGCAAATACGCAATGTCCAAATGCAGGCACAAGGTCTACTCTTGCTTGTCGGTCACATCCCAAGTTAAAAACTCAAACAAATACCAGCTATGAGCAAAGCCACAAAGGGTCAGAGAAGACCGTGGCACTGAGCTGACTTCAATGAAGAGGCTGCAGGTGGACAAGTTGCAGTAACCGGTCAGGTCAGCAGATGGCGAGGTTGAGCATGTTTAGCAGATGGGGTTGTCTGGTTCAGGCCTCGCTCATATCTGCGTTCTTCAATTTCGCTGTCATAGGAGCAGAACAACAATATTGACAGAGCGCTGGATCCGTCGCATGAGGGGCACAACGGCGCCCGACGGACACTATTGACTTATAATGGGTTCTGTCGTGGTGTCTATGTTCACCTGAAATTATGGCGCTGCACGCTATGCTATTTTTTTCATCAAATATAACGTAATCTGTGACAAAGCATTAGAAATCCATTACACAATATTTTATTTGGACATTTTGAGCCAATAGAAGAGCCCCTCATTGGAGACCTCCATCAATTAGCCTCTCTCTCTCTCTGCATTTTATGATATTGATTATAAGAACAGTTTGCATTTTCAGTATTATAGGAAAGGATTATAAATGTAAGACATTTTCTATGAACATCGGCCCTGGGGTTTCAGACAATCTTTTCTAAGAGGATGTGACCCTATCCTTAACTTGAAACTTGTAATTCTTGTCCAGGACATGTGTAGGAGCATGAAAAACTGTGTTTTTGCTGTGTGTGTGAGGAGGAGCATCGCAAAAGTACACCTGGACTGCCCCCTTATTGTTATAATTGTGTTATACTGTGTTGCTTTTCATGTATTATGTGGGCACTGTGTCTTTAAATTGTCAAGCCATGTTAATTCCACATACACTGTGGGCACGTAAGAGATGTTGGCGGGCTCTGGTTGTTGAGCATGGTGCCGCGCGGGCTCCGTTTATAGGTGAAGCGAGTGTATTTAAGGATGTGGTGTGGTGCGTCTCGGGATAGAGTTTGTAGTGCACGTCAGAGAGAAAACCTGAGTGGCAAAGTGTGGAGCAGTGGAGGGATTAGAGAGTAAGGGCCCCTATATTGTTCTTGCACAAGGGGCCCTCTGCTCTCTAATAGCTCATCAGAGCTCTCCATTATGTTCCTCTAATAATCCACCAGTAATTGTGATCTGCAGATAGTAGAAAATGCCCCTGCTTGGTTCCGAACTAATGTAAAAACGTACATTATCTCTAATTGCAGATCACTAAGGCTTGTGACTTCCGTTCATAACGCATTACACAACTCCTTTTTGGACCCCTTACAATGGGGTCTGTTGGTTTCCGGTGGGGTGGCTGTCGTTTTCACAAAAAATAAATAATGCTGCAATAAGCACTTTTTCCCCACAAATTTGACGAATTCAGTGACAAAGGCTCCGAATAGCGCCTATGATGCAACTGTGAACAGAGTCTTAGAGAATTCATCGAAAAAGTCTTGGTGTGGAACCATGTGCAGCAGGGTAACCAAAACTATTCATTGGTTCACGTTGTCATGCAAAGGCCGGCGTCCGCACTAGGCAAGCTTGGGCAGAAGCAAGGGATCATTGGGCTTCAAAGACCAATGGTAAACTGGACAAACATCTTCTACTCTTGTCAAGCTGATGGTGGTGTAGGCTGGGAGACCACTGTGACCCTGTCGCCCAAGGACCCATATACACCTAGAGCCGACCCTCATTCACACTATTCATTTTACATAGAATTTCTATTGGACAGTGTTGATCCATTTCTAGCACATTGCCCCCTACACATTTTTCCATACAGATGAGATTAAATGCTTTGTCTAGGAACTTACAAGCATTGACAATATCATAATGCAATCAGATAACATTTCATCGTGCTGCATGTCACTAAAGCATATCATTTTTGTAAAGAAGTTGAAGCGGAGAGGTTCTGGTCAGAATTTAAAATGATTTTTCTTCCATACATTGGTATGTAGTGTGTGTAAGTATTCATATAGAACACAGCTTACGTCCTGATGTGTCAATGGTGGTGAGATGAAGCTCTGGGTTTTCGTCATTATCTGTAACAAGTATTTCTTCATAGAACTGTCAATGTCTTCTATTCTCTTGGCTAACAAATCTATACATGCTGTTTTGTTGTGCTGCTTGCTTTAATGTTTTGTGTGCCTGTTATTTTTTGTTAGATGGGTGCATGTTGCTGCCCGCATCTAATTGCTGCTTTTAAGAGGATCAATGAAGGAAGGTGTTTTATGGTGTCTGGAGTGTTCTTTTTAAAAAAGAAATTGATGCCATTTCCGTCCCTCTATCTATCATATCTAGTACAAATACACGTTTCTCTCTGCTGTACTAAAGCCACTTGTACATTTTTGGTTAATTTACTGCAATGAACAGAAAAAAAAAGAACAGCTAATAATGGATAGAAACTGTATAATGCTGCCTAATGTTTAGTTCAGCTGGTTGGCACCCAGTTCTGAATGTGCAGACCGGAAGCAGACAACATGGTCTAAAAAGGAGTTCTACAGAATAAGAAGAAATCAGCCATTATTCTTTAATCCTGTACAAGCCCTTTCATGGGTGACCGTTCAAAAGTTTGGGGTCACCCAGACAATTTTGTGTTTCCCATGAAAACTCACACTTATATTTATCAAATGAGTTGCAAAATGACTAGAAAATATAGTCAAGACATTGACAAGGTTAGAAATAATGATTTTTATTTCAAATAAAAATTTTCTCCTTCAAACTTTGCTTTCGTCAAAGAATGCTCCATTTGCAGCAATTACAGCATTGCAGACCTTTGGCATTCTAGCTGTTAATTTGCTGAGTTAATCAGGAGAAATTTCCCCCCATGCTTCCAGAAGCCCCTCCCACAAGTTGGATTGGCTTGATGGGCACGTCTTGTGTACCATACGGTCAAGCTGCTCCCACAACAGCTCTATGGGATTGAGATCTGGTGACTGCGCTGGCCACTCCATTACAGATAGTATACCAGCTGCCTGCTTCTTCCCTAAATAGTTCCTTTTATTAGCCAGTTTCAGATATGGCTTTTTCTTTGCCACTCTGCCCTGAAGGCCAGCATCCCAGAGTCACCTCTTCACTGTAGACGTTGACACTGGCGTTTTGTGGGTACTATTTAATGAAGCTGCCAGTTGAGGACCTGTGAGGCGTCTATTTCTCAAACTAGAGACTCTAATGTACTTGTCTTTTTGCTCAGTTGTGCAGCGGGGCCTCCCACTTCTCTTTCTACTCTGGTTAGAGCCTGTGTGTTCTGTCCTCTGAAGGGAGTAGTACACACCGTTGTAGGAAATCTTCAGTTTCTTGGCAATTTCTCGCATGGAATAGCCTTCATTTCTAAGAACAAGAATAGACTGTCGAGTTTCACATGAAAGCTCTCGTTTTCTAGTCATTTTGAGAGTTTAATCGAACCCACAAATGTTATGCTCCAGATTCTCAACTAGCTCAAAGGAAGGTCAGTTTTATAGCTCCTCTAAACAGCAAAACTGTTTACAGCGGTGCTAACATAATTGCACAAGGGTTTTCAAGTGTTTTCTAATCATCCATTAGCCTTCTAACACAGTTAGCAAACACAATGTACCATTAGAACACTGGAGTGATGGTTGCTGGAAATGGGCCTCTATACACCTATGTAGATATTGCATTAAAAACCAGACGTTTGCAGCTAGTATAGTCATTTAGCACATTAACAATGTATAGAGTGTATTTCTGATTAATTTAATGTTATCTTCATTGAAAAAAACTGTGCTTTTCTTTCAAAAATAAGGAAATTTCTGAGTGACCCTAAACTTTTGAACGGTAGTGTGTGTGTGTGTGTGTGTGTGTGTATATATATATATATATATATATATATATATATATATATATGTATGTATGTGTGCTTATGTAGTGGAACTTGAAAGTTTGTGAACCCTTCAGAATTTTCTATATTTCTGCAATAAATTTGACCTAAAACTACATCCGATTTTCGCACAAATCCTCAAAGTAGATAAAGAGAACCAAATCGAACAAATAAGTCAAAAATATTAGACCTGGTCATTTATTTAAAGGAAAATGATCTAATATCACATATCCGTGAGTGGAAAAAGTATGTGAACCTTTGCTTACAGTATCTAGTGTGACCGCCTTGTGCAGCAATAACTACATCTAAACGTTTCTGGTAATTGTTGATCAGTCCTGCACATCGGCTTGGAGGAATTTTAGCTCATTGTTTTGTACAAAACATCTTCAACTCTGTCATTTTGTAGGGTTTCCTCCCATGAACTGCTCGCTATAGGTCCGTCAACAACATTTCTATTAGATTAAGGTCATGACTTTGACTTGGCCATTCCAAAACTTTTAACTCTATTCTTTTTAAACCATTCTTTGGTGGAACGATTTGTGTCCTTTGGGTCGTTATCTTGCTGCATGACCCGCGTTCTCTTGAGATTCAGCTCATGGACAGATGTCCTGAAATTTTCCTTTAGAATTTGCTGGTATAATTCAGAATAAATTTTTCCATCAATGATGGCAAGCCGTCCTGGCCCAAATGCAGCAAAACAGGCCCAAACTATGATACTACCACCACATATGGAATCCGGTTTTTATGCTGGAATGCAGTGCTTTCTCCAAACTTAAAGAGACTCTGTTACCACATTATAAGTGCCCTATCTCCTATATAAGGAGATGGGCGCTGTAATGTAGGTGACAGTAATGCTTTTTATTTAAAAAAAACGATCCTTTTTCACAAAGTTAGGAGCGATTTAAGTTTATGCTAATGAGCTTTCTTAATGCCCAAGTGGGCGTACTTTTACTTTCGACCAAGTGGGCGTTGTACAGAGGAGTGCATGACGCTGACCAATCAGCATCATGCACTCCTCTCCATTCATTTACACTGCACTAGCGATATAGATATATCGCTATGTGCAGCCTCATACACAAGCCCTAACATTACTAGTGTCCTGATAATGAATACACATGAAATCCAGCCTGGACGTCATGTGTACTCAGAATCCTGACACTTCTGAATCTTTTTTTGTGAGATTCCGGCAAGTGAAACCAAATCTCGTTTAGCTCCGAGATCTCGCGAGATTTCGTATCCGTTGCTGGAATCTCACAAAAAAGATTCAGAAGTGTCAGGATTCTGAGTACACATGACGTCCAGACTGGATTTCATGTGTATTCATTATCAGGACACTAGTAATGTTAGGGCTTGTGTATGAGGCTGCACATAGCGATATATCTATATCGCTAGTGCAGTGTAAATGAATGGAGAGGAGTGCATGATGCCGATTGGTCAGCGTCATGCACTCCTCTGTACAACGCCCACTTGGTCGAAAGTAAAAGTACGCCCACTTGGGCATTAAGAAAGCTCATTAGCATAAACTTAAATCGCTCCTAACTTTGTGAAAAAAGATCGTTTTTTTAAATAAAAAGCATTACTGTCACCTACATTACAGCGCCGATCTCCTTATGTAGGAGACAGGGCACTTATAATGTGGCTCGCTGCACTGGCCGCTTATCGGTCGGTGTAAAAGGGCCTTAACTTCACATTTAAATTATCTGCTAATCCTAAAGGTTCACATACTTTTATCACTCACAGAGATGTGACATTAGATAATTTTCCCATATCACTAAGATATGCCATAGCATTATGATTGGTATGGGTTCGACCACTGGGACCCCTATCGTTCACGTTCAGCTTATTCCATGCAAAGTATTCCTGGAGCGTCGTTATGTAGGAAAATACTGTGAAGAAGTAGCAGCGCTCTACTGACACTGCTGCACAGGATCATTTGGGGTCCTATCAGTTGGACCCCCAACCGATCAATAAATGATGTCATATCCTAGCAATATGTCATCACTTTGTATTGTGGTAAAAAAAAACATTTAAATTCTGAGTCCTTAAAAAGGAAACTTGCTCCAACTTTTACTCATACCAAGTTTAATTTATTCCATTGTCGATACATTCTGCAAATAAAAAGTAATGATGATCAATTAATTTAACAAGGGGTGTGCATATTTTTGCATATGACAGTATATTGCCACAGTAGGTCAAGTAAGAAGTATAATAAGTCTTTACCAATAGTACGATGGAGATGCGTTCCACATTAATAGGGAAAAGCAAAACTCTTATTTTAAGTCACATTTTCCTCCTAGAATGAGTCCTGGGACCCCTTTATAATATAATTTTAGAGGGGGCTCATCTGGGTATTAAAATGCCAGAAAGCAGCACACTTTCACTACATTGTATTGCATTCAGAAAGTGAATGGAAAAGAAACACTGATTTGGTTAGAAGCAATTATTAACAACTCAACCATCTCCGATGGTGTCTCCGAATTTTATTTACACCATTGTTTAACTTCTGCGGCTACAGGACTTTTCCTACTTTCCTGCTAAAACCATGGTTAATACAAATGTGTATTGTCTGCCCTTAAGAGGGTTAAAAAACAAAACAAAACAATTATCCTTATGATTTTTCTTGCATTTCCCTTTTAACCTAGGTGAGGCTGCGGACCTCCTTTCCGTCTGTTTTAGAGGAGGAGGGACCCCGTGGTTTTAGGAAATTTAGCATTGTGGAAGAAGGGCAGATATTTTTTGGAATTGTTACTTATATCAGGGGCTTACGTAGGGGGGAATCTAGTGGGAAATGTGCCCCAGGTGCTAAGTTCCAGGGGATGGGGTGGGCTTGCCAAATAGACACTCTGTTTGGCAGGGTATTTAGATACAGAGCGGGGCAGTAATCTGAATTTTACTCTGGGTGAAGAAATTAACCGCAAGACAGAAGACTGGATGCTGCAAGTCTTTACCTGATTGCGATATTGAGAAAGTTTTTCTTTTAGGTTTCTTGGTATCGAACATATGATCTGCTTGACTACAGCCAAGGGAATTCTTCTAATACACTTCTTGGAGACATTACCTGGAATATAAGAAAATTCTCCTTTGCCATGTGTGAATGCTTGCCGTATAGCTTTATAGCAGCACATGAATGCATCGTGTCATTATCTGTTAACATTTTAATTTCAGTCGTTTTACGCACTCACGTACTCGGGGGGCTTTGGTGATGAGTTTTCTTATATTTGCAATAAAAGTGTAAATGTTCTGCAGCGTTTCATCCACCTGTCATCGTAGCTGCGCCATTTCAATCCAATTTAACAAAAAGCTCTAGTGAATAGGAGTAAACTATAAGGACATTTAGCTTTAGGCAAAGAAGTAATCTCTTGCAGTTGTGGGATCCCATTATTGGAATACTAATGTGCCCTCTATTATTTTAAAGGAAGACTCACAAATTGCTCCATTTGATCAAATTTTATTGTAACTTATTTTTAATGTAAAAGGTTATACCTAGTTATCGCTTCTTCTCCCTGTGGAAGAAAAAAGGCATAAAAGACATGGAAAACGTAAGTTCACCCATAGAAGCTAAAATTGCTATGTAAATTATGTGAATTTTCCTAGCACCATAGCCCAAGCAGAACTTTTGTTAAACTTATCTCCTCATTTGGAGAATCTTAAGACGATATGTTAGGTAGCTGTATTAATAAACCTCCGCTATTACAATGTTATTAGTGAAACCCCCCGAGGATTGTGATAAGAATTTTCCCTGGTGTTAATAATAGCTTGTAGCCTATCGATAGACTGCAGATTATGGGAATGCGGAAGCGCTAAGGATGTGTTTTGGAACATAACATTTGAATTGGGGAATTGCTATTAAAAGGCTTAAAAGGCAAAGCTTAGTGATTGCAATTAGTACATATTGACGGCCCAAATTCAGGTAGGAAAAATTGCTTCATTTTGATGGAAGTATTAAGGACACAACACCTGTATGCTCCACGGTTCTGCCTAGGGTATACAGCTGTAATATGGCCATCTGAAACTGGCCTTCGTTCATGGCTCCTTACAATAAATTATAATATAACCCAAACATACATCAGAGCAAATAAACCAAAAATTTTGATTTCTTATTACCACTGCCTAGAAAAATCAAGAAGGCTGGGTGGGCAATTAGCATGCTGGCACCAGAAAGGAAGAGTAATCCCTAGGAAGCCATAATAATGGGCTAAGGTGAGGCCACCTGACTCTTCCTCAGCCAATAAAAGGGAAGCCAACATTTCTCCTTCACCGGACTTAACCCTTTAGTCACTAAGCTTCTGCTGTCATGGGCAACACATTTATGTAGCATGATATCCATCAAAATGTAATCTTGCATAAAATACATAGAGGCAGCTGGTTATCAACGATGAGTTTGTTGTCTATATCGTAACATAATACATGTAACCATAACTTTCTTTTTTGAAGAGTTTATGCTCCTTTTCTAGCGCCCTTCTGTAATACTGATTAACACATACTTACACAAACAAATATATATATATATATATATATATATATATATATATATATATATATACCTATCTGCCCCATGGTAGATCTTTGATGGCTCCACTTCGGTTCCTAAAGATCATGATGAAGGCCCCAACAAAGATGGAGACATCGTCATAATCTTCAGTAGCTGCAATGAAGTCTCCAAGATTTGCCATACATCTGAAGACCAGCAATAGAACCACCAAGTGCCGATTATCAGATGAGTTCCTTGGTCTCATGCCAGATTATACAGATTTACCAGCCATAGGGGGCCTGAATAAGAGGGTGCAGATGAGTATATTACTTATACATTGTACAGAGCAGATGGGTGACGCATGACAAAATCAGAGTATAACTGCAGGAGTGCTAAGTAGTGAGATACCCTACCAAAGTCAGTCACCCCCTAACATGTTGGGAATGTGGGACACATGGGAATATGGGGAGAATAGTGCTTAACACTGAAATTTCAGTTTTACCCAGAGTGTTTCTTTAATTTCCGACTAGAATTTATCATCCCCCGAGAAGATCAGCTTTTTAATTAAGAAAAAAAAAATCGGACAAATATTATGTTAAATTATTAAGCAAAACCAATTAGACGGTAATTTTGTACGGCTGGGAGTTTTATGATGTCTGTGTGGATCTGCACCTTTAAACAATCTAAATGATTACTTGAACTTGTAATGTTTCTATGGTGACGGAGAACTTGAGGCACATTTTTATGGTGCTTATCTAATTCCTTTTGTGATCATACTGTGTTTGCAATCTTGAACCTACAGGCAAACTGCGGCCTACTGTTTTATTTATTTATATATAGATTTGGAAAGTTCGGGGTGTTAAATGACACGTCGTAGGCGAACAATTAGTAATGGGAAGAAATGCAATCTTGAGGCAAACTTATGCAACGGAAAGAACTCTTAATTGTACAAATTTATAATAATATAAATTTTTCTACGAATGTGGTCTGCTTCTAAAAATTGTTCACTTATTGTTATGGCATTACAGCCAATGAGGGCGGAAGTTCTGTACAATGAGCTAGTCATTGGCCTTGACAGGTGAATGTCCGTCTTTTTGTAAGATGAAAGTGTTCAAAGCTCCCTTTTCTACTATAACTAGTGGCATCACATGGGGCAGCTTATGTAACAATAAAACTGGGTCCACACATCGGCATATAGGGATGCAGGTAAACACTTCAGAAACACCCCTTTTTTAATGTATATTTATGCTTAAACGGGTTTCCAGAAATATTAGTTCATGGCCTCTTCTTAGGATGTTTAGGAGAGATCCCCACCAATCTGCATAACTAGGGTATAGGAGAGTTAGTCCGGCTAAAACACCCATTCCCACATCTTTCCCCTTGGAATTAACAAAAACTCACAGGCACACGCTGCGGGACAGTGGGAAATATTGGCCACAGCAGCCTCTTTTTATTTACAACGTTAAAAATAACATTGATTGAAATAACTTAAATATATACCATATACAGTAACAGAACATTATAAACACCTAAACAGTCTAAATAATCCTGGAAGGAAGCATTGGTAGGCAATTTCCCCAGTCCCACCGTGTCAAGTCCGTGGTTAAAAATTTGTTAGTTCTGTCACACCCTTGTGCCCCGGTAGGAACAACACCATCCATAAACATTTACCAGATTTTAAGAGGGGTCACCAACCTCTGATGGGACCCCCAAATATTCCACTTAATAACTGCCTACCATGACCTTAACATGACCTCAACATGCCTACAATGATGTCAACAATCTAAGTACTAGCCGGAATAAGAACAATAATAGTACTGGTGGACGGGCTGCTTGCTGGTCCTGAAGATGGTGTCTGAACAAGGAACCATCCCTTTCCTCCTACCAGGATCCCCTTTCGCTTTACCTATCCCCTTCACTACCAATATTCTCTTCTCTCCTTACAAACCCCTCCTGTTGACCTCCGCCTAACATGCACTTTCTCTCCCCCCTTATTATCCCTGCCTTCCCCCTCCCAACACAATCATGCCCGGACCGCGCTCTGACCATCACTAAACGAAGGGACTGCAGGGTTCGCTGTAGAACAGCAGCCTCTTCAATGTTTCAGACACAAACAGTGTTTTCTGCATTTCTACGAAATGTTCCCAGAACTGCTCTTTCAAAAACTCTTGACTACTAAGAAAATCAAACTAGCCACTAGAGAGGTCTAACTTGAGCGCTCTGACTGGCTTTTAAAGTCTACAGTAATTTGTTTACCGCATCCTTAAGGATTTTTAAAATCTCTTACTCATTAACAATAACTAAGAATTTGAACAGTACATAGAGCAAGATGATAGCTTGTGTTATGTGATGCCTATTCTGAAAATTATGCCGTCTCACGTTGCTTGATGCAACTTCTTCATGTGATGTTTTTCTCCCCATAGAAGTCAATGGAAAAATCACATGCTGTAGTCTACAATGATATATATTGTGCAGTTCATGTAATACATATGGAAAGTGAATTTTACAGCTTCTAGTACAGAAACATAAGTCATCTAGCTCTATTAGTCTAATGTGATAAAAGTTTGCTCCCCTTCCACAGAAATGGCATCACTCTTGGTCCATGGTCTATATGTCTGCAGCTCAGCCCCATTCACATAATACGGTCTCAGCTGCAATACCAGACACAATCCATGGACATGAGTGGCACTTAGCAAAATTTTATTTTATTGCTCCTGGCACAATAGAGTACATCTATCTCAAACAACTATTATAGAATAAGGAGAAAAAAGCCACGGCGCCACTTGGTGTGAATCAAGGAAATTGGAGGTGAGATAGGGAAGGGGATATATATTCTCACCGTGAGGTTGGAGGAGTTCAGAACTGGGTTCCACGGGGTAGCTGCTGCCAGATCCGGGCCGGTCACCAGGGTGACCGCTTGGGTACGAGAAAATGCAAATAAAACAAGCGGATCTATATCGGCGCCGATATAGATCCGCTTGTTTTATTTGCATTTTCTCAAACAACTATTATCAAATTTCCATAGATATCTCCTATTCATTTTCACTACTTCAGGCTCTGTTCACATCTGCACTGGAGTCCCGTTCTGACGTTCCATTGGAGGTTTCTGTCAGAACGGAACCCTGAGTAGACACAAACTGACACCGACGAAAACCAGAGGTTTCCGTTTCCATCACCATTGATTTCAATGGTGACGGAGCTGGTGCCCTTGGTTTCCATTTGTCTCTTTTGTGCACCGGATCCGTCGTTTTGCCGGAAGCAATAGCGTAGTCGAATATGCTATTGCTTCCATCAAAACGACGGGTCCGGTGCACAACAGACACAAACGGAAACCATGGGCACCGGCTCCGTCACCATTGAAATCAATGGTGATGGAAACGGAAATCTCTGGTTTCCGTCGGTGTCAGTTTGTGTCTGCTCAGGGTCCCGTTCTGACAGAAACCTCAGACGGAACATCAGAACGGGGCCCCAGCGCAGATGTGAACAGAGCTATGATAAATAAAAACGTTACAGTTCTTCAAGATCCTGATGTACAGTACCTTTGTTAAGACTTTCCCTTCAAAGCAAAGCTACTACAAACCTCTACTTCCTCCTAATTCACTATCAGGAAGTTGTTGTTCTTGTCTGCCGTGTTACAGATACAGTGGAGCTGCAGACAGGTCACGGTCACTGTTTCTACAAGTCTGCAAACTCACATTACACTTTCCACTCCCCCATCTCTCCCCTGTGCGTACACTCATGCTCACTGTTTGAATCAGCGCTGAGGCTGCTATACTCACAAAATCGAAATTCCTTGTTTGGGTAAGATATCTAAGTTCATTTCCTTTTTTTTTTTCTGTCTTTTCTTCCTTCCCTTTCCTTTTCCTTTCCTTTTCTTTCTCTCTGCTGCATATTGACAGTCCACAAAATGATCCAAGTAGTGGTACATTTTCTAGAAAATTACACTTGGTCTACTTAAGGAGTTAACAAGAGGCTCAAATATTTGTACATAAAAAATAAAATGTTAGTATTTTGTAGATTTATTTGTTGCATTGTACTTCAATTTATTTTTTACGTTTTGGATACAGCTCATTCAGTGAGTGCTCTGGTTAAAATTGACGTTCCTCTATTCCAGGATCAGATCTACAAGTCTGTGTCACAAAAACCTCAACATGTTGTTCAAAGAAAATGGAGGAAAGATATCAAGTTGCCTCTCGCGTAAACATGGAGCAGCTCATTCAGGCTGCCAGCGCTAAGTTGAAGTTCCTGATAATTCAGAATGCAGCCGTATTTCAAGGTGAGCTCCAAAAAAGTGTCTTCTGTCTAGCATATCCTTCTATAATCTGAACATTGTTACTAAAAACAAGTCATCTAGATTTGTTTCCCCACCGTATATTATCTCCCTAAAATTCAGGAAATATAATTATCTAGGTGCATATACACAGACATAGCAGAGTTGAAGTTGTCGTTTAAAAATTCATTATTTTTGAATCGTGGTAACTACTGCAATAACAAACTGGGCTGTATCAAATCTAACAAATTCAGATCTGCTACATCTTTTCCAAAGAGTTTACTGTGGGGAAAATAGAATATTTGCCTTGATTTTAAAGGGGTTTTTAACTGTTGGTGGAGTTTTTAGGTGTCGCTGCATTTGGACAGTTGGTAGAAACTACCCATATTGTATGTATAACCCCTAAAAATACTACCAGACTGTACGGGATTTCTTCTGTACAACAGTCAAGGTACCCTAAAAATTATATAAAGGATGGACAAAGAGTGGGCTCTTCACCATGTTGGCTTAGCCTGTGCTCACATGTTTGGATTTAGTTGAATTTACACCCCATGTTAAGGGATAAAAGAACGTGTATATTTAGAGATTTTTAGGAAATAATCTTAGTAACTGTGCTAAAGTTTAAGAAAGTCAGGTTAATATTGAATCCTGCAGGCTGACACAACGCTTTGTATATGTCAATTTTTATGTACTTTGCTGAAACACAGAAGCTATTGTAGTATAGATCTAAACAACAATGCAGAGCTATAATTCTGTCCGAGCGCTAGAAATATAGCTCTGCATCTGAGTATTTTCTTATAATGGCAATTGCAGGGTTTCATCACTCTGCATAGCACTATTAACGGTAAAAGGTGAGAGTAGGATGTGCTCACCGCTGCCCACAGCTTCTTGGAGAAGAAGGCTTTTCAGCCCGGGTTTCCCTGTCACTGTTTACATATAATTGTGCAGAAACGTCTGGAGAAGTGTGAATCATTTTATTCATTAAGTTTTTAATTGCAAACAGCTAAAATTAGTGTACACATTCTGAGCCGTATGTTTTATCGAAATGTGATGTCTCCAATGTAAACGACATTGTCATGAAGAGTGGTTTAGTCTACTGTGCGGCATTGTACCAAACAAGTATTGTAAATGGTCCACCTATTGCATATCGGCAAATCTTTTCACTATGGGACATAGTTCAATGGAGACCTTAAAGATTTGGCCCAGGGACAAGAAGAAGGTTGCTAAGATATTTCAGTACTGGCCCGATGTTTTCATGTTGAAGAGTGAAGAGGATGTATACACAAGCAATGGTCTGTATCACAATGGGCTTATAAACTTATTTCTACAACTATCCAAAACACATGACTGATTTCATAGGAAGCCCATTAACCTTAAGGGGTTGTCCAGTTTAGAAGATCCATTTTTGTATGCCCTATTAGGGAATTCTGAGTTAATAGACGGTGTTCCCCTGTTCAGGATCTTCATCTCATGGCCAGAGTGGAGAGCAGTTATCAAGAGCATATCTCACTCTCGGGGACCTGTACTGTCCTGCATTATACAGATAACACATTGATATGAATAGACACTGTGTAATGCTTTATTTCCCCTCTGGTGGTGCTGCAGGGAAATTGAACACTTACTGCCAGTTTTCCCCACAGATAAGGGCTCTATGTGGAGACACTTTGTGATCGGTTTACTGCCAAGAGACGGATCTAAGAAGTAGGTATGGTCCAAAGTGTAGAAACCCTTTAATTAACTTAAGCATGTTTTTGGAATATGAAAAGAAAAGGCTTATAAGGAAAACTAACACAAACATGGAGAGTGTCTTCCAAAATTGTATGTAGATGGTTGCAGTCACACCCATGACCTTACAGAGGTGTGGCTTGAAATTCCAGAATCTTGGTGCCAAGTACTGCCTGCCCTAGGACTAATAATCTCAACGTAACTTTATAAAATGGATCCAAGATATGATAATATAAGATATGATAATCAGTAACCACACAAACTGATATTACTAACAAAGATGTATTAACCAACATTTGCCCCAGTTATGCTATAAACTATCAGGAATCTCAGGCAGCAATAAATACAAACTATTTAGATGTCATCTTTGATCAGTCTACTACAGCATGGCAATAATGGCAAAAGTTAACATTGTTTATATAGACAACAGTTCATTAGTACTTCATTAATTAATGAACCCCACTGGAATCTTTCAGCTGCCCTTGAGAACCACATGAACACATCTCTTCCATCTGATGCTGAGCTGAGCCTGCTGTCATCTGTATCAAGGTCATCGCGGAAAACAGTTTAATCCACTGCATGTTACATAACCAGATGGAGAACATGTTATTACTCTTCCACCATTGCCAGCTAGGCTGTACCGATGAGTGGTAGAAGACTTAGCCAGGAACAAATAGTGCAAATCATATGCCAATTATTTATTTTATGAATGTATAGTGTTATCTGGACATGATGAGTAAAGACACTTTGTAAGTTCAACCAATGTTCATGAGCAGAAGTTCCTGAATCCCTCTTCCTGAATAACTCTCTTTGGACAATCCCTTTTTGTTAGAAGTGTCACCTGTCAAGCGGTTCATGGGGTGTCCTGCTGGAACCCCAACCTATCAGCTGTAATCTGGGATCGAACCCTGCAGCAAGTGTTCAATTCCCCTGCAGTGCCACCACAGGAGAAGTGAAGCATTACACTGTGCCCTTTTGAAATCAATGGGCTGTCTATGTAATGCATGGAATTCCCAGGTTCTGGATCCTCCAGAGGGAGAGGGTATTTGAAAATGGGTTTTATAAACCAGACAATCCTTTGAATATCTTAATAGACTTGTCCTCTGCTCGATGGAAATAAATGTCAGGCCGGTACATTTGTTCTAGGAACTAGTATAATGAGTCTTTGACCATCACATTTTGACCATCACAGATTGCCCGATTCTTAATTTTCTGATGTGTTCGGGTACACACAAAATCAAAAACGTCTGAAAATACGGAGCGGTTTTCAAAAGAAAACAGCTCCTGATTTTCAGACGTTTTTTAAGCCACTCGTTGTTTACGTCCATTTTTTGAGCTGTTTTTCTATAGAGCCAATGAAAAACGGCTCCAAAAACGGCTCAAGCAGTGACATGCACTTCTTTTTCGCGAGCGTCTTTTTACATGCCGTTTTTAGAAAATGAGGCGAAAAAAAACGCCCGTCGGAACAGAACGCCGTATGTCTTATTGAAATCAATGGACAGATGTTTGGAGGCATTCTGCTTCAGATTTTTCAGCCGTTTTTCAGGATGTTTACGGCTTGAAAAACGGCTGAAAACTCTACGTGTGCACATACCCTTACTGCTTCAGCCCTTCACTTTATATATGATAGCAGTTTAATAATAATAAGACGCAGGGCTCCAGGAACTTGGGCCAGTTGTCTGTCAATGGTCTCCAGTCAACAATTTGCCATACAACAACCTTCCTCTTTTGACAGATTTACAGGGCAATGACAAGCAATTTCAAATTCACTACGGACCAGCTTCTTCCTGGTGTATGCCGACACTACTAAATGGAACTATTGTAATAATATTATATTACAGGATTACTTATACAATTTTCTAATATGTTCTTCAAAGAAAGCTGATGGGGAACCTATAGTTTTAGTTCTATGTAGCAGTTTACAGAATAAAATAAATGGACACAAATCTACCTCCGAGGACATGATACAATTTACTGTTATGGATAAACAAACAAAATGCACAAAACAAAAGACGGAAAACTTAATCTACTATTTTGTATATGTATCTGTATGTATTTACCCCTTTACATATATATATATACACACTCTGCCCTCTAATTTAATGTGAGCAGAATCCAGCCAGATGTTATTTTCCAGTAAATTAAATTTCCTATTGGCAAATGCGTTTCCTTAGCAAGGTCCAAGGGAAATAGGCTGGCATTTGCAGAATTTCAGTCAGGCATATCTGCTGCAATGTTCGCTTAACAAACTTTATTAGGAACTTAAAGCTTTTTACCCTCAGGCTCTTTTTTCATAGCCAAAAAGATCACAGCTTCCAAATTTAAATGGCCATAAATTATAGTCAGGCTGCGTAGTTTTTTTTTTTTACCGACTTTATAAATAAAATGAGGCTTTTGATGTATATTTATTCCTGGAAATGTGAATTAACAAGTTAAATGACTGGAAACATTGTGGTAAAATCAGAAAAAAGTTAAATATGCAGGTTATGGCTACTGTAAGAGAGTCATTAAATGTATATAGGGCATAAAATATATAAGATTTATAAAAGAAAAAACATGTCTTTTAGGCTGCGTTCACATCTGCGTCGTGGCTTCCGTTTTAGCGTATCCGTCAGAGGACCACAAGAACGGAAGTTAACGTTTCCGTCAAAAAAAACATTGATTTCAATGGATTTGATTTTTGCATCACTTGTGCTCAGTTAGGCTCCGTTCCGTCAGGTTTAAGTTTTTTTGACAGAAGAATTTCCGTAGTCTGTTGCGCTATTGTTTCTGTCAAAAATGACTGAAACTTGATTGAAAGGAGCTTTCCGGTTTTTTTAACATTGAAGTCAATGGATGACGGATACAAAGTGATATACCATCCGTTTGTATCAGTAAGGCCCCATTCACATCGCATTTGTGCTATCCGCCGGACGTATACGTTATTAAAACGTGGACCATTTTCTGTTTACATCTGTGGTTTTTATAGCATGTAAGTTTAGCGTATACTCATACATATACGTTTCTGTCCGTTTTTTACCTAAAAAATTATACGCTTTAGTAAAAAACCCTAAAATAAAAGCGGATAGATTTACTGTATGTAAATGTATTCAAATGTATAGCATTACGTTTGTTTACGTCGTCCATTGATATCAATGCCATAAAAAAAGTTACGTCGCATATACCTTTTTTTTAAAGTACAGAATAGCGTAGCAGTACTTTCAAAAAACAGTATCCCAACGTGAACCATGACAAACATAGACCACATGGATGCTATTTGGTCTACGTTTGACCCATTATAGTCTATATATATATATTTGCCGATCTATACGTTTCAATACTTTTTTTAGTGTTTAAAAACATATACGCCCAGCAGATAGCACAAACGCGATGTGAATGGGGCATTACGTTTAACGGATCCGTTTTCTTTCTGCACATGTGCAGACTAAAAATGCAAAGATAAAAACTGAGTGTAACTGATGACAAACTGACACAACCTGAAAGAGAACAGTCAGTTTTTTTGACGGATCCGGTAAGCTGATCCGTCAAAAACAAACATATTTTACCTTCCGTTGCATTCAGTCTGGCATCAGTCAGTTATTTTAACGGATCCGCTAAAACGGATGCCACAACGCAGATGTGAACGAAGCCTTAGTACATTCATTAGTAGTAAAAAAAAAATACAATTCTATCTGTGCCTGTCACTTTTCCTCAGTAGTTTTGCTGTTCTAGGAAGCTGCCTCAGGGATGACACAATGTTCTAGATACATCTGCCCTCATGCCCCATCAGGGTTCATACCCAGGACAATTTTATGGATCTGTGTTGGACGAATCAGTAATACGGTGTAAAATAGCCTACCTCTGTACCTCTTCCTGTCTCTGATTTTTCACTGAGGTTTCTTTCTCACAAATTATATTGGAATCCCTGAGGGAAAAATAATGACGTGTTCTATCACATGCTGTATTACGGTGGCACAGAATGTACCCATGGGGTTGTAATATGAACATATAGGGACGTGTGCCACCATCCAGGTTCTGTGCATGCAGCAATGTCGTGGGCATGGACCCTACTGCAAGTTAATAGGATCCATGTAAATAACATGTCATCAATAAGGCCACAAATAGAACACATAACAACTCCCTGGAAAATCCCCCATAAGTGGCCACCACTACCTGCTTTTATGTAACTTTGCGATCTGACTCATTGCCCTTTGTGGAACAAACAGTCTTATATACAATATACAGGGGGTGCAGATTTACTCATACTGCCTAAGTTTTAGACAGCGAAAATGTAAACAAGGCAGTCAGAAAATTCCCCAAATTTATAAAAGAGATGGATGCTGTATGGTAAATTTGGCGCCTTTTGCTAGAATTTTTTCTCTTCCTTATACCCTCTATTGGCTTCATTTACGTCAGTTTTTTGCTTCAAAATTTTGGCGCATTACGTCACATTTTAAGCCAGGCCTCCTTCTATTAGACCACAACCTTTCCTTCCCTCCTTGAGAGCATGTGAAAAAAAAGTGCATAAAACAGTTAATAAATGTGGCTCACAGCATGTATGCTAAATTTGAGCATTTAAAATAGTAAATCTGCCCCACTTTTTTCATTTTTTTTATACCACCAATTAGTTGACGCCAGTTTTTTGTGCCAAAATTCTGGTGCATTTTTGGCGCACGGTATTAACTTTAGGCCACACCCCTTTACAACAGGCCACACCCTTTTCCAGATAAGCCACACACCCAGTTAATGAATGTGCCGCAAAGACATGTACGTCAGAATTCTGTCTCAATTTGAATAGTAAATGTGCCTCAGTATATTTTATGCTTCAAACGATTCTAATATCCTGTCAATGAATCGAAAGATATTTGATGTCTTTAGAAAGCTAGCATCTTCTATTATTTCCTCATTACCTTTATTGCTGTTTTTTACGTCTTAACTTCTGTTTTTTATAATTCACCATCATATTCCACAGCACTGTACAAACTCGCTATCCTCAGTGGGGCTCACAATCTAAATTCCCCATCTGCTTGGTTTTTTAACCCCTTAATGACAAGCCACTTACATGTACGTGGGAGCCGTTAAGAGGATGTATGGAGTGGGCTCACGGGCTGAGTTCGCTCCATACTTAGCGTGTGACGGCTGTGTAATACAGCCGACACCTCACTGCACTGGGCGGAATCAAAGATCACTTTGATCGCCCGATTAACCCCTTAAATACCGCGGTCAATCACGACCACGGAATTTAGATCATTAGAATTAGGGGGGTGGCCCCCTCCGACGTGCCACCCGCCCCCCCAAGACACGATCGCGGGGTGCCTATGGTCCTTATGGCAGCCTGGGGGCCTAATGAAGGGCTTCAAAGGAGACTGTCTGTACAGCGACGTCTGTCTCTAATGGCTATGTCGATGAAAAAAGCTATAGTTTTTGAAAGGCGGAGAGGAAAAAACTAAAATGAAAAAATGAAGTTTGGCTGTGTCCTTAAGGGGTTAAAGTGCCCGGGGAAACCCATGCAAACAGGAAGAGAACATACAGATGTTGTCCTTGGTTGTATTCTAACCTAAGACCCCAGTGCTACAAGGAAGCAGCGCTAACCACTGAGCCACTGTTACCTATTTTTCGGGTTAATTTTTCTCTATGCAGTTCATAAAAATTGTCAGCAAACTGCTATTGATGGATCTGCTAGTCTTATTAAATATATCTGTTTAGTGCTTTGTAACCAGTACTATTAACAAATTTCTAGACAACGTAAATCATGCTATTTTTTGACCGTCTGCATGAACAATCTGAATTAAAAGAATAGATTGCTGAGGTAAAGAGATCTAGGTCGCCCTTGATACTGTTTCTTGTTACATCACGGGTCTCCTCTAGGTATTGAACCCAAAAACTAATAAGGACAATCCCTATGAGTGCCGTTTTATGGATCCATAAGTATAGTAAATTCACTTATGCCACATTGGCATCCCTGTATGAATGTCCTAGAAATACCTTTTATATTTGGCTGTAGGAATGATCTATGGAAGAATACACAATGGGTTGAGAAGCCTCTTGCTGACTATGTTGTCACGATTCTCTATTTTATATTCACCACAGTAATGTAAAGATTTATCTGAGAATAACATATAGTGGTAATGTCACCTTTTAGATCATCTGACGCTTCTTTCACCTTTCCGAAGGGATGAAAGTAGTACCTCTGTGTGGTACATATTTACGTAATCTAAAAGGTACATATTACACAAATGTCTTGCATTGCCTAGAGCTCACTCTCAATTGGACATGCTTTATTTTGCATCGAATTCTTGCTATTATCTAGATGCTTGACCAAGCATTAAATGTCAATAGATTGGAGAAAAATATCATAGGAGAAATATGGCTATGTATACCAATTATCCTCAGACACTTCATGAGGTGAATCAAGATTCTAGGGGCACAAAGCGACATTATGCTAACAAAATTGCTTTTCTATACATGAAGCTGTAATAACTTTTCTTTTTTTTAGCCCTTTAAAGTCTCTAGGCAGTTATTAGACTTATTATTAGACCGTTTTGAACACAGTGCTTGTGTTTTTCTTTTTAGGTTTTTTTTCTTGCCTGAAAACGTAATAAGTTCCAGTTTAGATAACACTTTTAGCCTTTTTTTTTTTTTTTTGCAAAGAACAAGTATGTAAAAGAGTGGAAAAAGAATTTCACTCCCCACTTCAGTGAGTTTCATTGACAGAATATGTCACAGAATATTCTAGCACGTTGTTTCCTTATCCAGTCCTCAAGGAACCCTAACAGGTCATGTCTTGGGAATTTCCTTGCAGATGATTTAATTTGTTTCTCTAAATAAATAATTAGCACATGTATTTTCCCTATGGGAAGTCCTCAAAGCATGACCGTTTCGAGTTCCTTGAGGACTGGACTGGGAAACACTCGGCTAGCACATAGGAAAGCTGGAGAAAAAGTGATCTGAAGCCAAGAGATGTGGTCTGAAACATTGATGAGCTGAATAAAGAGTGATCTGATAACAATGAAAGATGTGTACTAGCACATAGTAGTGCAGGGGGCAGTGGTCTGACGCAAATCGGCTAGAGAAGGAGTGCTCATGCACATTGTAGTGCAGGGAAAGGAGTGGTCTGGCACATAGCAGAGCTAGCGAAGGAGTGGTCTGGTCCAGGAATGGTCTGGCATATAGTAGTGCAGGCAAAGGAGTGGTCTGGCACATAGCAGAGCTAGCGAAGGAGTGGCCTGGCAGAGCTAGCGAAGGAGTGACCTGGTACATAGCAGAGCTAGCGAATGAGTGGTCTGGTCCAGGAATGGTCTGGCATATAGTAGTGCAGGCAAAGGAGTGGTCTGGCACATAGCAGAGCTAGCGAAGGAGTGGCCTGGCAGAGCTAGCGAAGGAGTGACCTGGTACATAGCAGAGCTAGCGAAGGAGTGGTCTGGTTCAGGAATGGTCTGGCATATAGTAGTGCAAGCAAAGGAGTGGTCTGGCACATAGCAGAGCTAGCAAAGGAGTGGCCTGGTCTAGGAATGGTCTGGCATATAGTAGCGCAGGCAAAGGAGTGGTCTGGCAGACAGCAGAGCTAGCGAAGGAGTGGTCTGGTCCAGGAATGGTCTGGCATATAGTAGTGCAGGCAAAGGAGTAGTCTGGCACATAGCAGAGCTAGCGAAGGAGTGGCCTGGTCCAGGAATGGTCTGGCATATAGTAGTGCAGGCAAAGGAGTGGTCTGGCACATAGCAGAGCTAGCGAAGGAGTGGCCTGGCAGAGCTAGCGAAGGAGTGACCTGGTACATAGCAGAGCTAGCGAAGGAGTGGTCTGGCACGTAGCAGAGCTAGCGAAGGAGTGGCCTGGCACATAGCAGAGCTAGCGAAGGAGTGGTCTGGCACAGGAATGGTCTGATACGCTAGAACGGAAGCCACGACGCAGATGTGAACGCAGCCTAAAAGACATGTTTTTTCTGTTATAAATCTTATATATTTTATGCCCTATATACATTTAATGACTCTCTTACAGTAGCCATAACCTGCATATTTAACTTTTTTCTGATTTTACCACAATGTTTCCAGTCATTTAACTTGTTAATTCACAGCTAGAGGAGTGCTCATGCACATTGTAGTGCAGGGAAAGGAGTGGTCTGGCATATAGCAGAGCTAGCGAATGAGTGGTCTGGTCCAGGAATGGTCTGGCATATAGTAGTGCAGGCAAAGGAGTGGTCTGGCACATAGCAGAGCTAGCGAAGGAGTAGCCTGGCAGAGCTAGCGAAGGAGTGACCTGGTGCATAGCAGAGCTAGGGAAGGAGTGGTCTGGCACATAGCAGAGCTAGTGAAGGAGTGGCCTGGCACATAGCAGAGCTAGCGAAGGAGTGGTCTGGCACAGGAATGGTCTGGTATATAGTAGTGCAGGCAAAGGAGTGGTCTGGCACAGGTATGGTCTAGTACATAGTAATACAGGGGAAGGAGTGGCCTGACACATAGTAGTTTAGGGGTACGAGTGCTCTGGCACATAGAGCTAGGGAAAGAGTGGTCTGGCACAGGGGTCACCTAGCACATAGTAGTTCCGGGAACGGCTCTCAATTAGCAGTTACTAGTATGTGCAGTTACAAGTATGTTCAAAAAGCGTGACATGTATTAAATAGGAAAGCTACTGTTTAATTCCCTAAAGCTAACAACAATTTTGGTTACTTCACGCATCCATGGATCGATTCAGAAGCTGACTTTGAACATTACAAGCCTTGATAGAACTGTAAGGCATTAAAACAAATAGTCATATATCTGTTCATTTAATTAATCAGTATATGCAACTAAGAATGTATACGTTTTAGTAGTGCTTGGATTATTATATTTTCAAACTTAACTAAGAAAAACAGGAACCATATATTACTGTTTTCAGAGAGGTAACTTGAAGCTCGTGGGCCACACTGCAAAATCTGGACCCTAAACTATCATACTGGTCTACTGATATCGGACAGAGGGCCCCTTTGGAGACCAAAGCCCAGGTGCTAATTTGGGTTGGGGTTTCATAATAACTTTTTTTATTTAGGACAGAACGAATGCTAGGCAAACAAGGAGACCGTTGTTTAGGATTCAATATCCGACAAAACCGTTAGAAAGCCCAGAAGCTTAGATGGGGGCTATAAATTACTGTATACAATATATGTTTAAGATTAAATTATTAATTCACTCCACGACAAGTACTGTTTTTCATTACATGTGCACAAATTGACACTCACTGGCACACAGCAATGTATATTATATATTCAAAAGGCACATACTTTATTTTATTGTTTATAATAAAAAGCCGAGAAGTCATATAAAGTTATGATGGAATTAATAATGGAAACTATAACAAGGTCTACTCTACAGCAAGCAGCTGCTCAGGTTCTTGACAGTATTCTACATAAAACGCACCATGACGTCAAGCAAGAGCTTTATAACTACTCAACAGCTCAGTCGTTTAGAGATGCATTTAAACCTGTCAAAAATAATATTTTGTTATAATTGGGTGCAAAAGGGTAACAATATTTTGCACTTTCCATGTGGAAAGCAGATTTAATGCAGAATAAGGAAATTGACATTATTATTTAATAAAAATCTGATTAATATGGCAATAAAAATATAGAAAGAAATTTGGTTTGAGTATCAATAAGCCATTTTGCCATCAACATTATCAATTAGCCCTGACCTGAAGACCTAATGGAAAAGATGAAACTTAGCTGGTGCATAAGAAAAGTTGCCAATGGCAACCAATCACATTCCACCTCTCAAGCATCGACCTGATTGGAAACTATGGGAATCCGCTCCACTTTTTCTTTGCATCAGTTCTGATACACTTCCCTCATTAATCTCAGGCGGACAGGTTCCTAGCAACACGTCGCTTAATGTACCTCATTGGTCGTGAAAAGCACAACCAATGAGCTACTTTACTATTGATATTATCAGTGTGTTACATTATTTCTTGTGCTTTTCATTCATTCTTTCAGTGATTTTCATTCATATGTATATATGTTTATGCATTACCATATTGTATTGCCTTTTTTTTTATCATCAATTGCGAGGTTTTAACGAGCACCAATTTTTATTACCATATTTTACCTTTACTAAGCGTTAGGGTATGTTCACACGCACTAATTACGGACGTAATTCGGGCGTTTTTGCCCCGAATTACGTCCGAAAATAGCGCCTCATTAGCGGTGACAAACATCTGCCCATTGAAAGCAATGGGCAGACGTTTGTCTGTTCACACGAGGCGTAATTTACGCGCCGCTGTCAAATGACGGCGCGTAAATAGACGCCCGCGTCAAAGAAGTGACCTGTCACTTCTTTGGCCGTAATTGGAGCCGTTACTCATTGACTCCAATGAATAGCAGCGCCAATTACGTCCGTAATTGACGCGGCGTTCAAGCGCCTGCACATGCCGTTACGGCTGAAATTACGGGGATGTTTTCAGGCTGAAACATCCCCGTAATTTCAGCCGTTACGGACGCCCTCGTGTTTACATACCCTCAGGGTATGTTCACACGGCCTATTTACGGACGTAATTCTGGCGTTTTTGCCCCGAATTACGTCCGAAAATAGCGCCTCAATAGCGCTGACAAACATCTGCCCATTGAAAGCAATGGGCAGACGTTTGTCTGTTCACACGAGGCGTAATTTACGCGCCGCTGTCAAATGACGGCGCGTAAATAGACGCCCGCGTCAAAGAAGTGACCTGTCACTTCTTTGGCCGTAAATGGAGCCGTTATTCATTGACTCCAATGAATAGCAGCGCCAATTACGTCCGTAATTAACGCGGCGTTCAAGCGCCTGCACATGCCGGTACGGCTGAAATTACGGGGATGTTTTCAGGCTGAAACATCCCCGTAATTTCAGCCGTTACGGACGCCCTCGTGTGAACATACCCTTAACGTTATATTCTCATGTGCATTTTTATCCTCTTTGAATTTTTATCTTTTATTACGTTCCTATCATGGGTGTTCCAGATGCACATATCCTACAGCTTCACAACCCATCACCCTCCTCTCTCCATCCACATCCGTCTATTTGTGTATATTTTCAGGTTATGTATATGCGTGTATGCGTATTTAAGTATTTATGATGTATATGTATCAACATATCAACCTATCTACTAACCAATCAATCATTTATTCATTTCCTTCAATATATACGTGCACAGAATTATATACATACACATGTATAATTTTCACTTCTGCATCAACAAAATGACTAGTTGACTACAGTCCCATAACCCTGAAGAATCAGCCAATTGAATACTTTGGGGTGTTTAGTTACCGTGTGGACCACTCTACCTGCAACTTTCATGGGTAAGACTCGTTACATTGGTCCCCCTGGTATTACCAGGCGGACACAGTCTTTTTACTCTGGGCCATTTCATGCTGAATTTCTTCCATGACTTATGTCCGGAATGGTGTACAGCGCATGTTTATATATACTGCTTTAAACAGGACCGAATACGTTTCTTATACTCTTATGCTATATATGGTGACATGTGACTTAATTAATAGTAGATTCAATTAGCACTTGCTTAGGTTAGACTGTATGTACCTAGTGTCCCTGATCATCAGCTATTATATTTTTGCTCTGTCTAGCAATGACACTATACCTGTGGTGGTATTAGGGTTTTTTTTAATGATCCACGCACAGATTCCTTCTTTTAAAAAAAACCTTGTTCTGTTTTTATATATTCTGCGTTTATAATATAGGATGTAATAAAATTTATATATTTTTCTATGATTTGTGGCGTAATGACTCCTTGTTCTCAAGTGTTTGGTATGTTGCATCGGAGTTTGCTACTCTGTATTGATATTTTGGAGGTGTTTTGAAAACTTATTGGGTTAATGTATTGACACCAACAATGAGCGCTAACGCATCATCACTACTACGAGTTGCAAATATATATATATATATATATATATATATATGTATATATATAAATATACATACACTTTTGCTAGTACTACATCCCCACAATGACTGCTTTTTCCCCATAGCGCCTAGCAACCACGGCTACTAAGGATGCCGCGACTTCACTCAACGAGCGCTGAACTCCAGCACATTCACAATAAACCCAAGCCACGCACTACACCAGTGTGCCCCACGGCCCTCTTTTTTTTTTTTTTTTTTTAAAGTACCTGCCCCCTCCCAAATACCTATCCCCTCTTTGATACTCAGATTTTCACTGAAAGATTCCAGTTCTGTTTTAGAATGTAACTAAGCTAACTGACCAGCCCGATCACCGGCAACACCAGAAGAACGGGATGCAGCCGCTCTCTGAAACCTTCAAATATCATTCCCAAATAATGTTTTCAGTAACATTACTCCCACACTCATGTTTTTATTTATCTTTTCATCTGCCTTATAAATTGTACAACAATTATGCAACAGTGACTGACATTTTGACCTTTCCTCACTGTCAGTGTCTTTTTCCCGTTTTTTTTTTTCTGTATAAATGTTTGTACCTTCTGCCTAGTTACTCTATCTCTGTAATAATGCCTGAGGAGCCGGTCTGGCTTCGAAACATGTTGCTTGTATCTATCTATTTCATTAGAGAACTTGCATCTACATAGTGTTTGCCTCCTTGTCATGCGAAACCAATATTACACCTCTTCAAAACGGAACAGCGCCAATCTTAGGGCTGATTCTTGAGAAGTTCTCACTGTACTGCCGTCATTGCATTATTAATCAGATATTTTTATACAATAATGTATAGAACCTCTTAAGCGAATTACCGTAAAAACGTAGTACCTCTTAACGGGTTTTTTCCTCCTCATACATTTATGCCATATTCACGGGATATGCCAAAAATGTCTGATGGATGCAGGTCCCAGCTCTGGGATTCGCACCTATCTCGAGAACGGAGGTCACCCAACCCTCGTCCCACCTGGTGAGGAGGCCTCATCCAGATGGGGAATGAATGAAGAGGTAGATGCATGGCTCTTTCCATTGATTCTTATAAAAGCTGAGCCACCTCTCCATTTATTCCCCATCTGGGTGAGGTGACTGACTCAACAGGTGGCTCAGGGATCGGGTGACCCCACTCTTGAGATGGGTGCTGGTGCCAGAGTTGTCTATTAGACATTTATGGCATATCCACTGGATATGCCATAAATGCCTGAGGTAGGAATGCTGCTTTACATTTTTGCGAAAGTGCCAAATCTTGACGGAGTAAAAACCTATTAATCTGCTGAGTCTGATTCACAGATTTACTAGTTAATGCAACAAGGCTAGTGCTAGTAAGACAAGAAGTCTGGCTGTCACATGCAATGGAGATCAGAGAAACTATAAAAGGTCAGGTTCACACAGGAAAGTTTGGTGCAGTTTCTCCCACATTTTAAACAATCTGTATATTCATGTAACGCAAAGTATCTCCAAAAACAGTAAACTTTTACCGACAAAACAAGATGTCATTCAGCTAGAAAAGCCATGAACACTGAAATGATGAGATGTAAAAGAGAAAGAAATTAGTCTAGTCAGTAAAGTCAAACACATAGCCTTGTCTGCAAAGGGTTAAAGAGGCTCTGTCACCAGATGATCAAAGCCCTATCTCCTATTGCATATAATCGGCGCTGCAATGTAGATAACAGTAATGGGTGTTTTTTTTTTTTTTTTTTAAACGATCATTTTTGGCCAAGTTATGAGCAATTTTATATTTATGCAAATGAGCCTTTCTAATGGACAATGGCGTGTCTAATGGGCGTGTTTTCTCTTATTTCCAACTGGGCGTGTATTGTGTTTGTAACATCTGGGCGTGTTTACTTGTTTTACTAGCTGGGCGTTGTGAATAGAAGTGTATGATGCTGACGAATCAGCATCATTCACTTCTCATCATTACCACCCAGTTTCTGGCAGTGCACAGACACATAGCGTGATCTCGCGAGATCATGCTGTGACGTCACTTCCTCCCACAGGAACTTCATCGCGTCAGACTTTTTCCCCTAGATACTGTCATACATAACTCAGAAAAGACGTAATAACCATGTTACATCACTTCCTTCTGTTTTACATTATGGCTTATAAGGAGTATTTTACATTTAAGGACCCTTATCTGAAATGGAATATGAAGAACTTTTCTAGGGCATGAATGATTTATTCTGTCCTAATAAGAAAGTCTGTGCGTTTATTGGCTTTTCTTTGAAAATGTCATTTTACCTGAAGTCTGAAAAATAAAATATTGAGAATTTTTGTAACCACTTTTTTCAACTTTTTTTTTCCAGAAATCATTGCTCGAAGCAGCAAATCCAATGCAAAGTTGCCTAAAATTATTAATATTATGGTTTATCTGGCCAACTACTAACATTGTTAACCTACAGCTAGTAATCTTAAAGAGGATCTGTCACTAGTTTATTAATTCCCTATCTCCTAACTAATCTAATAGGCGCTATGATGCTGATAACTACAGTGTGATTTTTTTTTTTTCACAAACGTTTATTATTTGCAAAGTTATGAGCATTTTTCTAAATATCCTAATTTGGCTATACTTGCCAAATAGGAGGTGACTCTTTTTTTTAATCACTCTGGGCGGTGTAATGTTTTCTATATGGCGCTGTCCAAAAAGCTCATACAGCTTCTCCTCCTCCCAGCCCATCAACACAGAGTGATCATATAGTATACAGCTTCCATTCCTGACTGTGTTTTCAACTGGTGATATCTTCGGTTGTGTCACAGCTAGAACTGCAAACTGAGATGACACCAGAACCGCCAAGATATAGCTGTTTTACGTGATCCCCCTTCCCTCCAGCCTCAGTCTCTCACACTGTGTAAAGCAGCTTCATGCTGATAGGACAGCGTGTGAGGAAGCTCCACCTCTGGAGAATCACTGCTGTTACCTCCCACTTCCCTAATAAAGGCTCATTTGCATATTTAGAAAAAAACCTCATAATTTTTAAAATAATAAATGTTTTGGACACAATTTTCACTAGCTTTATCAGTGTGACAGCGACTATTAGATTAGCTAGGAGATAGGGCATTACTAAACTAGTGACAGAGCCTCTATAACCGAGAGAGACCTTTTTTGCTTTCAGTCCAGGGAGCTGATAAAATGTTACAATATCAGTTTCTCAAATAGTAATACAGTTCCTATAGATTTCTATAGGGCCCTCCTGTACCTCCGAATGTCTCCAAACGTGGCATGCTCTATCAGATGCTGTGTTATTCAGCATTCAGACATGATGGATTTATTTGGGATATTCTTAGTGGGTTAAATCGGCATGCTGCATGATAATTGTTGCGCATGTTGCATGGCACTTTCACTTTTCTCTTCCTTATTCCACTTTTGATTTGGCTTATTTTAAGAATTTTGGGTCAGTTTTGTGGCACATTTTTGGCAAACATTGGCGCATTTTAAGTCACACCACCTTTTCGGAACACTTTAAAAAAAAAAAGTGTCTAGTGCGGTGCAAACATCAAAATTGTAACAAACTGGGCCAAACTACTCCAAAATGTGTCATTTTTATTCACTTTCTTGACCCAGTGACAGTAGTAAACCTGCCCCATTGTTTGTAGTGTGTTTATACTTCAATGTAATATTTGGGTTCAACGTTTTTTTGCCCCCCCCCCCAAATTACACGAAAAACGTGGCAGCTTTCAGAAAAATGTGTGTAAAAACAGCCTTACAGAGATATTGGCATTTGTCGAAGTGGTAATTTTTGCAAGTGACTGTAGGAAGTGCAGCTTGTTTGTCACCTTTGAATTGGCCTCTTGGTAAATTGTCACTTTTTTTTTCACGTTATTGCTTGAACAGGATGACATAGTGACTTGATCTTAAGTTTCTGAGAAGCCAAATTCAAAGGTGACAACCAATATGGCTTGTTTTCTAAATTTCCATGAAAAAGTTAAGAATTATTATTTTAACCTCTTAAACGGGTTGTTCCACAAAACACATGTATTCGCTATCCATAGTGATCACTAGGGGTCTGACCCCTGGGAATCTCCAGCATTAAGGAAAGCGGGGGACCGAAAGTCCCCTGAAGTGCTCCATGAGCATGCGTGACCGGAGCTCCATTAATTTTTATAGAGCTGCTGGACACAGGCCCCGAATGTCCCATAGAAATTAATAAAGCGCCGGTCAGGCATGCGCACAAGTGCTCCATTGACATGGAGCACTTCGGGGGACTTTTGGTCCCCCATTCTCCTTATCGCTGGGGGCCCCAGCGGTCGGACCCCCAGTGATCACACATGTATCCTATATCCTGTGGATAGAGGATACATGTGTTTTATGGGGCAACCCCTTTAAAGATCACAGCCTATTTTCGGCATTAGGATGCAGTGATTATTTTTGCATCGCTACATTCCAAAACGTTAACCTTTTCATTTTACTGTCATAGCCATGGCATAAATGTACGACGCACTGTGTTGCAGCTGTGCAGGAAGGGGTTAAACGTTCAATCTCTTCTGTAATTCCAAAATATTGGCAAGCATAGAAAGGGTAACGCAACCCAAGTAATGCTGCCACCTCAGCATCCATCTAATATTGTTATCATTCGTCCAGAAACACAAAATGCCACATTCCTTCACAGATGAAGTCATGTCAGATCTACAATGTACAGCAGAATATTCATCTGCAGCGGGAAGTTCCGGACATCGCTGTGGTCTCGCTCGTTTTGTTCGTTCATTAGCCCCTGCATTAATCACCCAGCTGCAGATGGTTTGGAATAAGCAACTGTTTGGAAAAGGACTTGAATGTAAAGTACAGCTGCAAAAGTAACCACAGAGCATAGTCCAAACTAGAACACGTTCCCTAGATCTACTGCAATGGCCTCTATCCAGTCAGGACACTATAGCGCCTTCTTTCAAGCTATTGCCATAGAATGTTCTGTACATTGTTGTTTTTTTCTAAAAAAAAAAGAATTATTAGAATTAAGATCAAAATACATGTCCCCAGGCATGGTGATGATTAATTTCATAGTGCAGACACAGCAGAAACGATTACAACTGTATTAGAAATGGTTTCAAAGGAGGAACCTATTAGGCGATAAATTACCGTTTAATCAGTAATAATAAGTCCTGGCATGAAGCCTTTGTGTTTATATATTTTTTTCAAAATTCATGTAAGACCTGTGATTTTTATATCCAGTGTATATGTCCTGTTTATGTGTTTCATTTATTTCATTTGCTTCATAAGAAAAAAAATATGTATATATTTTTTACAAAAACCCAATAAAACATTGAGAAAAGTGTGGTTTGAATAGTGTCGGGCTTCTCTCTACTTTTGGCTTAGTATTATTTTGGACTTTGATAGAACCTGGGTAATCTGAGGCAGACTGAATACTAGCAGTGAACTCCTAGCTAAACGCTTATCAAAAGCTGCAGCTGTTATTATTATTATGTATTTACAGGGCCCTGTGCCGTACATTTTGTTGGTGCCCCGCATATGGTTTACAGAGTATAACTATACTATTCAGTGCCTAAGGAAGTACCACGCTACAGTGCTCAAATAATACCAACACATAGTGACAAATAGCAGTTCCATGCATAAAATAATTTAATGGCCGCATTATACGATGTCTGAATAATATTGCAATACATTTAATATTAAGATTTGTGGCAGTCACAAGACTCACGTGCCAGGCTATCCAGGCCACGCCATCAGCAGGGATGACTGATTCATCCTGTGTGACTGCTCTGGTCGCACAGCCCTAAGGCCCAACCCTATTTATTTATATAGTGCTACTAGCCCTTTACATAGCACAATATTGGGGTACAACATACAATTACAAAAGACAGTGTAGTACAGACAAAGGAAACATTTTTATAAGAGATAATAATGGGAGCCCTGTCCATACACCCTTACAATCTATAGGGAATAGATACAAGAGGTCGGGGAGAAGAATAAGCACCTCTAGACATGTCAGGTGGAGGCGGTGTTGAAAGAACAGCTGGGTGACTCATTATGCTAGGTTATACACTGTCGGAAGAGGCACGTTTTGGGTATGTGCACACACACTAATTACGTCCGTAATTGACGGACGTATTTCGGCCGCAAGTACCGGACCGAACACAGTGCAGGGAGCCGGGCTCCTAGCATCATACTTATGTACGATGCTAGGAGTCCCTGCCTCGCTGCAGGACAACTGTCCCGTACTGAAAACATGATTACAGTACGGGACAGTTGTCCTGCAGCGAGGCAGGGACTCCTAGCATCGTACATAAGTATGATGCTAGGAGCCCGGCTCCCTGCACGGTGTTCGGTCCGGGACTTGCGGCCGAAATACGTCCGTCAATTACGGACGTAATTAGTGTGTGTGCACATACCCTTTCAGTGAACGTTTGAAGGTTTGTAGGGAGGAATAATGTTGGCTGGAATGATGGAGGTAATTCCAGGAGAGAGGAGAGGCATGAGAGAAGTTATGTATGTGAGAGTGTGTGGAGGTGACTAGGGGGGTGGAGAAGAGGTTGTTATTGGCAGCTAAGGCTGCGTATGGAGTGGTTTCTGTAAATTGGAGAAGAAATTGGATACAACTTTGGAGCTTCGCATGAGGATTTTGAATTAGATTTTTTTTGGTGGTTTGTAGCAAGTAAAAGGTCTGAAAGAGGGGTTGGCATTTAAGGAACAAGAGGAAAGGTAGTTTAATTGCAGTGGAATGTGTTAGTCTGGAGAGGTGTTAGTCTGGAAAGGTGTTAGTCTGTTTGTCAGCAAGGCACAAAGTCACTGAATCCCTATAAGTTAGTCTTTCTTTTGGCTAGGCTCAGTGGCGTATTCCCATAGAGGCTGACTCCGCCACTGCTACGGGGCCCTCTTGATCTGAACTCCTTTTGCTTCATGATATAGACCCATAGCATTTTCCTGCAGCCACCACTAGGGGAAGCTCAGTGCATAGAGATTTTTACAGATTTTATAGAGTTCAATGGTAGCTGTATACATTCATATACACTGAGCTCCCCCTAATGGTGGCTGAAGCCAGCCGGTTTTACCATGTACTGTGTAAAGGGAATGTAACGGCTGCCGCGCCGTTCCCCGCCTTCCCCACATGCTCATCCCGAGCTCCACTTACCCGATCCGGACGCTCTGCTGGTCCTGGACGGCGTCAGTTAAGTGCATCCCTTACCTCCCTCTGCGGCCGTCATGCTCGATGTGCGACTAGAGGGCGCGCTGACTCGTTCTGTCTTAAAGGGCCAGCGCTCACCTTAATTCCAAAGACTTCCTATTTAAGGTTCCTCCTTCCCTACATCCATGCTTGTTCAACCAAGTTCCCAGTGAATTTCCCTGTGCCCTGGTTCTCTGTTTCCTTCCCTTCTGCCTTGTCTGGATTTCCCGTTGCTGACCTCTGCCTGAACTTGACTATCCTTGCCTGCCGCCTGCCTTAACCTATTGCTTCCATACCTGTTATGACGCCTGCCGCCTGCCTTGACCTATTGCTTGCATACCATTTACGACGTCTGCTGCCTGTCCTGACTTCTGCCTATCCATCCGACCGCCTCTACCCGTTGTGCCAAGCGTTGCCTGGGTTCCAAGCATCATCTCCCAGACAACACTGAGGATCCACAAACAAACCGGTGAGAACCGTTATAGGGAAGCAGGGGATTTAGAGCTGTACGGGTGAGATTTATGAATGTATGTATGCTAGGTGTCTGGTGTAAATACATTGAAAAAAATATTTAGAGTTCAGACTGTGCGGCATATTTATGAAGCACCAGTTCTATTTTTTTTTACATACGAGTTGAGTAAAGTTGGCGAGGCGTTGTTGGCGAGGAGTTGTGTGGAGTGTGACTTGTTTATTAAAAAAAAAAATTCCACATTTCTACTTAGAAATGTGTTGGAAATGGTTTGACCTAGAGTTTTTAGCCTAAGCCAGATTCATCAACAGAGTGCACATGTTCATAAATCTGTCACATTCTGCATGCTGCTCCCATGGTCAGTATTAACAGAGCTCCCACATATCTTAATAAAATATTACTAAATTTTGTTGGAGCTCTTAGAGCGGGTGGGGCCATACTAAGTTTTGCTATGGGGCCTATGATTTCATTATACGCCCCTGGCTAGGTTCATATTGCGTTTGGTGTTAATGTATGGTGGGAATTCCTGAATTATTCTGACGAACGTAGACCCCAGCATTATGCAACTGTATGCCTATGCAAACTACTAAACCTATAAGATAGGACACCGACCGAAATTCAAATAATCAATTCAGTATTATTGGGATATATTTTATTAAAATGACCAGCGAAGGCTAGATCCACATTTTATACATTGCAGCATTGACTAGTTCTAGGAAACACTATATATACATAACATGCCTAGCAAAGCGGTACAGACCCAACTAATAAAGTGCAACGGTAGTTAAATATACAGGAGATCCTCGAAAGCTACATTAAGAAGTACCAAAGAACATCCATAAATAAACATACAATGAACAGACCAGTATTGCACGCGCACTTGACGTGCGTTTCACCGTTGCTTCTTCTAACTCCCAGAAAAAGCAACGATGAAGCGCTGGTATTAAGAGAGAATTGAAAAATCGATTATTTTAATTTTTTTACTATTGTGAAAAAATGTTTTACAATTTTGCATTATTTATTTCCCATTTCCAAGTTACTGTTCATAATTAAGATATCACCCAATACAGTTCTGCCATAGGAAATCATTAACCAAGAGGGCTTAATGCTGGAAATCATGTTCCTGGAGTGTCTGAATTAACACGATTACTAAATTTCAGGGACACTCATTGATGACTTCTTACATCCGAATTCTGTTCTGTCCTCTGTGTAAATGAAGTCTGCCCCAGCTTTTCTCCAGTCTCACTGCAGGTGCTCATAGCATCTGTCTGTCCTTATGGTACCTAGGATGCCTATGAGGCTGCAATCCTGCCATCAGCTATGAGAAACTGCAAAACAAGCATTTGGAACAAGCGAGCGGATATTGAAGTTGGGCGAAGACACACTTGTAAAGAGGTTGAAGCACTAAGACAAATGTGGAAGAATAGAACGTAATGGCTACAAATAGGGAGGAGTCCGACATACAGTGTGACTACTATAATGTTCTTTTCAATGTGTTGACAATGTGCGTTGATCTGTTTTACCTCACCCTGACCTCAAGTGAGTTAGATTGTTACATTTTAAGGCCAGATAGAATACAGATGAAAGTTACTTACTACTTTGGCAACTTGGCTAAGTTAAATTTCAAAGAAAAAGGAAAATAATTTTCTTTAAATTTTTTTTCTAATGGGAGTAATAGCCAGCGGAAATATGCAACAGGTGTGTGCCTTTTCATAAATCTGTTGCATGAAGATAGCTAAAACTGGCATATGAAATTCTAGTCTTAGAAGATCTGCCTCTGTCTACGCAGGAGATTTGGAGCACTGTATTGAAATGAAAAGTTCAGACAAAGTTATACAAAAAAATAATCCGCACAGAATCTTGGACCCAAAAATGACATGGTGGTAAAAAGAGGAGAATGACTTTAAAGCTGGCCATTGAACTAAGAGGTAAACTGACCGTCAATTGCACAACGATCATTTGTCCAATGGCACCTTCAGGTAACCACCTTTAAATAAATTAAAACAAACAGAGGATAAACTGTTAGATAGATGATTGGACTATAAACATCAGGTGATTGCGGAATAGTAACTAAAAAAATAATACTACATTTTGAAAAAATAATAATGCTGTCATTCTGGAAAAGCAGTCTAATGTCTGTGGCCAGCAAAAAGATCTCTTCTTTTCAGACCCCAGATAAATACAATTTTGGGATCTACCCTAATAGGTAAAAATCTGAATTTTCATCCTTTGCTTGGAGTTTCTCCATTTTATATGAGCATTCCATGTGAGAGCTGTGCCAAGGGCCGGATAAATTCCCATCAGAAGAAACCAAGAAAGTCTTTCCCAAATGAAAGACAAGACTCTAATAGGATCCAACCTCACCTTTGCACAATTTTTTTTGTGTCTCTTGTACTAACTATATGACCATGTGAATAAAGCTTTGATGGGATCATCTCATCAGAACATCCTCTTTTCTAAATGTAGACCTACAGAGCCCTGCGGGCGGCTACTCCCCTGCAGGCAGAATTGGCTAATGCAGGATAAAGATAGAACAACATGGTACCTATTCTAATGAATGGGTGATGTTGTTTACAGGTGTTAGTACTCTAGGTTTGCGCACCTGCAATAAGAGCAGATGTCGAAAATGAATTTGGTGGAATGATAATGACAAGATAACTCTAAAGCTGAAAATAAACATAAATGTCAGCTTGTAATGTTGATGGAGCAGCCCGACTATACCCCACTATATGCCGTCTTTGTTCCCCCAGCAGAAAAGTGCTGCCAGAGGTATCCGGCAGCGACTTATACTCTCTCCCTATTGAAAAAAACCTTCAGCCAATCTGAACAGGCATGTTTATGGGGTTCAGGAGAGGTAGCAGAGGTGTATGACCAGCATTAAGGATCCAATAGCCCTTTTGCCTTCTAAGTAGGTTGTGTATATTCCACAATGTTTATAAGGTTAAAATTGTAACTTGTGCTTTGTATATTCTTTCTGCAGAGCAGTTATATAGGCAGTCAATATATCATAATGTGACAGTGATGGACAACATGCAAATTATACAACTGCAGTTTTTCTTTACTTTGGATGCATCCAAAGTTTTAACCATTTATAGATCTTCAGTTTCGTAGTATTCACTGTAGGTAAAATCGTAACAATCTAAAAGGTCATCTAATTTCTCTAAAACACCGTGTAGTTTAAGAAGCGAGCAAACATTATTTAATAGAAAATAATTAAGAATAAATATAATGTACCATATACTGGATTTAGCGATGGTGGCCGTTGTAAGACTTCTATTTAGCCATATCTTAGTTGGAGACATAGCTTGAGTAAACGTGAGTATGTCTAGAACAGATGTGCAGAAGAGGATGCATAAAAGGGTACAGGTAAAATGCAGACTGGATCAGGTGGTATGTTTGGGTGGACAAAGTATGGGCTTTGGAGGTTCCGTTCGAGGCCTCTGTCACAGATCCGGTCCAAAATGGCAGAAACAATACCGCAGCATTCTGCACTATTTTTTTTCTGGCACCATGACCGAAACCCAACGGAACCCATTAAAGTCAATGGGTTCCATCAGGCACCGATAATGTCCTCAATGCAACGTATCTGGCACGTCCGGTATTTTCATTGTTCTGCTCCTCTGACGGACCAGAGCAATGAAAACACTGAACGCAGATTTGAACAGGCCTTAAACTGTACAGTCCTGGGAACATGGTAATTTCTTAGATTCTGTTCACATCTCTGAACGGCGCCTCCGTTGCAGAGTTCGTCATGTTTGACTGGAAAAATAGCACTTTTTCCTGTCATAACGATGAAGCCAATTATAAGTCAATAGACTACGTTCGACTGTGGTGGTTTACCTTGTACAACGGATCTGGCACTTTGCCCTGGTTTCTGTTCTAAACGAAAAAAAGGATGAACATAGGGACAGAGCTTCAAAGCTTTTATAACGGGAATGTTATTGGTTGATGTCTTTGATGATGGATAATATCCCCCTTTAGCTGAATGTAGTTACAACGTAGTTAATAATATAAAACTCTTAGGGCTTATTCAGACGAGCGTATTATACGTCCATGTGCTGTCCGTTAAATAAAACGGACAGCACACGGACCTATGCAATTCAATGGGCTGTTTTAGCGGACCGTGAGAAGGGCCCGTTGAAAAATAGGACATGTCCTATTTTTGTCCGTGTTCACGGATCCCCCAATAGGCTCATGTCTATGAGGGATCCGTGAAAAAGGCCCTGCACGGGTGCGACTCGGACGTGAAAAACTGCCGTTTTTCACATCAGAGTTAAAACTCGTTTGTCTGAATAAGCCCTTAGAGAGATAAAGAGAGAATACACGGCTCGTAAGTAACAGAATAAGTTATTTTTTCTCTGTAGAACTAGTTAAATAGACATCCAGGAGGATTTCCATGCTAATGATTTATATGATACTTGATGCTGGTAATATATTTATGCTGACTGAGTGAGTAAGGCTATGGAGACCATAAATTGCTTGACGGGATTTGCATTAGTGTTAAAAAGATGTCTCGTTGTCTATTAGGCTTGTAGTGACCTGGCTGGCTGCGGAGAATTTGAAAGCAGAGTATTGACATTTTAATTGAGTTGACGAACTTCATGTTGCTTAGATGACATGCATAATCAGCATTTTTCGATCATTGTTTTCCCTCCGCATGGTTTATTAAAAGAAACGGTTCTGCCCTTTACTGTTAAATCTTAGACACCTACTTCAAGAAACTGTGGAAGCAGTTCAGACGCTGAATGGGGTTTTCCAGGATTTAAAATTCTTTACATATGGGCTCAAAATTAAAAAATAACTTGCACATCCACAGCCGCGACGGTTGTTCTCTGTGCACGTTGGCTTGCCATCCATAGTGACAACACACATACTGTAAGATGGTCACCTTATATGCTGTCACAATGGATGTCATGCCAGAATGCATGGGGGAACATCAGGAGCGGCGGCGGATGCACAAGACCATCAGTTGGAGCAGAATCAGAAAGGAAAGTATATTGCATAGTTTATTTTTAACACATAAGCCCGTTTTTGTTTTTTTTAAATTCACAGAAAACTGTTAGATAATCGCCCAGTATAAAACCCCCTTAAGTAAAACTATAAAAATGGGCAGATTTAGCAGTTTTCAGGCATAAATACATTGTAAAATATGGCATTCATGCCAAACTCTATACTTATGAAGTCCTTGTGCCACTTTTTCTGAAACATCCATGCAACTCATTTTATAATTTTTTTTCCTGCCTTTTTCTCATTCAAAATTGTCTGATCTTGCATTGTTTTTAGTCCTCGCCATATTCATCAGCTATAGCATGCTCTGCACTGGGGGGGGGGGGACGGGACACTAGTGCATGGCTCTGACGGTATGCCAATATGAATACATTCCCCCCCTTAGAGGGGTTATCCCACAAACCCCCTCCAAAAAAGTTATTTTTTTCTTCAAGTTGCATAACCGAGAAACCAGCGTTTATTTTCCCCCGGCGTGGCAGTCTCTGCTCTGATTGACGGCTCTAGCATTCAATCCAGAGACCGCTAGCGCCATCACTCAGAGCATAGGAGAGGCGCTGGCAACAAGCAGTGAGGAGAGGCCAGGAGCATGTCCACATCAAGTGCCCGCCTCCGTACCACTTGCCACCGCGGCTCCAGGAAAATTAAACCTGATGCAACTTGCATGACCTATACAAGGTCATGGTTAAAATGTCCTCCCCGTCCCCTATATCACTCTGTCAGCAGTTTTAAGGTCTCAAAACTGCTGACGCATTCCCTTTAAGTGAAACGTTGCATTATATTTTCTATAATATTACAGTATGATTTGCAAATTTAGTTATAAAGTTTTGTTTTGCTATGGATCAGCACTGCACCCCCCTCATATGACCATAAATCTAATATTCTTTGCAAAGCACAGGTCATTTACAGGCTTTAACATTTATTGGAAATTTTTCTCAGTTTCAATGGCAGTTTCTTGTCCATTTTCTTGCTGATATTTCATAGTTATTATAACACCTGCTGGCAGGAAATTCACATTTTTCATCTAATTGGACGAGTCAAGTGTCAGAGTAATCTGAAAAAAGCACGGCAGGGTATTGGGAACGATGCAGAGTCTTGCTTATTAAAAATGTCAGCTTTATCTTATTTTTCTTCAAGATGCCATATTATATGTTTTGCGGGGTCACTTCTAGTTATTAGAAAAATGTTCATGTTTCCTGTCTGGCACTTCACATGGCAGACTACAATATTTACGTGAGTGTTGCTACATGAAGTCTTTATCCACTTTGCAGTCTAGTAACTGATTCCTTTAATTGCCACATTAGCTGCAGACATCAGACGTAATACTGACCGACTCCTCATACAGTAATATCTATTTCTTTTCTTTCTTTAGACATCCATACCAAAGAGGCCTAACGTGAAGCTTCTGGGCCCCAATTCAAAATTTGTAACAGGGTCCCAACTACCATGTTCTATTATTAATACCGATGGTTTTAATGTAGCAGTGAGGCCTTCGGTCCCCCTCAAAGCACTAAAGGCCGGTTGCGACTTCTACCGCTGCAACCTTCATTGCGTCGTCCCTGCACATAACACGTTTGAACTAGTTTACCGGCAAGTATCCTGAGGTGGAAGCTAAAATCTGATTTTGTACAAGATTTTTGTGCTGTATTGTATAATAGGCCTTACAATATAATTCTGCCCAAATCTATAACGTTCTAGATGCATTGTATATTTTTGGGTTAACATTGTAATTATTTTACATTTTGATCAGACATTTATGAGACTATGAGAGTTTTTTGAAAGACTATCAAAGTCTGAGATATCAAAGTCATGTCCTTATTTCCAGCATAATGCATACTAGTATTATATACTATGTATCATGTAAGGATAAAGGATAAATCATGTAATGAAATGTTTTCTTTAATTATGGCTTATAAATCTGTATATATATGTGTGTATATATATGTGTGTGTATATATATATATATATATATATATATATATATATATATATATATATATATACTGTACACGTAAGAAGATATACTACTAAATACTAGGCCTGCTCAGGATTCTCTGAATGTAGTTGCGGACTGTTGATAATTTGACACAGGAATATATCAGAAACTCCAGATGTCTAAGGGTGAAACGCGTAGGCGTTCTATACTTATAGAACTCCTACACGTTTCACTCTTAGTTTAGGCTCATCAGGGAGACAACTGGAGTTTCTGATATATAGATTATTAGTGTTTGGCAGTGGCGAGTATACTTAGTTCTATACGTAGTGAATTTAACTATTAGGCATTAGGGATAAGTTCCGGTTCATAGAAGGTCTGTTGCGTCTGAATGCAGACTTGATCAAAGGCTAGACAATGCATACGTAGGGAATGGCAAATGTGCTAGTGTGCGATCCTCTTTAAAGACTCTGACTATACCCTGAGCCATATCAAACTTTGGAATAAGGGAACCATTACCCGTTGCCTATCTGACACTTATATGTTGTGTATGTTTCACAATAAACGTGTGTTGTTCTACGTTTTAACAGCTTAATAAAAGCTAAGTTTTAGAATTATTCCATCCATATATTGTTCTTGCATGGGACCATCAGCTGCCCGTGTCCCCCTGTATATATCCCAAGTGCAAATACCAATGTATGCAAACACTAAAAAAAACTGTACCTCCCACAGTAATGGATCAACAATTAGCATATTAGTATAGTTTAAGTATACAAGTATATTTTAGCATTTTAGTTAGAGCAGGTTTAGTGAACCCCTTTAATCTTAAAGAAATACTCCAGGAACAACTGATACACTGTGAAGTCTAGTTCTTGCCTGAAGGGGGCGGTCAATGACTTTTGTCTCTGTGTCATGCACCACCTCCTCAGGCCCTGCACTAGATGTTGGACAGTTTTTCCTGGAGTGTTCCCTTAATCTGTTGTCGCTAAAGCATGGGCTTTTAATGCGCTGCATACTCCATTATTTTTAATTTTGTGTCCATGATAATATGTCTCTATTTAACCTCCAAATATTAGAAAAGGTTACAGAAAATAAATTGATTGTATCAGAGCACCGAGACATTTATCATCGGTGAACTAGACTGCATGTGTACTGCGTCTTCACGGAGCACCGATGTGAACTCATTATGTATCTTGTAACAGGTACTGTATATGTTCTCGTTTTCTGGGTTATACAGTTTTCTTTGGCTAAGGCAGACAGTTGAGGAGGTCATGCAGTTTTAATAGGAATGCAGAACAGTGGTTTTATTTCCACTTATGTGTTCTGACACTTTTGACATTTCCAAAAGTGCAAGATGCTTCATGGAGGAAGTTAAAAAATAACTTGGCTTTTACTGAAAAATTAATTATCCTGCCAATTTCCCATAGTGACAAGTTGACCAAAACATTGACTAAATATCATATATGACTGAAGAAGCCAGAAAGGGCAACTACAGCAAGAAGCTGTAATTATTATTATTTTTTTTTTTGCTTTTTATGGGAGGGATAGATGATCACACAGAATTCTGTTGAAATAACATTGCAGACTTTAACACCTTCCCGACCGCCCACTGTCTTTTGACGTCAGGCGGTGCGGGTGCTTAGTCTACAGAGACGTCTTTTGGCGTCGCTGCAGATGAAGCTGATGAGCGCTCGTGTGAGCGCTCAACCTCTAAGCAGGAGCTGTAACTTACAGCTCCTGATCTTAGAGCAGCCTCCTGAACACAGCTGGGGTCGGCAAACATTCGGACCCCAGCTGTTTAACCCTTTGATTACCGCGGTCCGTGACCTCGGCATGATCAAAGGGAATTCCCCTCTTTGATCGCATCACCGGGATTCCAGTGATGCGATCAAACAATGGGGAATCCCTCTGCAGTCAGCCCTGGGGACCTACAAAGGACCCTAGGGCTGTCTTTTCCGTGTGCCTGCTGTTCGGGCACACTATGTGCTGCCCGATCAGCAGCCTGTGTCATAGTACAAGTAAAAAATAAAGTTACAAATAAAGTTATCCCTTGATGGGATTAAAAAAAAAAAAAGTAACAAAACAAATAAATAAATAAAAAAAGTCCCAAAAAGAGTCTTTATTTTGCATTAAATACATTTTATTGCCCCTACACTAAATAAAAACAAAACACCTACGCATATTAGGTATCTACACGACCGTAATAACCTGAAGAATTAATCTAATGGGTTATTTAGCGTGAAACGTGAACGGGATAAAAAATAAACAAAGAAAACTATTCCGAGAATCGCTTTTTCCTATATTCACGCCGTAAAAAAAATTTTTTTTACCCCCAAACTGTGGGAAAAAAAAAATACTATTTCTCTCGCATAAAACAAGGCCTTATACAGCTACGTCAATGAAAAAATAAAAAAAAGTTATGGCTGCTGAAACGCAGAGAGGCAAAAACAGAAAAATTGAGCTGGTCATTAAGGTCTTTTAAGGCCCGGTCATTAAGGGGTTAAATACATTTTGGTTCAATATCCTCAGTGTTCTGTATGCTTCTTTATTTTTGAAAGTCTTGACATTGTCATTAAAGTAGTAGGGACTTAATTAACTGCAGAATAAAATGACAATGTAACCGAAAACAGAAACAAGTCTAAACCTTGAATGGTCTCTAAACTTTAAACAAACTTTGCATGAATCAATAGTACAAGCAATTATAAGAAACTTTGTAATATATCTTATTAGAAAAAAAAATGCCTCTTCCGGCACATATTGGACACTTCTTTCCCTGCCTCCTGCATTGATCATTCACTTTCAATTTACTGGTAAAATTTGAGACAAGAGGTTTTATCAGCTCACTGAAGGATCAGGTAACAGCTTCCCATAGAAGTCTATTTAGAAGGGAGGTGGACGAGGAAGCAGATTAAGAGAAAGGCACAGAGACCCTACTGCAGATTTTAGTAAGTGTTATATCCCACCACAGTGCTGGATTTACAGCTTTACTGCTCATTACTGCTGTATGATGCCCTCCCTGTTGCTGCTGAAGATGTGCCACAAAGAGTTTGTGGAGCAAACTCTCTATGTGTGCTGTGTATAAGAGACATGATAGCAGTTAAGCTCCACCAACCAGCTCAGGGAAAACTTAGAATTAGAGCTAGAACCTGAAGAGGGGAAAACTGCTAAAACATTTTTGCAGAATACAAGTCATATAATGGCCAGATAGTGTTATTCCTCATGTACACACATATGACAGCTTATTCTGGAAAGTCACCTGAAAAGTTATGCACACTTTAAGTTTTGGTAAATTCATTAAGTGATCAGAAAAAGTTAGGTTTCCTAGTATTGCTGTCTATTTTATTCTTATCAATGATGAGCTGGAAACCTATAGGATATGTCAATTCTCCACTCATGGCTATTACAGCTCAAAGAAGATAATTAGAATTGCCATTGATAATCAAGTTTTGTGAAAAGCTCTAAATGTTTCCATATTTTTTGAGCAATACCTAGAAGTTTCAGTTAACCAAGAGTACCATAAACATAACAATGTAACTCACTGTACATGCTTGATTTTCTGCTAAAAATAGTATGTTCATTGGGACCTTAGTAAATTACAGTTTGAAACATTTACATATACATGTCGAAATGACTCCGTTAGACAAAAATTAAGTTTAAAATGTTCCTAATATTTCCAAGAGTTTTCTTTTCACCAGTACTACACACAGACGCACAACAGCTCTAATTGAGGCTGGGTCTCGCCAGCGTTTTATGCAGATCATGGTAAACTAACAGGATTATTGAGACTATATAACCTCAGTGTTGAAAAAAGGCACTAGGAAACATTTGTGCATCTCAAAAATCCAATATGGTCAGATTCTTTTGTGACGGTCGTAAGGTTGCTTATGACTTTTTTCCATGGGAAAACATTAAAATCGTGTTACAGTAATTCCACAATTTTACCTCTTCTTCTCATGGGCATCGTGTCGCTGTGGAGCCCGAGCCTTAAACTATTGTGCGATAATGGACCTCTAATAACAGAGCCACAAAGGTCCAGCAAATGACAACCTCTTTGGAGCAGATTTTGGAGTCAATAATTTGCCACTAGGGACTGTTTTTTTTATAAGTTGATTCTAAAATAATCTTTAAGATCTTATTAATTATATGTCTTGAGTGTCCTGATAACAACAAAGCTATTGATGTAATTAAAAGTGGATATTTACATGTTCTGTGTACCATGTTGAAGGGAAAAAATATCATTCTTGTCCATGGGTTAAAGGTCCATTAACACAGGACAATATTGGTCATAAAAATGAGCGCGATCAACGATGATCAGCGCACGTTTGCACCTTACACAAGGAGCTATGTATGGGCATGAGCAATCCTAACAATGCATTTGCGTCATGTCGGCAGCACAGCTCCCTGTTTACACAGAGAGATATGCTGCCAACAACGACAATATTTATTTCTGCATAAACGACACGATCAACCGATGAGCGACCGTTTGACTGATCGTTGCCCAATAATTGGCCCATGTAAAAAGGTCCCTTAGTCTGGTATTGCATTCACTTGAATGTGGCTGAACTGCAATACTGTACACATCCCATTGTTAAGAGTGGCGCAGTCTTTGGAACAAAAAGATGACCTTTTTTTTAATATCATACAACCCCTTTAAAGGGAATGTGTCGCTAGAATTTTTTTTTGTTAAACAGTTAGTATATAAATGATTACACATTGTTTTAATTTTTTACATTTTTTCACAAGTCAGAAAATATTATAAATTAGATTCTAATTTATAACATTTCTATGTGCTGGTCACTAGAGGGAGCAATTCCCAAAATTGCAGCATTGGCATGTGGTAAAGCAACCTCATTGCTTTATGCTGCAAAATTGGAGAAGACACACTCGCTCTAGTGTCCTCACACAATCCACCCTCCTTTATCCTGGCTAGTGGCAGGAGAAAGGAGGGGGTTGAATGTTCAAACCTCCTACACTGTGTGCCTCCATTTTTTGAGCGAATGCACAGTGTAGGAGGATTAGATACAGTGGTAATCACACAGTATAACACGAACATACACACACATCACATACACAAACACAAACATAACTTACCTGCTCCTTCCGCCGCCGCTCCTAGTCCTTGCGTCTGACCATGTGGCCGGAAGCCGCAACCGGAAGTCGTCATCTTACTGTCCGGATGTCGCTCTGCCGAAGACCTTCCTTTTGGTTTGTGTGGGAGTGGCGCATGCGCCGTTCCCACACAGACGGCGTACGCTATAGTGAATGGAACGGCTCCCGTTCCCATTCTCTATGGGGATGTATGTGCCATATTCCATCTCTGTATTTTTATTTTAAAAATGGCAGCCCCCATAGAGAAGTAAAAGAAAGAAAAACGTACACCACAAAAACACATAAATAAAATGTATTTTAATGACATACTAAAAGCCATAATATATATATATATATATATATATATATATATATAAAAATTTGTGACACCTTCCCTTTAAGAGAAAGGTGAGAATTTGTTAATTACAAGGACATTTTTCAACATTTCGTAAAATCTTTTTGCAATATCAAGCAGTTCTGGTCACCATTGCCTCAGCATTTCCTCTTTGTTTGTTAAATGACCCGAGTGCTTCTCCGTGGTAGTGTTACAAGTAATCCAGCACTTCTCCTACATGGTACATATTCCTGTTTCTTTGTTATTAGGTACAAGAAGGTAAAAGAGTAACATATTGCCTTAAATGCTTTTTAGTCCACATTTCCTTCATCCCAATCCAACCACAGGTCCCCAGTAACACACAGCTGCCTTTCAGATCCTCAGAGAGCCCTGTGATAAAATCTACAAGGCTGTTTGCTTTTCCAGGTAGATTAAGCACGCTGCAAGACTTGAAACACCAATGAAATGTTGAGAGCAAGGGAGAAGATGTTATCAGGCTCAGACTGTGCTCGCTCTCTTGTATAGTATTACACTTGGAGCCCTGCTAAGTAGTTAATAGGTGCACTGACTTCTGAGATTACCAGTGCACTAGCGGTAAACTGCCCTGGACACTGATCTGCCTTCAGGGACGGCTATGGTCAAGTGTTCATGGAGCTTGGATTACATTTCATGCTCCTTGTATCATTATGCATCGCATTGCCATGATTTTTTTTTTACTATTTTTTTTTCCAATAGCTTCTATGTCTTGGAAATATATGCTTATCATGAGATGAACATTGTAAACCACATTATAGCTTACAGAAACCAAAGGAATTATTTATATTGATCAAAACGTACAATCAAACTTGGTAATATGAATAATTTTATAGTAGTCGCCACTTGAATAGTGCCCCTGGTGCCCTAGCTGTTATTTTTAAGTTATCACAAAGTTACCCATGAACATGTAGATTCCTATATTTGGCTGCTGACAACACTAGATGTTTACTCATAGGGTATGTTCACACGGCCTATTTACGGATGTAATTCGGGCGTTTTTGCCCCGAATTACGTCTGAAAATAGCGCCTCAATAGCGCTGACAAACATCTGCCCATTGAAAGCAATGGGCAGACGTTTGTCTGTTCACACGAGGCGTATATTTACGCGCCGCTGTCAAATGACGGCGCGTAAGTAAACGCCCGCGTAGAAGAAGTGACCTGTCACTTCTTTGGCCGTAATTGGAGCCGCTATTCATTGACTCCAATGAATAGCAGCGCTAATTACGGCCGTAATTGACGCGGCGTTCAAGCGCCTGCACATGCCGGTACGGCTGAAATTACGGGGATGTTTTCAGGCTGAAACATCCCCGTAATTTCAGCCGTTACGGACCCCCGCCGTGTGAACATACCCATACTCTGTTACACCTTGGTTTATGTGTCTTGATGTCAAGAACTGTAGCAGTCATGGGAGTCCATTATATGTTTACTGACATATCACCCATATGGATGAGGGTTATATATTGGTGCCTATGGTAGAACCACTGCTTGCAGAGACTATGTAAAGTAATGAACTAGAATGTGCAAATTAGGAATATATCTGATCACACTCGTAGCATTCAGTTAGTTGTTCTGATATCACCTCTATTACTAAAAGTAGTTATATTTCCAGTAATAACTGTAAAAATTTATTGGATCATTACCAGTCAAGCCAATAAATGTAAAGGTTTGCCTCCGTCTTCTCAATAGTATGTACGTGGTTTCTGTGATGTATTTTCCAATAATAAGCCTTCTAATAATATGTTTCAAATATGATGCTTTAGCTTTGATATACTCATACAAAGTTTTGGCTAAGAACTCATTTTGTTATTCCTGTAGTTGGTGTGCAAACTAGGGATCCTCCTGCTCGTTTCAGCATACAATATGTAATTAATAAAAAAAATAAAAATGTTTTTAATTGCGATCCATTCTCTCCCTCTTAAGCTCAAACAGTTTTGGCTGCAATATGCACACTCTTCACTCTTAGGGTATGTGCACACATAGTGTTTTCAGGCGTATTTCGGCGAGTTTATACCTCGAAAAACGCCTGAAGAAGCAGAATGCCTCCAAACATCTGCCCATTGATTTCAAAGGTTTTTTTATGCCTCATTTTCGAAAAACGGCACGTAAAAAGGCGCCCGCGAAAAAGAAGTGCATGTCACTTCTTGAGCCATTTTTTTGAGCCTTTTTTCATTGACTCTATAGAAAAACAGCTCCAAAAAGTTCGTAAAAAAACGCTGCGAAAAATGCGATTTGCTAAAAAAACATCTGAAAATCAGGAGCTGTTTTCCCTTGAAAATAACTCTGTATTTTCAGACGTTTTTGAGTTTGCGTGTGAACATACCCTTACCTTCTAACTTTGCAGTTTTCTGCAACTATTGTTCCAGGCAGTATGAAGAGCGCGCTCCTAGTGCTAAAATAAAGCCTTAGGCAAGCTTGTGTCATGATGAATTCTGACATACGGTGTACTACATAAACACCAATTCCGTTTTGGCCATTGTACCCCATTTTTCTCTGTCTGATAGAAGTGCTAGTGGCGTGTATCAATATCTGCCAACAGCCATTTTACTATTTTGCATAAGTGTGGAGTTCAGGTGATATCCCCTAGGACTAAAGCAGTGGCCCAAAAACTCCCATGTGAATTATAATGGGAAACAATTTAATTAGATAACAGAGACCCAAAAAAAAATCAGTTTTGGTTTAATAATCTTGAAGAATACAAATATTATTTTACTTTATTCTCTTCACTACAGTTACTACATGGCTGCTTATTATGTATTTTATACACATTTGTGTGTTTTGTGTATTCTGGATGAGGAATATTTTAAACTGCAATACAGTCAAAATGTAAGTGTAATCATTTCTTGAAAAGGGTATCTTAACCCCTTAGCGCACAAGGACGTACCGGTACGTCCTGCATTGAAGTGCTTTAAGCCACAGGGACGTACCGGTGCGTCCTGGCTAAAAACTGTCACCCTGTCAAAGGACAAGGTGACAGAACTGTGCCGTCAACTGTTTATGACAGTTGACCGGCACAGTAAGACGGCAATGGACCATTCACAGCGGTCTCCTGCCGGCGATCGCTGTGATTGGTCAGTCAAAGCAGACTGACCAATCACAGCTCTATGACGTGGGTATGTGATGACGCTGGCTCAGATGTCCGGCACCCCTCTGCAACGGCCAGGACCGGAGCTAGGCTCCGATCCGGCCGATTAACCCCTTCGATGCATCGATCAACGTGATCGATGCATCGAAGTGGCTTGTAGCCTGTCGGCAACCACGATGGTTGCCACGGGCGCTGGTGTCAGCTGTTTGTCACAGCTGACATTGTGCCCTAACGGCCAGGACTGGAGCAAGGCTCCGATCCGGCCGATTAACCCCTTAGATGCAGCTATCGCTGCATCTAAGTGATTAGATCGTACCCTATGATTGCTAATAACAACCATCGGCACCCGCGAAGGTTCCGATGGTTGCTATGGCAACCATAGCCTAACAATCGCTTCCTAGTACGGAAGCCTATTAGGCCCCGCCGGGAGGCGAAGCCTAATAGGCTTGCTGTCAGTGAATAGCTGACAGCTCTAATACACTGCACTATGTAGGTAGTGCAGTGTATTAGAATAGCGATCAGGGCTTCATGCCTCAAGTTCCCTAGTGGGACAAAAAAAAAAGTTAAAACAAGTTAATAAAAATGTTGAAAGAAAGTAAAAAAAAATACTTTTCATGTTAAAAAACACTATAACAGCCTTTTTTCCTATAATAAGTCTTTTATTATAGGAAAAACCAAAAAACATAAAAAAAGTACACATATGTGGTATCCCCGCGTCCGTAACGACCCAAACGATAAAAATATCATGCTATTTTACCCGTACGGTGAACACCGTAAAAAATAAAAATAAAAAACTATTCCAGAATCGCTGTTTGTTAGTCATTACCCCTCGCAAAACAGAATAAAAAAAGGGATCTAAAAGTTGCATGTACCCCAAAATTATACCATTAAAAAAACGCAGCCCGTCCCGCAAAAAAAAAGCCCTCCCGCAGCTTTTTTGACGGAAAAATAAAAAAGTTATGGCTCTCAGAATATGGTGACACCAAAAATAAATTATTTGAAACAAAAGGGATTTTATCGTGCAGACGCTGCAAAGCATAAGAAAAACTATATACATCTGGTATCGCCGTAATCGTACCGACCCGCAGAATAACGTAAAATTGTCATTCATAGCGCATGGCGAACGCTGTAAAAAAATAATAAAAAACATCAGACTTGCAGGTTTTTGGTCACCTGGCTTGCCAAGAAAATGAAATACAATGTGATCAAAAAAATCGCACGTACCCCAAAATGGTACCAATGAAATCTACAGATTGTCCCGCAGCAAATAAGCCCTCACACAGCTCCGGGGGAGAAAAAATAAAGATGTTTTGGCTCTCAGAATATGGCGATGTAAAATGTGCAAAGTGTCCAAAAGCGGATAAGATCGGGCGCCATTTATCAGTGCGACACCGGCCAAATATCTGCGGATTATTATTTATTTACCCCATTATTATACCCTCTTATTATACCCTGATGTACTCCGCACAGATAACATATTCCCCCACATCATAAACTCAAATACCAGCAATACCCCAAACAGAACAACTAGCGAGCAAAATCCACGCTCCAAAAGCCAAATGGCGCTCCCTCCCTTCTGAGCCCTGCAGCGTGCCCAAGCAGCAGTGTACGTCCACATATATGGTATCGCCATACCCGGGAGAACCCGCTTAACAGTTTGAGGTATTTGTCTTCAGTGGCACGAACTGGGCACAAAATATTGTGCACTAAAATGGCACATACCTGTGGAAATTTGCAATTTTCACTTTGCACCATCCACTGAGCGTTCATTTCTAATAGAAAAAAAAAACCTGTGGGGTCAAAATGCTCACTACACCCCTTAATAAAATGCCTTTAGGGGTGCAGTTTCCAAAATGGGGGTCACTACTTGGGGGTGTAAAGGATCTGCCAGGCACAGCTTCGGGGTTAACTCCCAGAACTAATCAGTCAGCACCTGAGAATACATCCCTGAGACTGACTCCTGCTTCCACCATTCAGGCTGGCAGGCTTAGGAGTGGGAGAGCCTATCGTAACCTGGCCAGACTTAGCTAGCTCCCGCCCTCGGTCTATTTAAGCCTGCACTTCCTGTCCCTCGGTGCTTGTGATTCTTTCCTTGTGGTTTCCTGGCCCAGCTACAGCTCCTGCTATTTTTGATCCTGCTCCATACAGACCCTGGCTTACCGACTACTCTTCTGCTTTTCGTTTTGTACCTCGCACACTCCTGGCTTGACTCGGCTCGTTCACCACTCTGGTTGCTCACGGTGTTGCCGTGGGCAACGGCCCCTTTTCCTTGCTTGTGTTCCTTTGTATGTTTGTCGTGCACTTACTGAGCGCAGGGACCGCCGCCCAGTTGTACCCCGTCGCCTAGGGCGGGTCGTTGCAAGTAGGCAGGGACATAGTGGCGGGTAGATTAGGGCTCACTTGTCCGTCTCCCTACCCCCTGCCATTACATAATCACAAGGCCATACCTAGTCTACCCCTGGTCCCTGACACCACTATGGATCCCCGTGAGACCCTGGCTCAGCAAATGCAGGGTCTCTCCCTACAGGTCCAGGCCCTGGCTCAGAGGGTCAACCAGCCTGATGCTACCCTGGTAGTTCCTCTCACCGCACCTCTTGAACCCCACCTCAAGTTGCCCGACCGGTTCTCAGGGGACCGGAGGGCTTTTCTCTCCTTTCGGGAGAGTTGTAGGCTTTACTTTCGTTTAAAGCCTCATTCCTCAGGTTCTGAGAGCCAGCGGGTGGGTATAATTATGTCCCGGCTCCAGGAACGGCCCCAAGAGTGGGCCTTCTCCTTGGCTCCTGACGCCCCTGAACTTTCCTCCTTTGATTGTTTCTTTTCTGCTCTCGGACTTATTTATGACGAGACTGACAGGACTGCCTTTGCCGAGAGTCAGCTGGTGACCTTAAGTCAGGGTAAGAGACCTGTTGAGGAGTATTGCTCTGACTTTCGGAAGTGGTGCGTAGCTTCTCGGTGGAATGACCCTGCCTTAAGGTGCCAGTTTAGGTTGGGTCTGTCGAATGCCCTGAAAGACCTGCTAGTTAGCTATCCCTCTTCTGACTCCCTAGACCAGGTTATGGCTTTAGCGGTACGACTTGACCGACGTCTCATGGAACGACAACGTGAACGTTTATGTGTTTTCTCCTCCAACTCCCCCATGATGCCTCCCGAAGCTCCGTTGCTTCGTTCCTCCCCGAAAGATTCAGAGATACCTATGCAACTCGGGGCCTCCGTGTCCCCCCAACAACGTAGAGAATTCCGCAGGAAGAGTGGTCTCTGCTTCTACTGTGGGGACGACAAGCATCAAGTGAACAACTGTCCTAAGCGTAAGATTGCAGCCAGAGATCTTCCGCGTCTAAGTGATCATCGGGGAGGTCACTTGGGCCCACAGGTATTTCCCGTAAATATGAAACGTACTAAGATCTTGCTTCCCTTTCAGGTCTCTTTTGGTGGTAGGTCTGCTACCGGCAGTGTCTTCGTGGATTCAGGGTCCTCTACTAATATCATGTCTGTGGAATTTGCTATGTCCCTTGCTATGCCTCTGATTGATTTGCCTAAACCTGTCCCGGTAGTGGGTATCGACTCCACTCCTCTTGCTAATGGTTATTTTACACAGCATACCCCTGTTTTTGAACTCCTTGTTGGCTCCATGCATTTGGAGCAATGCTCTGTACTGTTGATGCAGGGATTATCGTACGATTTGGTTCTAGGTCTTCCCTGGTTGCAGTTGCATAATCCCACGTTTGACTGGAATACTGGGGAGCTAACCAAATGGGGTAATGAATGTTGTACGTCATGTTTTTCTGTTAATTCTATTTCTCTCCCTAAGGAGGCGAATACGCTACCCGAGTTTGTTCAGGACTTCGCTGATGTTTTCTCTAGGGAGGCCTCCGAAGTGTTACCTCCTCATAGAGAATACGATTGCGCTATCGAATTCGTACCAGGAGCTAAGCTTCCTAAGGGTAGGATATTTAATCTTTCTTGTCCCGAACGTGAAGCTATGAGAGTGTATATCCAGGAATCCCTGGCCAAGGGTTACATTCGTCCCTCTTCTTCTCCGGTAGGTGCTGGCTTCTTCTTCGTGGGGAAGAAGGATCGTGGTCTTAGGCCATGCATTGACTACCGTAGCCTGAATAAGGTCACGGTAAGGAACCAGTATCCCCTTCCTTTGATTCCTGATCTCTTTAATCAGGTTCAGGGGGCCCAATGGTTTTCTAAATTGGATCTACGGGGGGCGTATAACCTTATTCGCATCAAAGAGGGGGATGAGTGGAAGACTGCGTTTAACACGCCCGAAGGCCATTTCGAATACCTCGTCATGCCCTTTGGGTTGTGTAATGCCCCTGCGGTCTTCCAGAATTTCATAAATGAGATTTTGAGAAATTACCTGGGGATTTTTCTGGTAGTGTACCTTGATGACATACTGGTGTTTTCCAAGGACTGGTCCTCCCACATTGAGCATGTCAGGAAGGTGCTCCAGGTCCTTCGGGAAAACAAACTGTTTGCCTAAACCGAAAAATGTGTCTTTGGGGTACAGGAGATTCCATTTTTGGGTCAAATCCTCACTCCTCATGAATTCCGCATGGACCCCGCCAAGGTTCAGGCTGTGGCGGAATGGGTCCAACCTGCCTCCCTGAAGGCGTTACAGTGTTTTTTGGGGTTCGCTAATTATTACAGGAGATTTATTGCTAACTTCTCGGTCATCGCTGAGCCCCTTACGGACCTCACTCGCAAAGGTGCTGATCTCCTCCACTGGCCTCCTGAGGCTGTCCAGGCTTTTGAGGTCCTTAAGAAGTGCTTTGTCTCGGCCCCGGTGCTGGTTCAGCCCAACCAAATGGAGCCATTTATCGTGGAAGTTGACGCATCTGAGGTGGGAGTGGGGGCTGTCTTGTCCCAGGGTACCAGGTCCCTCACCCATCTCGGCCCCTGTGCCTACTTCTCCAGGAAGTTTTCGCCAACTGAAAGTAACTATGATATTGGCAACCGCGAACTCTTCGCCATTAATGGGCATTTGAAGAGTGGCGCCACTTCCTGGAGGGGGCTAGGCACCAGGTAACGGTCCTTACCGACCACAAGAATCTGGTTTTCCTAGAATCTGCCCGGAGGCTAAACCCGAGACAAGCTCGATGGGCGTTATTTTTTACCAGATTCAATTTTTTGGTTACCTTTAGGGCTGGGTCTAAAAATATTAAGGCTGATGCACTGTCGCGTAGCTTCATGGCCAGCCCTCCTTCGGAGGAAGATCCTGCTTGTATTTTGCCTCCAGGTATAATCATTTCCTCGATCGATTCTGATTTAGTCTCTGATATTGCTGCTGATCAAGGTGCAGCTCCCGGGAACCTTCCTGAGAACAAGCTGTTTGTTCCCCTGCAATTCCGGCTAAGGGTACTTAGGGAAAATAATGACTCCGCACTATTTGGCCATCCAGGCATCCTGGGTACCAAACACCTCATTACCAGAAATTATTGGTGGCCTGGGTTGCCTAAAGACGTTAAGGCCTACGTCGCCGCTTGTGAGGTTTGTGCTAGGTCCAAGACTCCCAGGTCCCGACCAGCGGGCTTACTGCGTTCGTTGCCCATTCCCCAGAGACCTTGGACACATATCTCCATGGATTTTATCACCGATTTGCCTCCATCCCAAGGCAAGTCGGTGGTGTGGGTGGTGGTGGACCGCTTCAGTAAGATGTGCCACTTTGTGCCCCTCAAGAAACTACCCAACGCTAAAACGTTGGCTACCTTGTTTGTCAAACACATCCTGCGTCTCCATGGGGTCCCTGTCAATATTGTTTCGGACAGAGGGGTACAATTTGTTTCATTGTTTTGGAGAGCCTTCTGTATGAAGTTGGGGATTGATCTGTCCTTCTCCTCTGCCTTCCATCCTGAAACCAATGGCCAAACGGAGAGGACTAATCAATCTCTAGAACAATACTTAAGGTGTTTTGTCTCTGACTGTCAATTTGATTGGGTCTCTTTCATTCCCCTCGCCGAATTTTCCCTTAATAACTGGGTCAGTAACTCGTCAGGGGTCTCTCCTTTTTTTTGTAATTTTGGGTTTAATCCACGGTTCTCCTCCGTTTCACCTGGTAGCTCCAATAATCCCGAGGTAGAGGTCGTTCATCGGGAACTGTGCACAGTCTGGGCCCAGGTTCAGAAAAACCTAGAGGTGTCCCAGAGCGTACAAAAAACTCAGGCTGATAAAAAACGTTCTGCTAACCCCCTGTTTATGGTCGGGGATCTGGTGTGGTTGTCGTCTAGGAACTTGCGTCTCAAGGTTCCGTCCAAGAAGTTTGCTCCCCGGTTTATTGGGCCGTATAAGGTCATTGAGGTCCTCAATCCTGTCTCCTTCCGGCTGGAGTTACCCCCGTCTTTTCGGAAACACGACGTGTTTCATGCCTCCCTCCTCAAACGCTGCTCCCCGTCCTTGGCTCCCTCGAGGAGACCTCCTGTTCCCATCCTCACCCCTGAGGGGGTGGAATTCGAGGTGGCCAAGATTGTGGACAGCAAGATGGTCCAAGGCTCCCTCCAGTACCTGGTCCATTGGAGAGGATACGGGCCCGAGGAGAGGACTTGGGTACCCGCCCGGGATGTTCATGCTGGGGTATTGGTCAGGAGGTTCCACCTGCGTTTCCCCAGTAAGCCAGGTCCACTTAGAAAGGGTCCGGTGGCCCCTCATAAAAGGGGGGGTACTGTAAAGGATCTGCCAGGCACAGCTTCGGGGTTAACTCCCAGAACTAATCAGTCAGCACCTGAGAATACATCCCTGAGACTGACTCCTGCTTCCACCATTCAGGCTGGCAGGCTTAGGAGTGGGAGAGCCTATCGTAACCTGGCCAGACTCAGCTAGCTCCCGCCCTCGGTCTATTTAAGCCTGCACTTCCTGTCCCTCGGTGCTTGTGATTCTTTCCTTGTGGTTTCCTGGCCCAGCTACAGCTCCTGCTATTTTTGATCCTGCTCCATACAGACCCTGGCTTACCGACTACTCTTCTGCTTTTCGTTTTGTACCTCGCACACTCCTGGCTTGACTCGGCTCGTTCATCACTCTGGTTGCTCACGGTGTTGCCGTGGGCAACGGCCCCTTTTCCTTGCTTGTGTTCCTTTGTATGTTTGTCGTGCACTTACTGAGCGCAGGGACCGCCGCCCAGTTGTACCCCGTCGCCTAGGGCGGGTCGTTGCAAGTAGGCAGGGACAGAGTGGCGGGTAGATTAGGGCTCACTTGTCCGTCTCCCTACCCCCTGCCATTACAGGGGGTTTGTTTTCCTATTTGACCCCAGAGCCCTGCCATTGTGGGTTAATGCTGCGAAAATCACCATAATAGGTCTCACATGCGCCTTTCACTCCTAAGGCCTGTCATATATCCAGGCAAATGATAAATGCCTTGAGGGGTGTAGTTTACAAAATGGGGTCACTTCTCATGGTTTTACACTTTACTCTGGTACCTAAGGGAGCTCTGCAAATGCGACATGGCTCCCCTACACCAGTCCAGCAAAATCTGTCCTCTAAAAGCCACATGGCACTCCTTCCATTTTGAGCTCTGCCATGTGCCCAAATAGCAGTTTAGGGCCACACATTGGGTATTGCCGTACTCGGGAGAAATTGGGTAACAAATTATGTGTTGTTTTTTCTCCTATTACCCCTTGTGGGGAAAAAAATTGGGTGCAAAACTACATATTTTTGGGGAAAAATTATTTTTTTCATTTTCACTGCCTGATTCTAATACAATCTATGAAACACCTGTGGGATCAAAATGCTCAGTACACCCCTAGATGATTACCCTGAAGGGTAAAGTTTCCAAAATGGATTCACTTCTCAGGGGTTTCTACTGTACGGGTACCTCAGGGGCTCTGCAAATGCGACATGGCGCCCAAAAAACAATCAACCAAAATCTACATGCCAAGTAGCACTCCTGCCATTCTGAGCCCTGCGGTGTATCCAAGCAATACCCGAGAGAGAAAATGATCAACTTAAACACAACAATGTTCAAGATATAAAAATATGAGCTTTATTACATATAAGACATAACAGAGTAAAAAAGATGAGTCACAATGAAAAAGGGCATCACCCATTGCTGAACCATGATTGTTGCGTAATTTGTCATAAACATACGTTAAATGCAGAAGTAGGTTTATATGAACGTGTATATAGCGAAATCTCAAAAGGTAACTACCAGCGGTCTGCAGAATCTATCACAGTAATTTGCTGAAGGTAAAAAAAGTGCTGAAGATATTGGACATATTGTGTATATGTGTGTTTTATTTCTATTCCTTACTATTTATTAAATTTTGACATTATATATATATATATGGGTCGTTATTTATATTTACTCATTATCCCTCTATATGATCGTGGGGGGTTTTTGTTTACTATCATCACTTATTATATATTTGTTTTGTCACATCTATTTTCGTCTTTGATTGTGATATATTGTGTATAGATTTGTTTTTAATCTACGAACTTTATATGTGACATTGTTTTAGCAATATGAATGCATGTCTAATTACGTACATTCATATATATACTCACTCCTCACTGCCTTTCATTTAACCCATATGTCTTTTATATCTTGTATCACTTTCCTCTTGGAACTTATGGCTCCTCGTTGGTCAGGTGACTACACTCTTTTCTCTTGTTCCATCACAATTATGTATATCGGTCCCCTAATTCATTTATTTATTGTAGTCTATATTCGGACCGTCTTCCGCTCTTGCCCCTCTTTTTTTGCACTTTTTGTTTCCTGATTATATTCATTATTATTTATTCACTTTGATATTAGTTCCCAAATGCACTTGTCGTTTCCTCATCAAATTAATCTTTTAACATTCCCCGTGTGTGGAGTATTGACATATCTCTGCACATGTTTTTTATATCCCCTGTTCCACAAACACACTTTTAATAGATCACACTGTTCCACACATATACATTTATTAAATCTGATTCATGTCCGCGTAGTTCTCCATACGTGTCGTATATCAGACACTGGCCTCCTCTCCAATGTGCTGCACTCACGGACATTGGACCCTGCGGTGGGGGAGAGCGCTGGTTTTGGGGGGGGGAGTGGTCGACGCACCCTTCCGTCCGCTGTCTATGGCCAGGGTAGTATGTGGGAGGCGTTGTCAGTCATCGCCGCCCCACATCCTCCCTGATGACGCGGCTACCGGAAGTGGGGCGGCTTCCATCTTTGTACCCCCATCTGGCGCCGCTATCCTCCTTCCGCTTCGTCCAATGTGTTCCGTAATTTGTAGCACATGTGTAAGAGGGTATATATGTGGGGGTCCCGCCAGGATGTAGCCACCCCCAGACGAAGGCATTCGCCGAAACGCGCGTCGGGTGTGGGCGTCTCCTATGTGCCACCATGACCTTGGGTAGGTAATCATTGTTTTTTGACACGTATCTGCCATATTTCATCTGTTAGTCTCACCTCTTACCAGCCTCCTAGCACAGTAATCTCTGATCTCTTTCCTCGTGCATATAACATAACACTGTATAGTAACCATTATATCTTCAGCACTTTTTTTACCTTCAGCAAATTACTGTGATAGATTCTGCAGACCGCTGGTAGTTACCTTTTGAGATTTCGCTATATACACGTTCATATAAACCTACTTCTGCATTTAACGTATGTTTATGACAAATTACGCAACAATCATGGTTCAGCAATGGGTGATGCCCTTTTTCATTGTGACTCATCTTTTTTACTCTGTTATGTCTTATATGTAATAAAGCTCATATTTTTATATCTTGAACATTGTTGTGTTTAAGTTGATCATTTTCTCTCTCGGGTATTTCTATAGTTCATTATTTGATCAACGCACCAAGGTTACTTGGTCATTACCACGGATTATTTCTCATTAGTATAACTTATCTACATAGATACTATACGTTTAACAGTCTGGATATTAGACATTGTACCATTACTAATGAGTCAAATCCCTCCGCGGGTATTATCTTTGGTTTTCATGCTATTTTTTCTGTGTTCTCACAGAGTCCAATACCTCGGGTCCTATGGATTATAAGGCCAGGGAATGTGCCTGGCGATCTTTGATGGATCAGGTCTTCAAGGATGAGTCATCAATGCCTGGTTTTAATGTGTGTGGAAATGTCAGCGAACTTCAAAATAAATACAAAAATCTACTTCACCGCCGTATGAAGGTCTGGTGGAATAAAACCTTCTTAGAAAATTATATTCAGCGCAACCTTGTCCCGAGGGGTCTGAGGATTCAGATATTCCCATCCTTCCCCATCAAGGATGATAATTTTATCACCAGATGGGAAGAAGTATGTAATTATAGCTCCAAGAAATGTATGGAGCTGCTTATTGGCTTGAATCAGGAAACATTACTTTCAATGGATGTTGAAATAGAGAATATTCAGGCCCAACTATTCCCACTTATGTCATCTGATAATACGCTCAAATTCAAACAAAATCTTGAAGTCCAATTCTCTGAATGGGAAAAAGAGATACAGGAAATTAAATCAAAAAAATTCTCCAGAGATGTTGGAGATTTCCAGCACAATAGAGTATACAGATGGAGGAGAAATCCAACCCTTGGTGGTCGTAGTCGGACATCCTCTGTATCGTCAATTTCCTCTCAGAGTGAAACAGAAAATGCCCTACGTAGACCGAACTATACTACTAGTACTCGATCTAAAAGAAAACTCACATACAGGCAGGAAGCAAACAAAAAGAGACCCGACACGCATGATCACGGCAATCGGCTAAAGGTAATTAATTTATCAACACATTTTTTCTCAACAACTGATTTAGATTTGATAGAAAGGGGCCTTACATTCTCACCAAGTGCCTGCTTTGACCTTTTTTCCGCAGTAAAAGATCTACACATCTTTGGTCGCTCACTAGTTTTTAAAAAATGGTTCCATAAACCCATTAACATCGACCTATTTCCCACTGGGGAGGAACAACAAGCATTGGAAGTATTGGAAGACCTTTTAGATGAATACAAGAGCGATGTTGCAGGTAAACCCCCGTTATGTGTCAGAATTAAATCCAAGAATTTTCCTGCCCTTAGTCTTTGTCCTGCGGTTGATTCATTTGTTAAATCAGTGACCCAAGAACTTAGAAATATTCCCAACAGCGTTAGACATGACAATTTGACTCCACCACAAAGACTTAGCCTTAAAAAGTTACAAAAAATCAGAGACGTCGTGTTCAAGGCCGCTGATAAGGGTGGCAACGTAGTGGTATGGCCTTGCCACATGTATGAGGCGGAAGCATACCGGCAGTTGTGCGACAGGCAATGCTATAAAAAACTGACCTTTAACCCCTTATCATCTTTCAGATCAGAACTACATTCTATGCTATCTCAAGCTGTGGAGGCAAACATAGTTACCAAAGAGTTATTTTCAGCCCTCTTTGTTGATGAACCAACTGTACCCACACTATATCTACTCCCAAAAATTCACAAAAATGAAAAAACCCCCCCTGGAAGGCCTATCATCTCAGGTAGGGGCAGTATGACTGAAGGCATTTGCAGATTTATTGATTTCCATCTTAAAAGTTTGGTGGTCAACTTACCATCATATGTTCGTGACACCGCTGATCTCTTACAGAAGATCAGCGGTGTCAGCATTGAGGAGGACATGCTTCTCGTCACAATTGATGTGGAGTCTTTGTACACTAGTATAAGGCATCCAGATGGGATAAGGGCAGTAGAATATTTTCTTTCGATGTCCGACACAGAAAAACCCCTTTGTACATTTATCATTGAAATATTGAAATATGCTCTGACCCATAACTTTTTTCTTTTCAATGGTAATTTCTACCTACAGCTCCAGGGTACGGCAATGGGGGCAGCATGCACACCGTCGTATGCTAACCTATTCCTGGGGCTGTGGGAGAGGGACCTCTTCTCAGATGACCGGGATGACTCAATGGACCGGGTCCTTTTCTGGGCCCGTTACATTGATGACATCCTGGTCATCTGGAAGGGTACACATGATGAGTTAGACGTATTCATGACCTACCTCAATGCAAACTTGTTAAATCTGAGATTTACTTACAAATATCATTCCAAACAAATAGAATTTCTTGACATCAAACTTTTTGCCGATACACAGGGCTTTCTCCAAAGCGATGTCTTTCGCAAAGAGACATCGGTCAATGCACTTTTACACTCTTCTTCCTCTCATCCCCCACAGACTATCCAGGCAGTCCCCATTGGGCAGTTTTTGCGGATTAAGAGAATCTGCTCATCTGACAAATTGTTCGAAGAACAGGCAGAGGATTTAAAAACACGTTTTCTCAACCGTGGATACAGTAAGAGGTCCATTAAAAAGGCTTACCACAGGGCTAAACATACCAACAGAGATGATCTCTTTTTCTCAAAGAAAAAGACAGAGACACAGACACAGGTACGATTCATAACGAGCTACCATTCAAGGTGGTCGCAAATGAGGGAGATATTAAAACGTTATTGGCCAATTTTAATAACAGATCCCACATTGGAGAGATTTATCACCAAATACCCGAGCATTACGGCTAGGCGATCTAAAAACTTGAGGGATCATTTGGTGAGGAGCCACTATGAACCCATTAAGACGAAATATCCCTTTGGGACCAAGGGCCCGAAATGGGGCTGCAATCCCTGTGGACATTGTGTCACATGCCCCAATATTGAGAAGGTATCCACATTTGTAAACGCTTCAGGTACCAAGATATTTAACATTACTCATTCAATATCTTGCACCACAAAAGCAGTGGTGTATTATGCGACATGCCCCTGTCCTAAAATTTACGTTGGACTTACCTCTAGGGAACTGAAGACCCGGGTAAGGGAACATATGGCAGATATCAGGCGAGCAATAGGAGTGGATAACTTGATGACCTGAAACCAGTGGCCCGCCATTTTAAGTTACACCATTCGTGCGACTCATCCAAATTGAAGGTGAGAGGGATAGACCACATCATAACGGGTATGAGGGGTGGTGCTGTGAAACAAAAATTGGCACAATGCGAGACCCGTTGGATATGGACCCTCGGGACAATGCACCCATACGGTCTGAATGAATCTTTGAGCTTCGCTCCGTTTCTATAACCATTGACTCCAAGTGGGTCCTGGTTTTTAACCGATTCATATTCGGTAATTTTACATGTGGTTGACTACCCTCCTTTTTATCCTTTCATATCTAGGATAGGCAACATATAAGTTACAAAGGAGTCAACGAGCGGACCTAGATTGAAAGAATACAAGAAGAAAACAAGATATTGGACATATTGTGTATATGTGTGTTTTATTTCTATTCCTTACTATTTATTAAATTTTGACATTATATATATATATATATGGGTCGTTATTTATATTTACTCATTATCCCTCTATATGATCGTGGGGGGTTTTTGTTTACTATCATCACTTATTATATATTTGTTTTGTCACATCTATTTTCGTCTTTGATTGTGATATATTGTGTATAGATTTGTTTTTAATCTACGAACTTTATATGTGACATTGTTTTAGCAATATGAATGCATGTCTAATTAAGTACATTCATATATATACTCACTCCTCACTGCCTTTCATTTAACCCATATGTCTTTTATATCTTGTATCACTTTCCTCTTGGAACTTATGGCTCCTCGTTGGTCAGGTGACTACACTCTTTTCTCTTGTTCCATCACAATTATGTATATCGGTCCCCTAATTCATTTATTTATTGTAGTCTATATTCGGACCGTCTTCCGCCATTGCCCCTCTTTTTTTGCACTTTTTGTTTCCTGATTATATTCATTATTATTTATTCACTTTGATATTAGTTCCCAAATGCACTTGTCGTTTCCTCATCAAATTAATCTTTTAACATTCCCCGTGTGTGGAGTATTGACATATCTCTGCACATGTTTTTTATATCCCCTGTTCCACAAACACACTTTTAATAGATCACACTGTTCCACACATATACATTTATTAAATCTGATTCATGTCCGCGTAGTTCTCCATACGTGTCGTATATCAGACACTGGCCTCCTCTCCAATGTGCTGCACTCACGGACATTGGACCCTGCGGTGGGGGAGAGCGCTGGTTTTGGGGGGGGGAGTGGTCGACGCACCCTTCCGTCCGCTGTCTATGGCCAGGGTAGTATGTGGGAGGCGTTGTCAGTCATCGCCGCCCCACATCCTCCCTGATGACGCGGCTACCGGAAGTGGGGCGGCTTCCATCTTTGTACCCCCATCTGGCGCCGCTATCCTCCTTCCGCTTCGTCCAATGTGTTCCGTAATTTGTAGCACATGTGTAAGAGGGTATATATGTGGGGGTCCCGCCAGGATGTAGCCACCCCCAGACGAAGGCATTCGCCGAAACGCGCGTCGGGTGTGGGCGTCTCCTATGTGCCACCATGACCTTGGGTAGGTAATCATTGTTTTTTGACACGTATCTGCCATATTTCATCTGTTAGTCTCACCTCTTACCAGCCTCCTAGCACAGTAATCTCTGATCTCTTTCCTCGTGCATATAACATAACACTGTATAGTAACCATTATATCTTCAGCACTTTTTTTACCTTCAGCAAATTACTGTGATAGATTCTGCAGACCGCTGGTAGTTACCTTTTGAGATTTCGCTATATACACGTTCATATAAACCTACTTCTGCATTTAACGTATGTTTATGACAAATTACGCAACAATCATGGTTCAGCAATGGGTGATGCCCTTTTTCATTGTGACTCATCTTTTTTACTCTGTTATGTCTTATATGTAATAAAGCTCATATTTTTATATCTTGAACATTGTTGTGTTTAAGTTGATCATTTTCTCGCTCGGGTATTTCTATAGTTCATTATTTGATCAACGCACCAAGGTTACTTGGTCATTACCACGGATTATTTCTCATTAGTATAACTTATCTACATAGATACTATACGTTTAACAGTCTGGATATTAGACATTGTACCATTACTAATGAGTCAAATCCCTCCGCGGGTATTATCTTTGGTTTTCAGTGTATCCAAGCAGCAGTTTATAACCACATATAGGGTATTGCCGTACTCGGGAGAAATTGCTTTACAATTGTTGGGGCGCTTTTTCTCCTTTATTCCTTGTGAAAATGAAAACAATTCAACATTTTAGTGGAAAGAATGTAGATTTTAATTTTCACTGCATAATCCCAATAATTCAGCAAAAAAACTGTGGGGTCAAAATGCTCAATATACCGCTAGATAAATTCCACGAGGGGTATAGTTTCCCAAATGGGGTCACTTTTGCCGGGTTTGCACTATTTTGGCCCCTCAGTGGCTTTGCAAATGTGACATGGGGCCGCAAACCATTCCAGCAAAACTTGAGCTCCAAAAGTCAAATGGCACTCCGTCCTTTCTAACTTCCGCCATGTGTCCAAACAGCAGTTTATTACCACATATGGGGTATTGATGTGCTCAGAAGAGTTTGCTTTACAAATATTGGGGTGTTCTTTCTCCTTTATCTGTTGTAAAAATGAAAAAATCTGAGCTAAAACTACATTTTATTAGAAAAAAATTAGATTTTCAATTTCACGGCATAATTCCCATAGATTCAGCAAAAACCGTGTAGGGTCAAAATGCTAACTATACCCCTAGAAAAATTCCTTGAGGGGTGTAGTTTCCAAAATGGGGTCACTTTTGGGGAGTTTCCACTGTTATGATCCCTCCAGGGCTTTGCAAACACGACATGGCACCGAAAACCATTCCAGCAAAATCTGCGCTTCAAAATCCAAATGGTCCTCGTTCCCTTCTGAGCCCTGCCGTGGGTCCAAACAGCAGTTTATTACCACATATGGGGTATTGCTATAATCGGGAGACATTGCTTTACAAATGTTGGGGTGCTTTTTCTCCTTTATTCCTTGTAAAATCTAAAACATCATATGTTTTTCCAGAAAAAAAGTAGATTTTCATTTTCACAGACCAGTTCCAATAAATTTAGCAAAAAACCTGTGGGCTAAAAATGCTAACTATACCTCTTGAAAAATTCCTTGAGGGGTGTAGTTTCCAAAATGGGGTCACTTTTGGGAAGTTTCCACTGTTATGGTCCCTCCAGGGCTTTGCAAACACGACATGGCACCGAAAACCATTCCAGCAAAATCTGCGCTCCAAAATCCAAATGGCCCTTGTTCCATTCTGAGCCCTGCCGTGGGTCCAAACAGCAGTTTATTACCACATATGGGGTATTGCCGTAATCGGGAGACATTGCTTTACAAATGTTGGGTTGCTTTTTCTCCTTTATTCCTTGTAAAAACGAAAACATCGTATGTTTTTTCAGAAAAAAAGTAGATTTTCATTTTCACAGACAAGTTCCAATAAATTTAGCAAAAAACCTGTGGGCTAAAAATGCTAACTATACCCCTAGAAAAATTCCTTGAGGGGTGTAGTCTCCAAGATGGGGTCACTTTTGGGGGGTTTCCACTGTTTTGGCACCACAAGACCTCTTCAAACCTGACATGGTGCCTAAAATATATTCTAATAAAATAGAGGCCCCAAAATCCACTAGGTGCTCCTTTGCTTCTGAGGCCGGTGTTTCGGTCCTTTACGGCACTAGGACCACATGTGGGATATTTCTAAAAATTGCAGAATCTGGGCAATAACTATTGAGTTGCATTTCTCTGATAAAACCTTCTGTGTTACAGAAAAAACTGTGAAACTTGTGAAATGCCTAAAGGGTTCAAATAATTTCTGAATGCTGTTTTGAATACTTTGAGGGGTGCAGTTTTTAAAATCGTGTGATTTATGGGGATTTTCTAATATATAAGGCCCTCAAAGCCACTTCACAACTGAACTGGTCCCTGAAAAAATAGCCTTTTGAAATTTTCCTGAAAATGTGAGAAATTGCTGCTAAAGTTCTAAGCCTTGTAACGTCCTAGAAAAATAAAAGCACGTTCAAACAACGATGCAAACATAAAGTAGACATATAGGAAATGTTAACTAGTAACTATTTTGTGTGGTATTACTATCTGTTTTACAAGCAGATACATTACAATTTAGAAAAATGCAGATTTTTGCAAATTTTCTCTAAATTTTGTTATTTTTTACAAATAAATATTGAATTTAACGACAAAATTTTTTCAGTATCATAAAGTACAACATGTCACGAGAAAACAATCTCAGAATCGCTTAGATAGGCAAAAGCATTCCGGAGTTATTACCACATAAAGTGACACATGTCAGATTTGCAAAAATCGGCTGTGTCCTGAAGGCCAAAATAGGCTGTGTCCTTAAGGGGTTAAACTGAAAGTGAAGAAAAACAAAACAAAGCTGGTAATAGACCAAATATTTCAGAATATATACGACAGAACTGATAAATATGTTTCAGGTGCATAAATTACATAGAGGGTAATGGTCCCTGAAGCTTCGATGGATCATTTAAGCAGGGAGTGGGGAGTTTAAGCTGGTTTTGGTGCACAGATGTTACCTTGATGAAGTATATTTGTTAAATCACTTGTAGTAGTAGAATCTCTTCTTAGATCGCTCCTGTATTTTTAATACAATCTAAAATGTGAGAAGGAAGCCAATGCGCCTGGAAATTTCCGCTATTGCCTAACTTTTTAGCTTGTTTTTCCTTGAAGTCTTTGATGAGCTTTTCAAAAATTCAAACGTGCTCTTACTGATAATAAAGTGTCACTATGGTTTCAGAAAAACTTATGATACAGTATGTCATATTGACATGTCAGAAGTTTCGATCAGTGGGGGTCCGGGTGCTTAGACTACTGATTGCGAGAGGAGGCAGAAGCACTCAATTGAGCACCGTGCCCCATGGGCTGTGGTCGACTCTTTCATCTCTCCTTGGAGAGCTGGGCAGAGCAGTGTACGGGCTCATATAAAATCTATGAGGCTATATATACACCATGATCAGCCGAACAAAGCTGACCACAGATGATGGGGAACATTGCTTAGCTAAGCTCTTTTGCCCCTTCACTCTAAAGATCAGTGCAGGTCCCCACTGATAAAAACGTGTTACTGTGACATGTTAGAAGTTTTAGGAAACCATATTGACACTTTGGTTTGTCTGGTTGAAAAAACCTAATTGTCATATACCCTTTTAGCAAATTCTGAATTTATAGTATTTATTGTCAAGTACCCTTTTAGGAAATTTATATGGCAGAAATGATCGGGATTGGAAAGCAGCTCACTTGGAAGCACACGGCCCATCCATGTGTCACGGACCGTCCATTAATTTCAGTGGAAACTATATAATGTTTCACTTCTCCTGTGGTGGCGCTGCAGGAAAGTTGTACACTTAATGCCCATTTACATGGGCCAATAGTCGGCCGAAGAAGCAGTCTTATGAACGCTCGTTACCGATTATTGGCCCATGTAAACAGGGCAGCGATCAGCCGACAAACGAGCAAATGCTGATTAATCGGCGGATAACATTAATGTAGCCCACAAAATCATTTTTGTGGGCAGCACATCTCCCCATGTAAATAGCGGATGTTCTGCCGACAATGATGCAAACTGAGGGTGACCGAACGATCGTATTACAAAAAGCATTGGCCCGCGTAAACGGGCCTGTTAACGAGCACCAATCGACTTGTTATAGCGTCGATCACATTATTGGCATAAAATCTGCATGTGCAAACCAGCCTTTACTGCCAGGTTCTTCTGCAGATTACTTCTGAACATTAGGGTCCTAGCAGAGGGACACCCTTTGTTATAAAAATGCATTGTTCAAAGTGGACAACCGGCTTTAAGACTGTGGCTTCTCTACTTGAATTCTATATTAATACATTATAAATGAAGATATTGGATTTACCCTTTCACTTTACTAAGCTAAACAGCAAAGTAATTTTATCACTTAAAAAAAAAACCTTGTTTTACTACGGTTATAAGCTTTAGCTCGTAAAGTCAAGTCTTAAACTAGACAGCATTATATTTGAACTGACAGGAATATTGGAAAGCAAATAAAGCCGTTTTTGTTGACTAAGAAAAATGAAAGCTGCCTAAAGATATGACTGCTGCTTAGTAATGAATTCAAGGTCAATAGAGTGAGCTCAGGGGAAACCTTCCTCATAACGGCTGGACAAGTGACACGAAGGGCACCGAGGTTCTGCCTATAACAGATGTACCCATCAGTTAGTATCGTCAAGATATAAAATTCACTAGCAAAGCTGGATATTTTTTTGGCAAAGAAGGAAAAACGGAGTTAAGGCAATTAATTTAAACAAAGAATATTGATCCACAGAGAGACGTGTCCCCATTTTTTTAAATCCTAGGAGGAACAGCAATATGTACCCTTTAGAGAGAAATTTAAAAATGGCTTCCCTGGAGCCTTTCTTTGTTCCTTCTAGTCAGCCAAAGAGTATATACGTCCAAGGTTGATGCTTCTAATTTTTATTCCTTTTCTGGTGACACTATTTTATGAACTCAACATTAACTTGTTAAAGACTTAAATTATCCTAAGAAATATTAACTTTCTTGGCAGTGTCACACATGAGCGATTCTTCCTAACACCCAACACAGTATATTTTCCTGCTCACAAATGTAATAAAAATAAATCTCATCGAGTATCTGTAGATATTATAAAAAAAACAAAGGAAATTCAAGCTCCAAGCTTCTAGTTCAATTCTACCTTTGATGAATATTGACTCTATAGTCAACAAATATAAAATACCTTGCGGCATGATATTTTTGCTTATTTTCCAGATTATTTTTAGAGCTGGAATTAGTTCATATATGGGAAAACAAGGATTGCAACAGGGACGCAATTTCAAAGTACTGTGCCCATAGGACACATCTTGTGCTCAGTAAGGATGCATTAACAGAAATGCATCAGGTACCACTTTATATACACCGTTCAGCCATAACACTAAAACCACCTGCCTATCATTGTGTAGGTCCCCCTCATTGAGGTATGAACTCCACAAGACCTTGGAAGGTGTCCTATGGCACCAAGACGTTAGCAGCAGGAGTTGCAAGGTGGTGCCTCTATGAATCAGACTTGTTTTTTCAGCACATTCCACAGATGGTCGATTGGATTGAGATCTATGGAATTTGGAGGCCAAGTCAAAATCTTGAACCTTTTTGTCATGTTCATGAAACCATTTTTTTAGTGTGGCAGGGTGCATTATCCTACTAAAAGAGGCCACTGCCATTAGGGAATGCCATTAACATGAAGCGGTGTACTTGCTCTGCAACAATGTTTAGGTAGGTGGTATGTGTCAAAGTAACCTCCACATGAATGGCAGAAGCCAAGGTTTCCCAGCAGAACATTGCCCAGAGCATCATAATGCTTTTGCCGGCTTCACTTCTTCCTATAGTGCATCCTGGTGCCATCTCTTCCCCAGGTAAGGAACGCACACGCATCTTGCTGTCAAAATTAGTTTTTTGCCAAGGTTCACGTCAAAAAACACATTTTGACCATGACGTGTGAACCCTTCTTAGGAGTGAAAACAACATTGAAATGTTTTATCCTGGTTGATTATCAAATGATTACTTATTTTCCCATTGTCTGAACCAGTGTTACTCCTTATTCCTATGAGACGGGAAGATATTGGGAACATTTATCAATAATGTTGCATGGACTATGTCAAATATATATATATTTTTTGTCCATGTCTATATTACATTTTATATAATCTTGTGTAGCGGGTGATCAATGTCTCTGGCTGGAATCACACATGCTTTTTTGTGGCAGTTTTTGGTGCAGTTTTTTGAGCCAAACACAGGGGTAAATACAAAAGAGATAGAAGTTTTAGTCTTTTATTTATACTTTTTGGTTCCAGTCCTGGCTTTGGCACAAATAACTGCCACGAAAACTGTACGTGTGATTCCAGCCTAATACTACAGACTTTTACATCGTAGGCATAGGATTACGTGTGCTTCACTTTTTAGACAAAATTATGTGCACATGATGGTAAGTGAAGCCAATTAATATGGATATGCAACTAAATTAAATTTGGTCATTCAATTTTTATCCTTCAATACTCCATAATATGCATAGGAAGAATAAGAATGTAGGATTTTTGTTTTATGTTGCTGTGGTTTTGTTTTTGGTCCATTTGTACATGAGGTCATCAGAATGAGTCATAGTCACCTTCACTGCATGAGGGAACCTTGTATTTCTTACATTCCAGATGTCCTGAGGCTCTGTTCAGAGGAGGTGATGTCCTGCTGTGTTTATTAGCCAGACCGTACCTGGAATTCAGCTTGAATTTATTTACATGAATTTTTATGGACTAATAAAAAATCCACATATTTTAGCAATATTTTACTTTCAAGGTCACCTTGCACATATCCCTTATTGTTAGGGGAGGAAATTGAATTTGAGCACTAAACAAAGTAATGGATATTTCCAAGCAACTTGTGGATAAAATACAGTTTGCAGAAGGCGGAATGCTCCAATCCGTCCTCCAGTCTAGATTAATGGGCCAGTGGCGATGCAGTCATCCAAACAAACTCAATTTTCATTTTTTTCAATGGTTCATCAAACATCTTTCTGCATCATTTTTCTTCCTTTTCTATGAACTACGGAATTATTATTATTTTGCAAACACAAGAAATATAGGCATTACCACGAAACATAAAAATAATGCATTCACTTCTTTCGGATGCAATGATCTAGTTACTTAGAAAGTCTTTACAAGTCCTCAGTCCTGGGGAGTAATTAGCAGAGCTGTATCCATTTCAGCTAATAAGGTGACATACTAAATTGCAGTCCCATTTAACCCCTTCATGACAACTGTCATATGAAATTATCTGTTAGCTTTTTATTTATATATTAGAGAGGAGTATTGATGATAGTAGATCTTCATTCCTCATTCATTTGTATCAATTACATAGAATGCCATTATCATTGGTATGAAGAAGGAGATACATTGGGTCTAGAAAAATGTAAACAAATATGTTTGTTTTTTTTCAGATTTAACTTTTTTGTACTATGTCAATATGCCCACTGCTGATGGACCATGGAAACCCACCCTCAGATACGATTGATGATGGATATCAGGGTCCAATTTATAGGGAAGCAGAACAAACAGAAAAAGTAAAGCTCTATTCTAGAGTCCCCAATCATAGTACAGAAATGTACTATCAACAAGAAAAAAATAATTGCTGGTCAACTTGATCTACAGGCTTGCTATATAAGAGATGCTTATGCATGCCTCTAGGGAATATCTGAGGCCTAGTTCATGTCGTGCTAAATGTCCTACATTTGGTTGTGATGGATGTTTAACAGTGACATCTAATACAATAAACTATAATGGTATCCGTTATATGGATACGTCATGAACTGGGGTCATGAGCGTTCATGACGTCTCCATTAAACGGATACCATTATAGACTATGTGTGATGGATGCCACTGCCAGGCCTCCTTTTGACACTTCCATCACCCATAGACTAATATTGTATATGTTTAACATATACATCATTAAAAGCAGTTCAAAATCCCATGAGATATACGTTAATCGTATGCCATAGAGTGGCATACATCACCCATGGGCTCCCATGTTAAAAAAACATATACCGTGCAGTAAATGGTTTGTTTTTTCTGGAATCAGGATGCTATTCCATATCTAAAGAAAAGGTATACCAACGTAAGATAGCCAGACACTCTTTTGACCTCCGTTGGGCTAATGGAGCGCTATGGACATGTTTAGCGTGTATGGCGGTAGCTTTCCCTAAGTTTACGCTAAACTTAAGGGGTGCCTTAGAGGTAATATATGATAATTGTTACTCTTCCGTCCCCGTCTAATAATTGCTTCATTCACACAGCAGAGCCACAAGCAGAAGACTGTACGGAGCCACACAATGTCGCTGTGGCTATGTACTACAGGGCTGTAGGCACTCCATGTACTGCTGTATGGTAACTTACAGAAGCAATGCTTCTAGGGGAGAGTACCTTGGTAATAAGACATCCGATAGAGCATGCCCGAGGCATATGTAGGTACGGTAAGGCCTCACAGAAATCTATGGGCATTATATTTCGACTCCATGCTCAGAGGTTATATGAATCTGTAATACATTTTTGTGCCTAAGCCCATAGTCTACTATAAATTTCAGGGTCAGAATAAAATGTGACATTTCAAGGTGGACTATAGGGAGAAGAAACAGTCCGATGTAAGTCCATACTTTATATGCTAGTTTTGCAGTTTAATACATTTTCCCCTCTTGGATATTCCTTTGAAAAGCGATTTTGCACTTGTGATGCAGAGAAACACTAACCTCTATCAATAACCTGCAAATGCATCACTTTCCCAGAAATCTTTGCATAAATGATTCCATTTACTGACACGGGCTTATTATAAAAGTTTTAGTCCGTTTTATCTGCATCGAACCTTAACCCATGTGTTAGATGTAGGTTAATTTCCCTGAAACAAAATTGTTTTAACTTTTAGACAGACGGAGATTATAGTCAGGTTAAATATTATCTATTAGGACATTTTGCAGGAGTTAAATTCCATTTCTTCACATTTACTGTACATAATGTAATATTTTAATTTTATTTTATTGTATTATTTTTTAATATTCTTTTATATTTAATTTTTGTTTGTAAAAATGTACTGTTATTATTTTCTGGTTATATTTTTAAGAACTCAAATCCAAACCATTTGCAGACTATGTAGTCATTTTATTTATTAAAATGTCCTTCAGTTATTGCAAGCGGAAAGTACACAGATGATAAATCTTATTGAATTCTCATTGAGGATTCTGCAGCCTCTCTTCTCCCCCTTGAGAAATCTCAAGTTGCTCAAGTCGTCACCTCGAAAAATTATCTTTCAGGAAGCAGGAGATGTTGCATGAGCTTTGTTTAAATCACTGTATATTCTTATTTATAAAGCATTAATCATGCATGCTGGGTTTTGTGGCATTAGCATACAGACATTATATTGCAGGATGTGATGATCCCATACTGGGATCAAAGTGTGTGCGCTGGGGAGAAGTTCTTCCCCTTGCTTTGTGTTTGTGTGTGTGTGGGGGGGGGGGGGGGATTTATGGAGAGGAGAGGTAAATCAAAGAGTTTTCTACTTAAAGCGCTTGGCCAGAGGGGCCTAAAATAGATTTTGAAGTTTACTTAATGTTTATCTTTTTCTTAATAGTTTACTTCTCATACTATAAAGGCTTTTGGAATTAAAGGGGTGTGTAGTGCAAAAAATAAATAAAAATGCACTGTAAGTTTCTGAGTTTTCCTCTTATGTGAATTTATGGACGTTTTTCCTACACAGTTAAAGCTGGGTTCACACATGTGTTTGGCTATCCGTTGTTCTGCTTTGGCAGAGGAGCAGAACGGTGGAAATATCAGAAGCGTTGTTCTTTTGCGCGACCGATACCTCTGGCAGCCAACGGAACCCATTGACTTTATGAGTTTTGTCGGGTTTCAGTCGGGATGTCCGTGGTCATACCGTAAACAATAGCACAGTATTGTTTCTGGTATTATTAACCGGATCTGCGATCTAGACCCCTAACGGAGCCTCCAATGCAGATATAAATGAGGCCTAACAGATACTGGGTGACAAACGATAATGGCTGCAAATATAATACCTGTGGGGTTTGTCACCCAACTTTATACTGTGCTTGACCGATATATAAAATTGCATTGTATTGTTATATTCAACCACCGCTCTCTGTTCTACTGTACTGTCTCATACACACGTAGGGAAAATCTTTACTGGTACCATATTTTTGATCATGTTTTCTATGAGTACTGTACGAACTTCGTACACTTCTACATGACTTCTATATGGTGTTCTGTACAGGTACTATATGAGTTCTGGTGAATTTTCTGTCTCAAAACCAATTTTCCATGCCAAGATTGATATTGTATGATACCAGTATGGAGGTTTTTACATGGCTCCATATTTTCTGTATCTATTGACTTCTATGGGAAGAAGTGGCACCCATCCGGCATCCGGCAGAGCATGGCACTACTTTTTCTCCATACGGCGGCATACAGAGTTGAAAAATAATACAAATAATCATTCGTAAAAACATATGATGGCAAATGAAGGTACAAAAAAATGTATAAAATGACCATCGTTTTAGGAAACTTTATGGTTTTGTAATATGATTGTGTGCATAAAGCCTAAGTGTCCGTCTCCTGGTATTCTTTGAAAGAAACAGGATGATCAGGATGTAGCAATCTACACATTCTGACCAGATAGGAGAATAAGGACCACTTAAATAGCCTTTTTAAATTTTGTTTCACATTATTAAACAGATTACAATCCTATATAGTTGTACGAAAGTTACCAATTTGATTATTCGTTCAGACTAGCAGCATTCATTTTAGCAGGTGGACATAAATATTTTTTTTTAGGATTGCAGGAAATGTGTACCCTAATAACTAATTTTAAATGATTCATGCCTCATTGGAACCAGACCAAGGAAACACTGTAGTTCTATTATTACTAAGAATAATACAACGTTGCTTTGTTAAAAATAAGTTTGGTATATGCTTTAATGGAATGATTAATTAGTACATCATACATTAATATTGTAGTTATAAAAAACTGCCTACAGTAAAAGAGACGTCACATTGTCTTTGAGAACAAATAGCAGCTATTGTATAAAGTAATTCGTTTTTAATGCAAATCTACTAGCAGCAGGCATTTGACTTTAATCATTGTGCTTTGCATTTCATTGTTCGTGGTATAGAGAGTTTCCATAACTTTCTATTTCTTTAAGATAAATTGATATATTTTTTTGTAACTATACTTTTGCCTGTGCACCAAATGTATTGCAAAAATGTAATTTATACAGTGGTGGGTTTTGTAAGTGTACGCAGTTTTTGGCAGTATGCTGGTAACTTTGGTTGGTCAGTAGATGTAACTTGCTAGGTAAGCTGTGTATATCAGTTTTCACCAAACAGTGCATGTTTTTTCTTCTGAAAACTATTTGTCTCCAATGATTATTTTCCCAAAATGGCGAGTTACCACAACAGCCTGAGACTCGTCCAGACTATGGCATTTACTGTGGCACATTATGTATAGTAAAGACGGACTCTAAAGCAGTAAATTTAATGGGCTTCTTCCAACTGGGCAACCGCTTCTCCAATGTCGAGTTCCGACATATGAATGTCATGGGGTTGAGCCCCATTCAGGACCCACCTTTATTAGTCAGCGCTAAAGAGCATCTCCTGCTTTGGCAAACTCGGCACAGTCTTGTTCTATAAGGTCAGCCATTCATTTGAATAGGCTTCCAGTAATCCTCTGCAGTGGAAATGTGGGGCCAACTGGCAATCCCAGCTGATCACCAGGGATTTCAGCAGTTAGAACAAAAACGATCACCTAATCACCAGGACAGCAACTTTTGGAATAGGGGTTGTCCAGTTGAGACAACCCCTTATATGTTGGTGACCGCTTTTCAGAACACCTTGGGCTACAAAGATAACAAAGAATTAAATCTTTGACCAAGTCAAGCTTTATTTTCATAAACACAGATGGTTAGTCTAAATCTTTATTGTATTTTGGACATATTAAAAGAACACCAGGGTTGAGAATGGAAAAGAGGAAGAGGACAATCAGGATCAAGATAACTGGTTCACATAAATTCTAAGTCATTGAGGAAGTTAAAGATGGGTAATTCAGGAAAAACACTATTAGGGGGGATTCACACGAGCGTGTATTCGGTCCGTGCGGGCCGCGTGGTTTTCACGCGGCACGCATGGACCAATACAAGTCTATGGGGCAGTACAGACAGTCCGTGCTTTTTGCGCAGCGTTTGTCTGCTGCGCAAAAAGCGCGACAGGTTCAATAACTCTGCGTATTTCGCGCATCACACACCCATTGAAGTCAATGGGTGCGTGAAAATCACGCGCACCACACGGAAGCACTTCCGTGGGACGAGCGTGATTCGCGCAATAGCAGTGAAAAGGATGAATGAAAACTGAAAAGCACCACGTGCTTTTCTGTTTCCAAGCATCCAAACGGAGTGTCTTTGCGAGGAGCGAACCCCGACAACCGAGGCAAACTTCACCGGGTTCGGCCAAACTCGTTTTGGCCGAACCCGGCAAAAAAATTTCCGGTCCGCGACGTCGGGAGAGATTCACTGTGCATGGTGCTGAAAGAGTTAAACTGTTTCAGCACCATGGACAGTGACTTGCGATCCCAAAATACATGAACCTGTAAAAAAAACCGAAGTTCTAACTTACCGATTACTCCTGTCTCCTTCCTGCAGTCCGACCTCCCGGGATGACACTTCAGTTCAAGTGACAGCTCCAGCCAATCACAGGCCAAGCACAGGCTGCAGCCAATCACAGGCCAAGTACAGGCTGCAGCCAATCACAGGCTGCAGCGGTCACTTGGACTGCCGCGTCATCCAGGGAGGTGGGGCCCGATGTCAAGAGAGGCGCGTCACCAAGGACGCGTCACCAAGGACGCGTCACCAAGGCAACGGCCGGGAAGTTCTCGGTAAGTAGGAACTTTATCTTTTTTTTTTACAGGTTTTTCACTGTTGTGTTCGGCATTCACTGTCGAGGGTGCTGAAAGAGTTAGCTCTTTCAGCACCTTGGACAGTGACGGGCGTCGACAAGCCTCATCTCTATGATGCCGGCTGCGCGAAAATCACGCAGCCGCGCATCAGACACGCATGACACACGCAGCTGTCAAATGGTTTTTGCGCTCGCAAAACGCCGCGTTGTTTGCGCGCGCAAAAACGCAACGCTCGTGTGAATCTACCCTTAATATGTTTATCAGCGGTAGGATTAACAGCATTTAATACTAACATTGGATTTTTTTTTAAATCTAACAACACCTACCGATCCTACATTCATTATCATATTGTCAGGATCAGATTAGCAGGAACCTGCTCAATTGACTTCTTTTTAGGTTTCAAAAGCTGGGAATTTAACTCCGTTCATTCATGGGCTGAAATACGACAAACACACCCTTAAGACAATACTAATATTTCCATATCGACCTAGTATCAGTAAACTTTGGTCGAAAAATTATTTTTATAACCTGTTCTTACAGACTGGACCATGTATGTGGCATTTCGCAAACAGATAAAGATAAAATACAAATTGTCGTTCTACACTTGTGAACGATTTTCTCTAGCACCTTGATCCAGTGATCAACTGTGCTACATTGCAATGTGTCTGGTCATACATAGCTAGATGTTGCATGGGGGACATATCCGCTCAAACTGACCCTTTTTAATTCCAGATTTGGGGGTCAAATCCCAATTGCAGCCAATAATCAGGAATAGCATGGCACAGCTATTTTGGTCTATTAAATCATAAACATACTCCTTATTTAATAACGGTAATTCCAACTGGTCTCTCAGGGGCTCATTCACACGAGTGTGCTGTGCGTTGAAACAATGCACAGCATACGGCCCCTTTGATTTCAATGAGGCCATTCTCACATGCAGGAGTTTTCACGCAGCGTGTGTCCGTTGCGTGAAACTCACCGTATGTCCTATATTGGTGCGTTTTCACACACCTAGCCGCCCATTGAAGTCAATGGGTACATGGGAACCATGGACAGCACACGGATGCACATCCGAGTGCTATTGATCTGTCACGCTCGTGTGAATGTAGCCTAAATAAATATATTTCTTTACTAGTGTTGGCTCTGCATTACTGTAGTTGGCTGGCATTGATTTTGCACATAGTTGAGGTGCCCTGTGATCCTATAAAAAAGTCTAACAAGAGAAAGATAATCTGCATTACATGAAGGGGTTTTGTTCTCTACAGTCAAAGACAGCCTACAAGCTTAGAATATCTATAAAAACACTCTCAAGGTCTTTTTAATTCCCATTTCAGGGGTCTTTACAATTAAATAACTATGCAGGTGGGACTTAATCATGAATTCTATTCATTGAAAATAAGAAAAAAAGACTGAATGAGGTGCGAAGATAGCAAGGAGGAACAGGCCATAAATATTGTAGTGTCAACCACAGGGTTGTTTCAGTAATGTCACTTTGATTAAAGTGAAGCCCATCACTTGCAAAAGGGCAGCAAGTCTGCATGTTCAACCAACACTATTCATGAGAGAGCAGTTTATCAGTTCATGGGAAACAAATAACTGGTGTTCCTTATGGTACACTGATATTACTATTTTCTCGTGAACAAGGAGAATTAATATGGTTTAAATGACATATGAAATCTTTAATAATAAAAGTAGCAAAAACAGAATAAGATCTGATATTACAAAATCAGAAAAAATTCAAATTTTGAGTCATAAGGTAATTCTCCTCAGTTTTTGTTTTTTTGAAAGATGCAGCAGTGTTAAATTTGTCATGGGCCTGTTTATTTAATACAGTACAACAATGCTGAGTTAAAGCATGCCTCCAGTGATCCTCTTAACAACATTTTAGGATATGCAATTCTGTGTGTAAACTTATGTTTATAATCAGTACTGAAAAAATGTGTGCTCTATTCTGTTTATAAACTTCATTCACTTAGAAATTGCATAGGCCATTCATTTCAACATGTGGCAGAATAGAAGAAGACTTAGGCCCCATGCACACGAACGTGCTTTTGCGGCCGCAATTCCCCCGAAAATCCACAGAATTGCGGACCCATTAATTTCTATGGGGCCATGCACACGACCGTAGTTTTTACGGTCTGTGCATGGCCCGGGAGCCCGCACCGCAGAAAGAACGGACATGTCTTATTACGGCCGTCTTCTGCGGTCCGGGCTCATTGAAAATAATGGCCGCGGCCATGTGCATTGCCCGCGATTTGCGGACGGCTTGCGGCTGACAGTCCGCTGCCGGCCGACCCAAAAATCACGGGCGTGCACATGGCTACTGTAATGACGGGGGTGGGGAGACAGACAAGTGAGCCCTAATCTACCCACCACTCAGTCCCTGCCTACTTGCAACGACCCGCCCTAGGCGACGGGGTACAACTGGGCGACGGTCCCTACGCTCAATAAGTGCACGACAGACAAACAGACAAGGGTACACAGAGCTAGGGGGAGAAAGGGGCACTTGCCCACGGCAACACCGTGAGCAACAAAAGAAGTGAACAAGCCGAGTCAAACGCAGAGCAGAAGAGTAGTAAACAAGTCGAGTCAAACCAGGAGTGTACGAGGTACCAAACGCAGAGCAGGAGAGTAGTCAGCAAGCCGGGGTCAATATGAAGCAAGGACAATGGTGCAAGAAGCTGCAGCAGGGCCAGGAAACCAAACAAAAAGAATCACAAGCAAAGGAGGAACAGGAAAGGCAGGTATAAATAGACAGAGGGCGGGAGCTAGCTCCGTCTGGCCAGGCTGTGATAGGTTCTCCCACTCCTAAGCCTGCCACCCTGAGTGGTGGAAGATGGAGTCAGTCTCACAGACATAGAAGCAGGTGCAGACTGATTATCTATGGGCGTTAACCCCGAAGCTGTGCCTGGCAGATCCTTTACAGTACCCCCCCTTTTATGAGGGGCCACCGGACCCTTTCTAAGTGGACCTGGTTTACTGGGGAAACGAAGGTGGAACCTCCTGACCAATATCCCAGCGTGAACATCCCGAGCGGGTACCCAAGTCCTCTCAGGCCCGTATCCTCTCCAATGGACCAGGTACTGGAGGGAGCCTTGGACCATCCTGCTGTCCACAATCTTGGCCACCTCGAATTCTGCCCCCTCAGGGGTGAGAACAGGGACCGGAGGTTTCCTCGAGGGAGCCAAGGACAGGGAGCAGCGTTTAAGGAGGGAGGCATGGAACACGTCGTGTACTCGAAAAGATGGGGGCAACTCCAGTCGGAAGGAGACAGGATTGAGGACTTCAATGACCTTGTACGGCCATATAAACCGGGGAGCAAACTTCTTGGACGGGACCTTAAGGCGCAAATTTTTAGACGATAGCCACACCAGATCCCCGACCATAAACAAGGGGTTAACAGAAAGTTTTCTATCTGCCTGAGTTTTTTGTATGCTCTGGGACGCCTCTAGGTTCTTCTGAACCTGAGCCCAGACTGTGCACAGTTCTCGATGAACGACCTCTACCTCGGGATTGTTGGAACTACCAGGTGAAACGGAAGAGAACCGTGGATTAAACCCAAAATTACAGAAAAAGTTACTGACCCAGTTATTAAGGGAAAATTCGGCGAGGGGAATGAATGAGACCCAATCATATTGGCAGTCAGAGATAAAACACCTTAAATATTGTTCTAGAGATTGATTAGTCCTCTCAGTTTGGCCATTAGTTTCAGGATGGAAGGCAGAGGAGAAGGACAGATCAATCTCCAACTTTTTACAGAAGGCTTTCCAAAACAATGAAACAAATTGTACCCCTCTATCAGAAACAATATTGACAGGGACCCCATGGAGACGCAGGATGTGTTTGACAAACAAGGTAGCTAACGTCTTAGCATTGGGTAGTTTTTTGAGGGGCACAAAGTGGCACATCTTACTGAAGCGGTCTACTACAACCCACACCACCGACTTGCCTTGAGATGGAGGCAAATCGGTGATAAAATCCATGGAGATATGGGTCCAAGGTCTCTGGGGAATGGGCAAAGAACATAGTAAGCCCGCTGGCCGGGACCTGGGAGTCTTGGACCTAGCACAAACTTCACAAGCGGCGACGTAGGCCTTAACGTCTTTAGGCAACCCAGGCCACCAATAGTTTCTGGCAATGAGGTGCTTGGTACCCAGGATGCCTGGATGGCCAGATAGTGCAGAGTCATGATTTTCCCTAAGTACCCTTAGCCGGAATTGCAGGGGAACAAACAGCTTGTTCTCAGGAAGGCTCCCGGGAGCTGAACCTTGATCAGCCGCAATTTCAGAGACTAAATCAGAATCAATAGCGGAAATGATTATACCTGGAGGCAAAATACAAGCAGGATCTTCCTCCGAAGGAGGGCTGGCCATGAAGCTACGTGACAGTGCATCAGCCTTAACATTTTTAGACCCAGCCCTATAGGTAACCACAAAGTTGAATCTGGTAAAAAATAACGCCCAACGAGCTTGTCTCGGGTTTAGCCTCTGGGCAGATTATAGGAAAACCAGAGTCTTGTGGTCGGTAAGGACCGTTACCTGGTGCCTAGCCCCCTCCAGGAAGTGGCGCCACTCTTCAAATGCCCATTTAATGGCTAAGAGTTCGCGGTTGCCAATATCATAGTTACTGTCAGTGGGTGAAAACTTCCTGGAGAAGTAGGCACAGGGACGGAGATGGGTGAGGGACCTGGTACCCTGGGACAAGACAGCCCCCACTCCCACCTCGGACGCGTCAACCTCCACGATAAATGGCTCAATTTGGTTGGGCTGAACCAGCACCGGGGCCGAGATAAAGCACTTCTTAAGGACCTCAAAAGCCTGGACAGCCTCAGGAGGCCAGTGGAGGAGATCAGCACCTTTGCGAGTGAGATCCGTAAGAGGCTTAGCGATGACCGAGAAGTTAGCAATAAACCTCCTGTAATAATTAGCGAACCCCAGGAAGCACTGTAACGCCTTCAGGGAGGCAGGTTGGACCCATTCCGCCACAGCCTGGACCTTGGCGGGGTCCATGCGGAATTCATGAGGAGTGAGGATTCGGCCCAAAAATGGTATCTCCTGCACCCCAAACACACATTTTTCGGTCTTTGCAAACAGTTTGTTTTCTCGAAGGACCTGGAGCACATTCCTGACATGCTTAATGTGGGAGGACCAGTCCTTGGAAAACACAAGTATGTCATCAAGGTACACTACAATAAATAACCCCAGGTAGTCTCTTAAAATCTCATTTATGAAATTCTGGAAGACCGCGGGAGCATTACACAACCCAAAGGGCATGACAAGGTATTCGAAATGACCTTCGGGCGTGTTAAACGCAGTCTTCCACTCATCCCCTTCTTTGATGCGGATAAGGTTATACGCCCCCCCGTAGATCAAACTTAGAGAACCATTGGGCCCCCTGAACCTGATTAAAGAGATCAGGAATCAGAGGAAGGGGATACTGGTTCCTTACAGTGACCTTATTCAAGTTTCGGTAGTCAATGCATGGCCTAAGACCACCATCCTTCTTCCCTACAAAGAAGAAGCCAGCACCTACCGGAGAAGTAGAGGGGCGAATGTAACCCTTGGCAAGGCATTCCTGGATATACTCTCTCATGGCTTCACGTTCGGGACAAGAGAGATTAAATATCCTACCCTTAGGGAGCTTAGCTCCTGGTACCAAATTGATTGCGCAATCATATTCTCTATGAGGAGGTAACACTTCGGAGGCCTCCTTAGAGAAAACATCAGCGAAGTCCTGAACAAACTCAGGTAGCGTGTTCACCTCCTCAGGGGGAGAAATAGAATTAACAGAAAAACATGACATCAAGCATTCATTACCCCACTTGGTAAGGTCCCCAGAATTCCAGTCAAACGTGGGATTATGCAACTGCAACCAGGGAAGGCCTAAAACCAAATCGGACGATAATCCCTGCATTAACAGTACAGAGCACTGCTCCAAATGCATGGAGCCAACAAGGAGTTCAAAAACAGGGGTATGCTGTGTAAAATAACCATTAGCAAGAGGAGTGGAGTCGATACCCACTACCGGGACAGGTTTAGGCAAATCAATCAAAGGCATAGCTAGAGACATAGCAAATTCCACAGACATGATATTAGCAGAAGACCCTGAATCCACGAAGGCACTGCCGGTAGCAGACCTACCACCAAAAGAGACCTGAAAGGGAAGCAAGATTTTATTCAGTTTCATATTTACGGGAAATACCTGTGCGCCCAAGTGACCTCCCCGATGATCACTTAGGCGCGGAAGTTCTCCGGCTGTATTCTTACGCTTAGGACAGTTGTTCACTTGATGCTTGTCATCCCCACAGTAGAAGCAGAGACCATTCTTCCTGCGGAAATCTCTACGTTGTTGGGGGGACACGGAGGCCCCGAGTTGCATCGGTACCTCCGAGTCTTCCGGGGAGGAACGAAGCAACGGAACCTCGGGAGGCATCATGGGGGAGTCAGAGGAGAAAACATCAAGACGTTCAAGTCGTCGTTCCCTGAGACGTCGGTCAGGTCATACCGCTAAAGCCATAACCTGGTCTAGGGAGTCAGAAGAGGGATAACTAACTAGCAGTTCTTTCAGGGCGTTCGACAGACCCAACCTAAACTGGCACCTTAAGCCAGGGTCATTCCACCAAGAAGCTACGCACCACTTCCTAAAGTCAGAGCAATACTCCTCAACAGGTCTCTTACCCTGACGTAAGGTCACCAGCTGACTCTCGGCAAAAGCAGTCTTGTCAGTCTCGTCATAGATGAGTCCGAGAGCAGAAAAGAAAAGATCAACGGAGGAAAGTTCAGGGGCGTCAGGAGCCAAGGAGAAGGCCCATTCTTGGGGCCCTTCCTGGAGCCGGGACATAATTATACCCACCCGCTGGCTCTCAGAACCTTAGGAGTGGGGCTTTAAGCGAAAATAGAGCCTACAACTCTCTCGAAAGGAGAGAAAAGTCTTCCGGTCCCCTGAGAACCGGTCGGCAACTTGAGGTGGGGTTCAAGAGGAGAGGTGAGGGGGACTAGCATAGTAGCATCAGGCTGGTTGACCCTCTGAGCCAGGTCCTGGACCTGTAGGGAGAGACTCTGCATTTGCTGAGCCAGGGTCTCAAGGGGGTCCATAGTGGTGTCAGGGACCAGGGTAGACTAGATATGGGCTTGTGATTATGTAATGACGGGGGTGGGGAGACAGACAAGTGAGCCCTAATCTACCCACCACTCAGTCCTTGCCTACTTGCAACGACCCGCCCTAGGTGACGGGGTACAACTGGGCGACGGTCCCTACGCTCAATAAGTGCACGACAGACAAACAGACAAGGGTACACAGAGCTAGGGGGAGAAAGGGGCAGTTGCCCACGACAACACAATGAGCAACAAGAGAAGTGAACAAGCCGAGTCAAACCAGGAGATTATGAGGTGCCAAACGCAGAGCAGAAGAGTAGTAAACAAGCCGAGTCAAACCAGGAGTGTACGAGGTACCAAACGCAGAGCAGGAGAGTAGTCAGCAAGCCGGGGTCAATATGAAGCAAGGACAATGGTATAAGAAGCTGCAGCAGGGCCAGGAAACCAAACGAGAAGAATCACAAGCAAAGGAGGAACAGGAAAGGCAGGTATAAATAGACAGAGGGCGGGAGCTAGCTCCGTCTGGCCAGGCTGTGATAGGTTCTCCCACTCCTAAGCCTGCCACCCTGAGTGGTGGAAGATGGAGTCAGTCTCACAGACAGAAGCAGGTGCAGACTGATTATCTATGGGCATTAACCCCGAAGCTGTGCCTGGCAGATCCTTTACAGCTACGGTCGTGTGCATGAGGCCTTAAACTATTGCAGCCCTTTACTTTCTCGATAGCTGTCAGCTGCAGGAGCAGGAAGATGGATACAAAAATAGTAAGAGAAATAGATTGAGATGAATAAATAAATATAGCGAAAATAAGTTAAATATCTTACCAACTTTATTACAAACTGTCTGTGTGTCTGTAGGGAGAAATTTGTAGTTAATAAAAACCTGTGATTTCAGCAGCCTCCGTTTAGTAGGAGTGTGCAAGAGTACTAACATGAGAGGGGAAGGAGTGGCAAATATAATGTGAGCTAGCATGCTTGTAGAAAGAGTGACCGGTGACCACACTGCAGCTCTACTGTATCTGTTACATGGCAGACAATGATAACATTTACTGTTAGGGAATTAGGAAAAAGCTGTATCATCTTTATTTTTCAATTTTCCAATAGTTAGATCTTTATTTGAGAAACTCCCTTTAACTTTAATTACTCGCCCACATCTTTTCAGGCCTTGTGATGTTTTATTTACTGTTGTTTACATATTGACATAAGGACCTGGGTATTCTGGTAACAAATAAGCTAAGCAGTATCACTCAATGTCAAGCAGCAGCTGCAAAAGCAAATAGGATTTCAGGGTGTATAAAAAGAGAGATAAAAACCTGTGATTCAAATGTAATATTACCCCTGTATAAATCCCTTGTAAGGCCACATCTTGATTATGGAATTCAGTTTTGGGCTCCACATTGTAAAAAGGATATAGGAGAACTGCAGAGAGTTCAAAGGTGGGCAACTAGATCATTAAATGGGATGGGAGGTGTCGCTTACAATGAAAGGGTAAAGAAATTGGGCTTGTTCAGCTTGGAGATAAGACGTCTTAGAGGTGATCTTATTAACATGTATAAGTATATGTGTGGTCAATACAGAGAACTAGCACATAATCTGTTCTTTCCAAGGACTCTACAAAGGACCAGGAGACATCCATTGCGTGCGGAAGAAAGACGTTTCAGACATCAATATAGAAAAGGGTTCTTTACAGTTAGAGTGGTCAAGCTATGGAATGCCCTACCCCAAGAGGTATTGATGGCAGATACTATGTCAGCATTTAAAAAAAGGCTATAATCTTATTTATTGATGAATGGCAATGAGGGTTATAATTAATCAAGCAATGAATGACGGTTAATTTTTTGCGAAAGATTGAACTTGATGGACCTGTGTCTTTTTTCAACCTATGTAACTATGTATGACGGTCTCAACTTTAAGAGATGAAGTCAAATAAAGAACGAAGGATGGTCATACAAATACACAAAATAGCTGTTGGCCGCACCTATCTCCCCTGACCTCCCCATAAACATACACGCTTGACACTTGTGACAGTAGATAATCTGTCAGATAAACAAAATAAAGGGTATGTTAAAATCCAAAATGACCAATCCTTGCCCCTGCACCCCCCCCCCACATCTGCTATTGGGGGACAGTCGGGAGAGCCCGATACACATGATTATATTGTCAGCAGCATCCACCAACATTAATCTAATGTGTATGGGCAGCTTAATTCACTAGTTCAACAGCTCATATGTAATGGTACATGTCTGTAACCAGAATTCACAAAAGTTTTACCTAAAGTTTACATATTCATGAGTGTATTAATTGTACTCAATACTGGTATCATGGTTGACTCTCCCCACAAAACTACTTATTTTTTAGATTTCCAAAAACATTATTTTGATATTTTAAATAGATCAACTCATTTTTGTAAGACAATAAACTGTCCTGTTATTCTCTAAACCAAAGGAACATTTTTGTGTCATTACCCACAATCCATTTTTCCAATGAAATCATTGTGTATAGAGCGATTATGTTGTAATGCATGTTTTAGATCCCAAGACATGTATACACTTATAAGTGCTCAGCATTATTGCTGCATTACTTTCATACTTAAATCAAATTACATTTTAAGTCTGACAAGGAAAAGATAATCTACAATACATGAAAGGGTTTTGTTCTCTGCAGACGAAGGCCGCCTACAAGCTTACCGTATCTATAAATACGCTCTCAAGGTCTTTTTTTTTTTTTTTTCTGTAGTTTTCATAATAATGTAACAGGGCAGATGGATCCTAATCATGAACATTCTTTTCAGGGAAAACATTTTTTCTAATTTTATTTTTCCTCTATGATTAATGAGGCTGCTTCATAAATATACTTCTGTTTTAATCATGCAGCATGTGCACTGGGTTCTAAGTGCTTATCAGAGTTCTGTATATTGTTTTCTCAAATGATCTTGCAACAAACCAAAATTTAGCAAACTCAAAACAAAGTTTCAGTGCAAAACTATTTTAAAACAATGTTTTAACTTATTGGAGAAGGTATAGAATTTTTTGTCTAACTTACTAATTCAAAATATATATTGCAATATTCTATTTAGATTTTCTGATTGTGTGTGTGTATATATATTTCTTTTCATAATTATGACGGCAGCCATCTTGCCTGAGCTTTTGTTCTGATAAGTAATTAGAGATTTTCTTTACGGTAGGCGCATGGACATCAGAAAAACACTCATTTATTTTTATGGGAGAGTGTTGTGGGCATGCTCTGTGACATGTGCAGAGGTCATGGTGCAGGGAGGGGGAGGAGTTGACTTATCTCTCATCTATTGCCCATGGTGCGATCCTGTGTTATCTGCCTCAATCTTTTATAATAAAGAGGTGTTTGCTTTTTTGGTAATCCTTCATGTGATGATAATGACAGGACTACTGAAAGTGACCTCTACAAAACAGGAAGTGTCAGCCTATAACGTATATTGAAAAATTGTATAACTTTTCATTATTCAAATAATAATTTGCTGATATGTAAATGCCTTATAATTTGCCTGCCCCAAATCTTGAGGCAGCAGCCTGTCACTTATAGTAAAAGCTTCTTGCCAAGTACTAGACTTGAAAATCAATATTTAAGATGCCCTGTCACTAGTTTATTAATTTCCTATCTCCTAACTACAGTGTAAATTGTGTTCCAATGCGTTTAATATTTGCAAAGTTATGTGCTTTTTTCTAAATATGCTAATTTGGTTATACTTGCCAAATGGGATGTTACTTGTTCTTTTCTCTCTGGGCGGTGTAATCTTTTCTGTATGACGCTGTCCAATCAGTGTCATACATTTCTCCTCCTCCCAGCCCAGCAACACAGCGTGATCTCGCGATTGAAGCGGAGATCACGCTGGGCTGGGAGGAGGGAACTGTATGGGCTGATTGGACATCGTCATACAGAAAAGATTACACCTCCCAGAGAGAAAAGAGTCACCTCCCATTTGGCAAGTATAGCCAAATTAGCATATTTAGAAAAAAGCACATAACTTTGCAAATAATAAACATTTTGAAACACAATTTACAAATTTACATTGTAGTCATCAGCATCATAGCGCCTGTTAGATAGGAGATAGGCCATTAATAAAGTACTGACAGATACTCTTTAAGATTTAGGGGGAGTTCACACTGAGTTTTTTTACGAGTTTTTTGACGTGGAAACCGCGACAGAAAATGCGCCAAAGAATGGCCGAAAATGTCTCCCATTGATTTAAGTGGGAGGTGGAGGCATTTTTTCCCGCAAGCGGAAAAACCGCCTCGCGTGAAAAAGAAGGGACATGCCCTATCGTCGGGCGTTTACGCCTCTGACCACCCATTGACATCAATGGGAGGCAGAGAAAGCGTATTTTGTGGTGTAAAAACGCTGCGAAAATCGGCGTGCAGGCAGAGGAAAATCTGCCTCAAAATTCCAAATGGAATTTTGAGGCAGATTTTCCTCCTGCAAAAAACTATGTGTGAACATAGCCTAACAATGAGTTCTTATGTTTAAATTGCTATTCCTGCTTCTGTCTTCATAGTACGAGTCATCTGGTGAATGCCGTCCCTTCCAGCTCCTCTTGTTTGTATAATTGTATTGGGGGTCTGGTATTGACATTGCTGTAGACAGAATACTTCATTGTTTGTCTTGTGGCCTCTTGTCAGTAATCTACCACATCAATTGATTTTCTTGCCCTCTTTGGGTTTTTGCTTCCTATGTTTACTGTCTTATGAAGTTACTATGTTTCTTCTCAACTCATTCTCAAGCTTTCTGTTGCATAAAATATTGCAATGAAAGGCAGTTCACTAATACAAAGGCCTGCATCAAGGTTTTTTTGAATAAATGGAAGGCAGCAAGCCTACAGTATCTATGCATACTGCCTACAAATTATAGCTTTTTGACAAGAATCCAATAGGTCCTCACCTTGTCAATATTGCACATAGTTAGTACACCACAAAACAATTCTGCATGGTATTCTAATAAAACAAAGCACTTGGTCATCATCGATTGATAAAGAAGAATTACAGTTATCCGGCGTCAGATCGTCACCTTGGGATTTTGAATAATGTCCATATAATGCAATAGAGAAAAACAAACTCCTCAATCTGACCTCAATGTTTTTGAATTTCAGTGCTGAGATTGCCTCTTTTCTGCTGATGTCTCTTCTTTGTTCTGAACTGTTTACTTCAATAGGCCAGTACTGGATTTATATCTGTAGGCACAGATTGGTTGGCACCTCAGACTCTGCCCACCAAGTAGGCCATAGCTTAAGTCATGAAGGGCTTTAAAATGTTACCTTGATCCTAGTAAATAAAGCAGGACATTGTGGTGCACTTCTCACAAAATCTAGCACCCTCTACATCCTTCCCCTAGTCCCTACCAGGGTGTCCTCCACTCACTCATACTGTTCTGTGAATACTTATTTAACATAAAATACATAAAATTTACATATGCATATACACCTCGTGCGCTGGTTTTGTTTTATCGACTGTTTTATAATCCAGAACTGCATTCACAATTCTGTTGGCTGCTACTGGAAACAGTAAACAGGTTTATCAACAGAAACATCTTGTAGCTGAACTCCTATAAGGCTTTGTTCATATCTGCGTCAGGGTCCCGTTCTGACGTTCCATTGGAGCTCTCCTGTCAGAACGGGACCCTGACTGAAACAAACGAAAACCATAGGCAAAACCAATGGCATTACCATTGATTTTAATGGTGACGGATCCGGTGTCAATGGTTTCAGTTTGTCTCAGTTGTGCAAGGGTTCTGTCGTTTTGACGGAATCAATAGCGAAGTCGACTACGACGTCAGTACTGGACAATGACACAGATGTGAATGAAGCCTAAGGCAGTGGAAGAATTAGCTAATCCTACATCAGATCACTGTACAGTTTGGTATAAAAACTATATATCAAAGAATGCAAATTGCAAGAACAATCTAAGACAAGTCATTAAACCAGTAACTAATGATTATAGGAGAGTACAGCTCAGAAGCCTGCAGAATTGTGAATACAGCTCTGTAGTAAAATACAGACTTTAAATCAGGATCTGCACAAGATAAGTAATGCAATGTATTTACCAAGTTACAATATATAAACAATATCATGTGTTCCTTCATCTAGAAGTTTACTTTTTAAACTTGATTTCTTTTTTTTTGGTCATAAAAACAAAGTAAACAATGTTTCAGTAGAGCATTCAATGTGTGTAGATGGATTGGTTTACATGAGTCATACAATACCCTCCGTGGCAGCTGACTCTATCCACATTGTCTTTGATCTGGTTTTTGTTTCACTATTTTCTTTTTCAAATACATTTTTGCTTCTTGCAAACAAGACTAAATGAATACATAACAGATTGGTGTACGAGACCTGAATACCACATGCTATGTTGTATCCTACTAAACAGAAACACAATGTACCCTATTTGCAAGACGCAAACCAGCGGCAGTTCATGTCAACACTCTTAAAGCAATAAATTGTTACATTCTCAGTCAAAAAGAATCCTAAAAACAATAGAAAAGCGGGACTTTCGAGCCATGCACGGCATTGTTGTCGATCAATTTTGTAGCACAAAACAATTTACTTAAATTCAAGTAGATTTACAGACAGCCTCCCATCAGTATTCATTTGTATATCGTTTATAGATACTCAACATGATGCCTCGGAGATAAATCTTTGCAGCTGCATGGAAAGGATTAATTTTACCATTAACCAAGAAAAAATAAAACAAGAGCAAGAAGTTTAGCAAGCAAAGAAGAAAAAGTAATTATGAGTCATTGTTTCCTTTGAAGCCCTGCAGATTTTATTCATTGCAAATAGGCAGGAACTTTGAATGTGTTATAATAGTGTTCAAAAACAATATTTCTAAATGTCAAGATAATGTGCTCCGGGAACAATTAGATTACAGAGCCCAGTGTGAGCATCGTATTACATCTGCTTTCTCATGTAGTTTTATATTCCTCTGAGGCAAACACAGTAGGAAATCTCCAGTTATTTGAGAATCCTTCTTTCCAGAAGTGTATATTTTTTTTTTCAATTTTTGTCACCTCTCTTCTGTACTTTAAAATTATAGCCATTGTGCATGTCTGCGGCATTGCACGTTAATGGACATTGTTTGCTTAGACAGATTATCTTACTGGCGTCAGATGGATTTTTTTGTTCCCTTGTGCTTTTAGATGAGTTGCACTGCACTGATTTCATCCATACAATACTCCACGTTCTATGATATCTTATTGTGATATGCAGGAAAACTTGTTTAAAAAAAAAAATAAATTCACACAACCTACAAGCTGTTCTGAAATATAACATAACATCCATTGTCAAGTAAAATAGCAATATATGCTCCCTTCACAGTTCACAGACTCTTATTCCAGGGCCTGGCAGTTGGCAATCTTGGACTACACATTCCCTATAATTTGGGTTTTGGGTTTTTAAAGGTAAATATGTTGATGGCTACTGACCCATCAATCTCCTCACTAGAGTATTAGAAACAAATATGTGAAACTTTGTAATTTGGCATCTTCTTTACCTTCCAGCGACATATAGTCTCTGTTTCCCTGGCTGCTGGCTTCCTGTAAATGTTCATGAACTCTCTCAGTCTCCAAAAACCCATCTAGTGTAAAACCGTAAAAACGAGACCATTACAGACTGTTTGTGAGACTCGTGAGTGCGGTCTCCGCAACGGCGAGGCAGCGGATTGGTCAGAGTACACCGCTCAGCTGCACATCAGAAAAACTCGAAAATTTTCATTTTCAAATGATGCAAAGTGAATGAAATGACCCAAAATATACAGGTTACAAGCAGCAATTCTGGCTGCATTACATCTGTGAGTTTTGTAGGGATAGGTACGCTTTAAAGAGGCTCTGTCACCAGATTTTGCAACCCCTATCTGCTATTGCAGCAGATCGGCGCTGCAATGTAGATTACAGTAACGTTTTTATTTTTAAAAAACGAGCATTTTTGGCCAAGTTATGACCATTTTTGTAGTTATGCAAATGAAGCTTGCAAAAGTCCAAGTGGGTGTGTTTAAAAGTAAAAGTCCAAGTGGGCGTGTATTATGTGCGTACATCGGGGTGTTTTTAATACTTTTACTAGCTGGGCGTTCTGATGAGAAGTATCATCCACTTCTCTTCAGAACGCCCAGCTTCTGCCAGATCACGCTGTGACGTCACTCACAGGTCCTGCATCGTGTCAGACGAGCGAGGACACATCGGCACCAGAGGCTACAGTTGATTCTGCAGCAGCATCAGCGTTTGCAGGTAAGTAGCTACATCGACTTACCTGCTAACGCCGATGCTGCTGCAGAATCAACTGTAGCCTCGTTGATCGGTTTTCGTTTGTCCCTTTCACAAGGAGCTACGTATGGGGACGAGCGCTCGTTATGCAGATTGTTCGTCCCTATACATTTCTAACATGTCGGCAGCACGTCTCCCTGTATACATAGATAGTGCTACAGTGCCCACATATAAAGTGCCATAGTGCCCACATAGAAAATGCCAGTGCCCACATAGTTCCACAGTACCCATGTAAATAGTGCCACTGCCCACTGTAGAAAGTGCCCACATAATGCCAGTGCCCACATAGTGCCACAGTGCCCACTGTGGATAGTGCCACAGTGCCCACATAGTGACGTGAAGGGCTTTTCCAAGACATGAGTCTGAGAGCTTGCGATGCTCTGGCCGGGGACTCCATAGTTGAAAGCCCTGATACCACTGTCCCTATATGGACAGTGACGTCTAGGGCTTCCCCTGGTTAAGCGCTTAAAGTAGACCATATTAGAGACCATATTAGAGACCCATATTCCTTCCTGTATTGTCTGTATAGACAGTGCAGCAAAGTGTGTGTGCTTTATGGCAGCTGCAATGAATGGGAGTTAAAGGGGTTTTCCAACTAAGAAAATGTATCACCTATCTACAGGATAGGTGATAAATGTATGATGGCTGGGGGCCCCACTACTGGGACCCCACAGGTCACCTAGAAAGGGGGTCTCGAGCCCCTGGTGCTTCTCCCTGCACCATCTCAGTAAAGATTTTGAATGGAGCGACGGTCGCGCATGTACCATGCTTCTTTATTCAATGTTTGTGGCGGAAACAGCCGAGAGCAGGATTGCAGTGAGGAAGAATGGGGACCCACAGTTCTAGTGATTGATGGGGCTCACCCAGCGATCATACATGATCGTGTCACAGGGAGTCAATGGGCTGATAGACGGAGTGCCCCCTCTCTGTCAAACTTCTTAGTTGCTACGGTTGCTGTTGACTTTGGCATCTATTGGGTTAAACGTCCGGGATCATAGGTAGCTTTTCAACAAGATTTTTTTGTTTTGTTTAACTGCCTTCCCGAAAATGGATGTACCATTAAGTCCTATTGGGGTAAGAATGCTGCAATTAGGACATAATGGTACATCCATTTGCAGGAAGGCGGTTAAACAAAACAAAAAAATCTTGTTGAAAAGATTGGTGGAATTGCTTTTTTATTAACAGTCAGAATGTAAAGAGGCCAAGCCGAAAAACTCTTTAGATCCTCAAGACAGGTTAAACAGGTATTCCTATTTTAAATATTTTATGGCAAATCCACAGTCTATGGAGAATGTTGCGGCTGTGAACTGGCAAACGGGTCACGCGACCAGGGATCTATCAGGCATTTATGTCATAACTTGTGTATATGCCATAAATGTTTGAGATGTGAATACCCGTGTTAGTAAAAAGTTAAAGAGGCTCTGTCACCAGATTCTCAAATCCCTATCTCCTATTGCATGTGATCGGCGCTGCAATGTTGATAACAGTAACGTTTTGTTTTTTTTTAAAACGTTCATTTTTGGCCAAGTTATGAGCTATTTTATATATATGCAAATGAGGTTTTAAATGGACAACTGGGTGTGTTTTTTTTTGTATGTCCAACTGGGCGTGTATTGTGTTTTTAACTGGGCGTGTTTACTTGTTTTACTAACTGGGCGTTGGGAATAGAAGTGTATGATGCTGACGAATCAGTGAACAATCAGCATCATGCACTCCTTTCCATTCATTTACACAGCAGCATCACGTTCTTACTAGAACGATGTGCAGCCACATACACAAGTGTCCTGATAATGAATACACATGACATCCAGCCTGGACGTCATGTGTATTCAGAATCCTGACACTGCTGAATCTTTTCTGTGAGATTTCCAGCAAGGGAAACGAAATCTCGTTTACCTCGTAATCTCGCGTGGCTTCATCTCACATAATTTTACAGTTTACATATGGAATAATTTTTCATTAAAGTTTCCTAATTGCAAATACATTGTAGTGTACTATAAATACTTCCCTTTACTTATCTTATCATAATTCTGAGTTACAGCCTGTATTATACTGCAGAGCTGCATTCACAATTCTGCACAGTAAGATAAATCTGACAATAAAATTTGTGGTGATTTTTTTTTTTAACAATGCTGAGGTTTTGTAGCATGAGAGATTTATTCAGAGGGTATTTGTAAAGGGATTTTCAACCCATTTTTAATGTTACTGCACCTGATAGACTTTGCAGTCTGTATCTGGCAGCACTTGTATGAATACAGTCACCCCCCCCCCCCCCTTTTTGTTCCTACAAGTTGTTCATAGTGTTCCTCCATTCGCATTGTCTACTATTTCTATACTAATCTGAATAGACCCTGTTTTCCTGAAACTCTGATGTGTGTTTTCTTCGTCATGAAGCTCTATAATTTCAAGGTATTTGAGATAAATCCGATCCGTCTTCTGTTGACTTCTGCTGTCCTCTTCTTAACTTTTGAGTCATTAAGAAAAAAAATTGGTATTGATTTAATATTGTACAAATACATTTTCCTGCAAATTTTCCTTGTTACCGGTGGATTGCACTAATCGATTAAAAGCAAATTATAGATGCATTGAACAGATCAGTGTCTTGTCCATCTCTAATGCTTTGGCAGACATGATATTAAACTGCACAAAAACTTGAATAAGACTCAGGACCATTTTAAATATAGATGTAGTATTAACTTTAAAGGGAAATAACAGCTTTATGTCAAACATTTGGATGAAGAAGGAAGAGTTAGAGGAAAGGACTTTAAAGGTGATGTCCACTTTTTGCAGTCCATACTTGCTAGAAGGGTCCCGTAACGATAAACAGATCACAAAGTGTCCCCCTGCTGGTACCTCTAGCAATCAGCTGTAATCTGTGGGTAAACCTGGCAGTAAGTGTTCAATTACCCTGCAGCGCCACCACAGGGAGAATTAAGCATTACACAGTGCCCTTTCAAATCAATGGGTTGTGTGTGTAATGCAGGACAGGACAGGTCCTCCAGAGCAGGATACGCTCTTCGTAACCTCTTTCCAATCTGGCTAAGAGATAAAGATCCTGAACAGAGTTCCCTAATAGGGTGTATGAATTTTTTTTTCTAAACTGGAAAACTCCATTAAAGTGTATATACCTTTGCAACTATATCATTATTGTTCCAATGCATCTAAACCAAAAAGGAATCGACTTTGCAACTAGCCTTGACTAAAAATAGTGTACCTTTTTATGTTTACCGCTCCCATGCAGACATATAAATGTATCCATGGTTACAGAGTACTAATATACAAAATGTAGTCCGTGACACACCCTGCCTGTGTCATGTGTCACACTCTACCTTGTGCCCTTTCTCCTATGGAGACGGAAGATGGAAGGGAGTATGACTACATGATTTGTTTTTAGTCTGTTATCATGGAGACACAATAGTCTGCATAGGAGCTGTAGACACATAATGGTAGGATATTTTATTTGAGAATATGTCCAGAGTTACTTCATTTATTATGTTTTATGAATTGATCAGTTTTGAACATAATTAGTTCATTCAGTTTTACTGGAACTTACATGTTGAATTGGCAGTAGAAGGTTTTTGGCTTCACGTGAAGGAAGTGGATGTCCCAACCAACAAAGAGATGGTCAGTAGCACAAATGAATAAATATGGGGAGTCTTTGGATGTACTGTAGTTACATTCCAATGTACAAAAACTTCTACACACATGGTATCTAACTAGATATGAAGGTCCACAGGCCATCCTAAATGGGCTAGATAGCACCTCCAGAAATAAAGATTGCGTGGGAGATAATTGATCTAGCCACTTCTGAAAGAGCATGTTTATGGGAATAGATTTATAGAAAAAACTTTTGCATACATAAGTTCTATGTAAAACAAAATTTAAAGGCTATGTAAACCTTTTAAGGTAATTTTTTTAAAACATAAATCAATGTGTTATTTTATTTTAAACAACTTTTAATCCATGAACTTAAATGTGATCGATAATAACTGGATCCAACCAGCGCTGAACTTATATGTGATCGATAATATCTGGATCCTGTGTGTCAGAGACACGCAGGATCAGTGCTCACCAAAGCAGTCCAACCGCTGATCTGACGGATTCGGCTTTGACGGCAAGATTCTATGTATCCAGATCTAACAAAAAATAAATAAATAAATAAAAGAAAAAAAAATATATATACATATATTTTTATAATAAAACCCAATTCAAAAGCTCTCATTAAAATAAATACATTGTAAAGTTTTGTGTCAGTGTGTTCTGGATTATATATTTTTTAAGCAAATCTTCACCTTTTAACACCATGTCATTTTAGGTCCAACTCTCTATGCAAATTATGTAATTATAAAGGGTAAGTTCACACGCAAACTCAAAAACGTTTGAAAATACGGAGCTGTTTTCAAGGGAAAACAGCTCCTGATTTTCAGACGTTTTTTAAGCCACTCGCTTTTTTCGCTGCATTTTTTCACTGCGTTTGTTTTTACGGCCGTTTTTGGAGCTGTTTTCAATAGAGTCTATGAAAAACGGCTCCAAAAACGTCCCAAGAATTGACCTGCACATAAGTGTTCGACCAATGGGATTAGGGGTAAGGCCAGGTGCTTACCTCTAAAACAATAGTAAAAATAGTCGCTGATAGCAGCAGATTGCTCTATGCTGGAGTCTCAGGAGGGTGAGTCACTTGGCAGGGCTGGCAGCTGTGGCAAAGTTTTCAAAATATGCTGCTTCCAAGAGTATGAGCCCTCGACATTTACTACATTGATATTCAGTTTATGATATATATTACCAATTGTCACTATATCCACAACATGTATCCACCACAATAAGTATCTGCCATATTTACATATAATGCATATGTCCCCATCCAATCCGTCCATCCATCATCCATTTTTTATTAAACACCAATGTTTTCCGTAGCAGTGAAATGTATTTCTTCACATCAAGCCTCATACAGACCACATATAAAAAAATGGGAAACAATTGATAATGTACGGATGTGCAAACTACACATGTGATGGTCTGTATGGTACCGTATTTTTAACTGTATGCTTCCGTACGAGGTTCTGTTCTGGTTCTTTATAAGTTCGATATGGTGTTCTGTAAAATCACCTGCTTCAAAACCAGTCCTTCTTGGCAATAATTTATGATACTCGATCAGAGTATTTTTTTTATGGATCTGTACATAGGGATGTAATTTTTTAAGTCTACATTGACTTCTATAGGGAAAAATTGCCATCCATACAGTATTCAATGAAGCATGGTACATTTTTTCTTCTTTATACAGTGGAGACCTCCTACAAACATACAGCGGCACATAGGGGGACAGAAACCGCTATAGCATAAAATTACTGCCGCAGTACGGATCCATATCTCGCGGAACTAGTATGAAGCCATAATACGGTCTGTACATGAGCTCTTTTTGGAGATTAGAATAAACAATCTTGTTTTCCTACCAAAGCCCTGCTTGGTGCCAACTTCATGTGAAGCCAAGAAATATCCATATGTTTTGTACTGGTAAAGGGCCCAGAGCAACACAACACAGCAAGATGAACCACTCAGTCACCAAAAGTCTATTTACGTCTTTGGTCATTTTATCCACATTGTTAGAAGAATTTAGATAAATCCATTCCATATATTTTACGATTAGGTTCTTAATTACTGTAATTGGCTATTTTCTGGCAAGCGATATGTGTAACCATATGTGTCCTCTGCTTTCTTTGTCTGTGAAGATACCAGTGCTGATTACTTATTCACAATTTCTTATTTATTATTATAAATGTCACGTTCTGCAAAAATCCCAATTATACCCAATTGTATAGAGCACCGTTAAAAAGCTTCTGCTTTTCAATAAAAAAAAAATCGGGAAAGACACAGAGGGCATTAAAGCAACTTTCTTGGTCTGCTGTAGGGGTGGGGGGTGTATACTATAGTACTAAGAATTTGCTGATATAGAAAATGTTTACGTGAAATTCTCATTTTGAAAATCCCAGCAGAAATGAAGTAATATTAGTACTGTGTCTAGGATAAGCAGAACAGATGCTGCAGTGTTGTCTCCATAGATCTTTACTCGTCAATCTCTCTCCAGATGCTTGTATATGACTTGGTGCTATCATATTTATTTTAGTCTCTTTAGCAGAGCATTACAATTCTTAAACAAATCACTAACCCCACTATAAAAATGTCCCGTTCACAGAGTGGCATGCATTTTGTTGTTTGTTTTTCGGCATGGAGAATAAAGCAGATTGCATAATAAAATAAATGATTTCCTGTATACAATGCAATCAGGTCAAAAACGGCAGATCTAGTTCTATGGAATAGGGAGAATCTTTTTGAGGATGTAACTGGTGTCAGGGGTCTCAAACTCGGCCGGGTAAGTGGGCCACATATAGAAAAAATGTGAAGTTGACGGGCCGCATTATTTTCAAATTTGATATATTCCAAAATTATTGTTAAGCAATTAGTTATTTGAACTACTATAATAATACTACATTACTATAACCAAACTACATTACTATAACAATACTACATTACTATTATAATAACAATACTACATTACTATAATAATACATTACTATAACAATACTACATTACTATAATACTACATTACTATAACAATACTACATTACTATAATAATACTACATTACTATAATACTACATTACTATAACAATACTACATTACTATAACAATACTACATTACTATAATAATACATTACTATAATACTACATTACTATAATACTACATTACTATAACAATACTACATTACTATAACAATACTACATTACTATAATAATACATTACTATAACAATACTACATTACTATAATAATACATTACTATAACAATACTACATTACTATAATACTACATTACTATAACAATACTACATTACTATAATACTACATTACTATAACAATACTACATTACTATAATACTACATTACTATAATACTACATTACTAGAACAAGACTACATTACTGTAATACTACATTACTATAACAAAACTACATTACTATAATAATACCACATTACTATTATAATAACAATACTACATTACTATAATAATACATTACTATAACAATACTAGAAAAAGTATAGGAGGGAACCTCCAGCTCACCTTGAGGCAAAAATTCCAATGCCTCTTGCGCACGGATCCTCGTGTCGGCACACGTTGGTAAGAATGGAACAAGGAAGTAGATGAGATCCAGCGCAAAGAAGAAATTATTCGAAGGTATGTTAAAATGGAATCTTGTTCCGATTTTATTGAAAAAATAAGCATAAAAAACGTGGAGTCTCGCTCCCACAGAGGAAAGGTGGATATATGAGAAGAAGATAGGTGTGTATAGCCTACGCGTTTCAGACGATCTCCTCGTCCTCGTCCTCTCCTCGTCCTCAGCCATGACTAAGGACGAGGAGATCGTCTGAAACGCGTAGGCTATACACACCTATCTTCTTCTCATATATCCACCTTTCCTCTGTGAGAGCGAGACTCAACGTTTTTTATGTTTATTTTTTCAATAAAATCGGAACAAGATTCCATTTTAACATACATTCGAATAATTTCTTCTTTGCGCTGGATCTCATCTACTTCCTTGTTCCATAACAATACTACATTACTATAATACTACATTACTATAATACTACATTACTATAATACTACATTACTAGAACAAGACTACATTACTATAATACTACATTACTATAACAATACTACATTACTATAATAATACTACATTACTATAATACTACATTACTATAACACTACATTGCCATAACAATACTACATTACTATAACAATACTACATTACTATAACAATACTACATTACTATAACAATACTACATTACTATAAGAATACTATATTACTATAATAATAGCGCTAGGTTTAAGCTTAAAGAGGCTCTGTCACCAGATTTTGCAACCCCTATCTGCTATTGCAGCAGATAGGCGCTGCAATGTAGATTACAGTAACGTTTTTATTTTTAAAAAACGAGCATTTTTGGCCAAGTTATGACCATTTTTGTAATTATGCAAATGAGGCTTGCAAAAGTCCAAGTGGGTGTGTTTAAAAGTAAAAGTCCAAGTGGGCGTGTATTATGTGCGTACATCGGGGCGTTTTTAATACTTTTACTAGCTGGGCGCTGTGAAGAGAAGTAACATCCTCTTCTCTTCAGAACGCCCAGCTTGTGACAGTGCAGATCTGTGACGTCACTCACAGGTCCTGCATCGTGACGGCCACATCGGCAGCAGAGGCTACAGTTGATTCTGCAGCAGCATCAGCGTTTGCAGGTAAGATCGACTTACCTGCAAACGCTGATGCTGCTGCAGAATCAACTGTAGCCTCTGGTGCCGATGTGGCCGTCACGATGCAGGACCTGTGAGTGACGTCACAGATCTGCACTGCCAGAAGCTGGGCGTTCTGAAGAGAAGAGGATGTTACTTCTCTTCAGAGCACCCAGCTAGTGAAAGTATTAAAAACGCCCCGATGTACGCACATAATACACGCCCACTTGGACTTTTACTTTTAAACACACCCACTTGGACTTTTGCAAGCCTCATTTGCATAATTACAAAAATGGTCATAACTTGGCCAAAAATGCTCGTTTTTTTAAAATAAAAACGTTACTGTAATCTACATTGCAGCGCCTATCTGCTGCAATAGCAGATAGGGGTTGCAAAATCTGGTGACAGAGCCTCTTTAATGAAAATTTGTGAGATTTCTCCACGTGCTTATTTCAACAATCCAGTTTTACAGTTTAAGTGTCGCTAAATGCAGTCCGGCGGCTCAGTTGGCAGCGTTTGGCAGACACACAAATGTCAAGAATAGGTAGCCCCTTTTTAGATCGTGTCACAGAGCCCTCTGTAAATACTGCCACAGTGCCCTCTATAGATACTGCTCTGTAGATAATGCTTCAGTGCCCTCTGTAGATAATGCTTCAGTGCCTTCTGTAGATAATGCCACAGTGCCCACTGTAGATAATGCCACAGTGCCCTCTGTAGATAATGCCACAGTGCGCTCTGTAGATAATGCCACAGTGCGCTCTGTAGATAATGCCACAGTGCGCTCTGTAGATAATGCCACAGTGCCCTCTGTAGATAATGCCACAGTGCGCTCTGTAGATAATGCCACAGTGTGCTCTGTAGATAATGCCACAGTGCGCTCTGTAGATAAAGCCAAAGTGCGCTCTGTAGATAATGCCACAGTGCCCTCTGTAGATAATGCCACAGTGCCCTCTGTAGATAATGCCACAGTGCCCTCTGTAGATAATGCCACAGTGCCCTCTGTAGATAATGCCACAGTGCCATCTGTAGATAATGCCACAGTGCCCTCTGTAGATACTGCCACACACCCACTAGTAGATAAGGCCACAGTGGCCTCTGTAGATGCTGCCACAGTGCCCTCTGTAGATGCGGCCACAGTGCCCTCTGTAGATGCGGCCACAGTGCCCTCTGTAGATGCGGCCACAGTGCCCTCTGTAGATGCTGCCACATTGCCCTCTGTAGATGCTTCCACAGTGCCATCTGTAGATGCTTCCACAGTGCCCAGATAATGCCACACACACCCTTTGTAGATAGGGCCACAGATACCCCCAGTAGATCGCTCCATTGGGGCTCACTCTAGGAGTGGAATCCCCAACCAGAGCGTTTCCGACGCTTTGGCCAGAGATTCCTCTGCTGGAGGAGCCCCTGATGTCACTGTCCATACACAGTGACGTCAAGGGATCCTCCTGTACCGGAATGTGATGTCAGGGGGCAACCCCAGAGCTGGTGTCCCAGAGCGGAGCACTAGTATAGGCTCTGCTCCGGAACTCTGGGAAAGCAACTGACATCAGTGTCCATATATGGACAGTGATGTCAGGGACTTGCCCAGAGCTGTAGTCCGAGAGCAGAGCCGCTTCTAGCACTCTACCTGGGATTCCAGCTCTGCTCCTGACATCACTGTTCATATATGGAAAGAGATGTCAGGGGCAACCCCAGAGCTGCAGTCCCGGGCACTCCTACTGGGACTCCAACTGTGCTCCTGATATCACTGTCCAGCTCTGGGGAAGCCCTAGACATCGCTGTCCATATGTGGACAGCGATGTCAGGGGATTCACAGAGTCACGGAGCTGAGCCTATGCTAGCGCTCTGCCCGGGACTGTGCTCTGGGGAAGACCCTGACAAAACTGTCCATATATGGACAGCGATGTCTGGGAATTACAGAGAGTCCTGGAGCAGGGCCTATACTAGCGGCTCTGTGTCCCGCGGGCCGCGTGCTTGAGACCCCTGGATTAGGTGATTGTGATTGTCACTTGCATCAACTTTTGATGATATATTCCCTATAGGCAATAGCCGCACTGTGCAAAGTCTTCTAGGTGGATCAATTCCGCCACCCTGGTTCTTATCTGTACAACCCCTCGTACATTCATTTGAATAAGCGATATGTAATACTAAATTTTCCCTGCAGTGATTAAAATGAGTGGCCACACGCAGCTTTACCCGGCAATAACAGTTGAACAGCAGTGTTTTTAGAAGCCGGACCCTCAACGTTCAGATGATCGCAGGGAGGCTTCATTGTTAGAAGAGATTTTCAGTTGGAACAACTCGTTTAAGCGATAAACACAATTGGGAAGATTTACTAAGCGAAATACACCAAAAATGTAATGCAAATTATACCGAAAACCGAGTATTGTGAAACTAATTTATTATGTGTTTTAGAGAATTCTACCTCTACAGTTTTGTAAAACGGGAGTGACTAAGAGGAGTTTTAGAATGTGGAAAATCAATTAAAGGGAACAGATCACTAGATTTTAGGGCAATTAACCACCAGAATGTCGTTACAGTTCTGGGGTTTAGCCTCCTAAACAGGACTCTCTCAAAACTGTCCATTTTATCATTTTGTCTAAAAAGAAGTTATAATACAACGTGCACTGTATGTAAATTATCATAGAAGTTTCCAGAGATGAGTCTAGGTGTACTGGTCTCGGCTTCATCTGACATGTGCACTATACCATTGGACTTATCTCAAGACTCTTCTCTGGTAACTTCTTTTTAGACAAAATCCTAAATCATGCGCTAAACTTCAACAGTATAACAACATGCTGGTGCTTTAGTGCCCTTAAATCTAGTGACAGGTTCCCTTTAAAGATGTGCACCTTTTTTGCGTGAAATATTAGTATACATGTACTCCAGCCGCGAGATGACATGAAGAAGTGAAATGTGTCTATCATATAAATTTAACCTCATTTACTCCATTTTCGCCATTTCCTTTCCTAAATGGTTTATCCATAAAAATCTGTTCTAAGTGATCTGATATATATAGTTACAAGTGTGTTTTTAAAATGATCAGGAAAATCATTAAAAATGATTTCCATTACTATAAAACCTTTCTATTTGTATTGGGGGGGGTTAATATTTCACCATGGACATACTGGTTATTACAAAATGAACAGGCTTATATGATCCTCTTGACACATTGTCTGGCGCCTTAGAACCCACTCATCAAGTAGACCGCACCTTAAGTCATGTATGACTTTAAAATGTATGTTTTCACAAACTAAAGCAGGGTTTTGCGTTTCTCCGGCGCCTCCAATGGCAGTGTGAATAGAGCCTAAAATTGATCGCAGTTTGACCACACTATACAACTTTTTAGCATGTAAGGCCGGGTTCCCATGTAGTGTAAATGTTGCGAAATTTCCGCAACGGAATTGTGTGTGGAAATTCCACAGCATTTGCAGTAGCCGCAAAGTGGATGAAATTCTGAAAACCTCATGCCCACGCTGCGGAAAAAAACCGCAGCGTAAATATTAATAAATTGACCTGCGGTGCGGAATTTAATTCCGCAGCATGTCAATTTATGCTGCGTTCTTGTTGATTTTCCGTTGTGGGTTTCCCCCCATTGAATTCAATGGGGATGCAAAACCTGCAACAGAAAGCCAAGTGTTGCGACTTTTGCGGCACATTTGCAGCGATTACGCCGCAAAAATCGCAACTACGGAAAATAAAATCATACTTACCCAGAACGCCCTCCATCTTCCTGCAGTCCAGCTTCCTGGGATGACGTTGCATCCCATGTAACCCTGCAGCCAATCACAGACTGTAGCGGTGGTCACATGGGATGATACGTCATCACAGGAGGCCGGCCTGGATGACGTCAGATGGCCGGCCTCCTGGGTTTGACATTACATCCTATGTGACCGCTGCTGCAGCCAATCACAAGCTGCAGCGGTCACATGGGCTGCACAGGAGGGACGCGTCGCCATAATAACAGCTTACGTAAGTATGAGAGTTTTTTACCTCTGCTTTCCGCAGCAGAAATTCAGTTAGAAAAAAACGCATTACGATGTGGTGCGGTTTTCAGACAGAATGTACTGCAGTTTCCAGGTCAGATACGCTGCGTGGTTTTTACGCACCATATCTTTCTTGTAGGAACCTGGCCTAAGGGCGGATTCAGACGAACGTGTTTTGTGTCCGTGCCGGCCGCGTGGTTTTCACACGGCTCGCGCGGACCTAGAAAAGTCTATGGGGCAGTGCAGACAGTCCGTGAGTTTTGCGCAGCGTTAGTGCGCTGCGTAAAACTCGCGACATGTTCTATGTTTTGCCGTTTTTCGTGCATCACGCACCCATTGAAGTCAATGGGTGCGTGAAAATCACGCATGCCCCACGGAAGCACCTCCGTGGGACAAGCGTTATTCGCGCAATAACAGTAAAAGAATTAATGTAAACAGAAAAGCACCACGTGCTTTTCTGTTTACAAACATCCAAACGGAGTGTCATAAAGATGGTGGCTGCGCGAAAAGCACGCAGCCGCGCATCCATATGAACAGGGCACACGGAGCTGTCAAGTGCCTTTTGCGCACGCAAAACGCCGCGTTTTTTTCGTGCGCAAAAACGGCACGTTCGTCTGAATCAGCCCTAAGGCTAACTTAAATAATTATGTCTGTAATGTTCGGCTATAGAAAATGATCGCTTTCGGTCATTTACATGCAAAGATTTATGTCAGATGCCGACAAAGTTAACTGGGTTACATGCAAAATCTTAAATTCATAGGGTCACGTATGAAAAGCCAATCTTAATAAATCTGCCCCCTAGAGTGTAAAACTGACCTTAAAGGGGTTATCCGGGGATCAAAAATTGAATTGCATTAATATTTTTATGTAAAAAGAAGTCACTTACTGTCACGATCCGTGGGTATGTGGACCCACTAGGCTGCACTGCCGTAGCGGAGTAGCAGCTGGCTAAACAACAGTCCTAGTACAATAGTACCTATAATAGTCCAGACAGTAACGGAGCCCCGGCACAGATGAACTTGTTGACACCAGATATGTAGATCAGCAGGCGTGTCCGGTGGCACAACATGACTTCAACAGGTTAAGGCACAGGAACAGATATCACGGGATACAGGATACAGGTAGCAGGGCACGGGAACAGCATAACACTAAAGGACCGTTTGCTAAGACTAACATGGGTAAATACAACAACGCTCAGCCAATGAGTGAAAGGGCAGAGCCCTTTTTATAGTCCAGGATGATCATGGGCTAATTACAGATCTTACTCATTCATGTGTGTGCACTGGCCCTTTAAGGCCAGACGCGCGCGCACGCTATGGGAACCAGTGCAGCAATGCGGAAGTGAGTGCCGGCGTCACGGGAGATGCCGCCGGGCACTTACTTGTCCATGGTCGCGGTCGTCGGGGGCAGGTAAGAGCGGCGGTCCGCGGCGGTGGACGTTACACTTACTAATATACTTTAATTTAAAATTCGGTACTACATGGTGCCGTTCAAACCCGGTGAATTGTTTCCAGAAGTCCTGTAGCTTTTATAATATTGATGACGTGCTGACACGTCGACACGTGACTGAGCGCTTGCTTCCTGTGCTGTTCGTGTCGGCATGTTATCAATCACATGACGCAAGGGGCTGTCACATTGCCTATTGCTGGAGTCCCCGAGTAGAGCATCAACTAGCTCTTTGCTTGGGACTCCAGCACTGCTCCCGACATTTGGTCAGTGACTAAAGTGGTTTTACTATCGCTGGAGTTCCCGAGCAGAGCATTAGCTGATGCTCTGCTCGCGGACAATTGAACTGCAATTTGAACTGCACAATTTAGTAGGAAATTTTAAATGAAAGTATATTAGTAAGTGACTTCTTTTTACATAAAAATATTAATGTAATGCAATTTTTGGTCCCCGGATAACCCCATTAAGCTGAACACGCAGGGCGATAAGCAGCTGCCAGATGCCTCTTGTTGCATTATCAGGCAATTGATCTGGCATCACAACATGACTAAATTAGCTGAAAACTTTTTCAATTAAGGAGGATCACTACCGTACGATCTCTGAGGGCCGGCAGCTATCATTAAGCTGCAATGGTACTGGGAATAGGTTGATAAAACTACAGGACTGTTTATAGTTTAGGTGGTTATTTCACCTTAGTGCCACTGTAATACATTCATAGAGCAGATCATCTTGCTTCATTCGGTCATATAAATATGAGATTGGTGTTTGACCGAATATAAGTAATATGTAGAATGTTGTTTTTTTAATACATTTGTATTTTAATTTGATGATGACCATTGCATTATTTTAACATTTTTAACATTTGCCCTATGAAGTTCTGTGTTTTCTTTGAGTGGTACGTGTACCCAGGACTGGCCTAGCCCAGTGCAGTACCTTCTATACCATTGCTGACCTAAATACATTTTATAGATATATATGTATATATACACACATGAAAATAACACTTAGCCATGTTTTTCTCACTATTTACTACTTGTTATAATACTATGATATTGAGCTTATAGTCTTGCCTGGTCAGGGAATTGTTGCCTCATGCACATGTTCATATTATAGCTATGTACAATTTCCGAGTTGTATTGAGTTGTCATGCAGCGCTAATAGACTTCTATGGAGCTTTACTGTATGTTTCTGTTTTCTCCGATGTAAAGCAAATGGCTCAGTACATGAGGCATAACTATGACTAGCCTTGAAACAGCTGGTAGGGACAAACACTGAATTATATGGGTATAAACCCTTGCCTAGCTTTCTTATACCATTGTGGCCATTATTTTTGTGATGGTTTATTTTTTCAATGACCTGCCTCCATTTGCCTCCTATGTTAAGGAGCTTAGTGGCTATGGTGGATAGCAGAAAAAAATGTTGTGAGGATACCTAGCTGTAGACCAATGGAAGAATATTAAAAAAAAATTTGAATTCTTTCAGAATATTGCAGTGCATACAGGCTCCCCGCAGCGGCAAACAGAGTGCTTATTGGGGGGTGGGGGGGGGGTACTATGGAACAGTAGCGACTCTGTGCACAGAGGCATCAAAATGCACAAAACTAACAAGGGAACCTAGCCTTGAATAGCTTCTTATTTTATAGCTTGTTAGGTAAGACTAAACGTGGACACCACAACACTACTCAGTTCTTTTCTAATCAACGGTTTACTGAAAAATCACAATTTCAAACAGGCCAAATAGAAACAATGCAGTATTCAAGTCAAGTCTCTCAGTAGCTGGGGCCCTCGCCCTCGTGGGAGTCCCACTCGCCCTTGGGTGGCTGCGCCTGGCGCTCACTGACCCGGCCCGGCGGGTCTCAAGAAGGAATGGGCCGTCTCCGCGGATCACTGTGGTGCTACCACTCACACTGCGGAATCCCCAAAGGTGGAAGCTATGCCCCTCGCCCTTTGGCTACGGCGTGAGTCCGGCGGATATATTACCGCGTGCGCCTCCGCGGGTCAGAGTGAGAGCTACTCACTACCACGCGGCATACCACCCTTACCTCCGATTTCTGCTCCTCTGTTGATGAAGATGACGTCTTTTCCCTTGTGTCTCCTGACACCGCTGAGCTGTAGTGAATGTCCAGCTAGTCCTCTTTTAGGAACGTTGAGCCAAGGATACTTCTCCTACAAATGGCGGCAGCCTGGTCACTGTGCTCTCTCTCTGTCACACTGCAAGTCCTCTTTTTCTTGTCCCCACTCCGCTCTGCATCCTCTCTCCTGCCCAAGTCTCCTCCCTTTTCTCCTCCTCCTTCCTCTTCCTGGGGTCCTGCCAATTTCCCCTTCCCTCTCTCTTCATCTGTGCTTTTGTTCCTCCCTTTTTCTGTCCTAATGGCCTGTCTGTTTTCTCACTCCTGCTGTGTTCCACTGCCCCCCAGTGGTCATTGTTAACTTTACGGTTTCTACACATTGTTTCTAAGACATATGTCTAACCTTTGCTGCAAGCGGCCTGACGTCACACAAACGGGGGAAAACACGAGGCCCAGAAGGGGCTGAGAGCACAAATGGACACCTAAGGCTCGTGGAGATGGTGGGAGGCGAGGGGGCTGCGACCCCTATCATGTCATGAGGGTGCAGGAGGCTGGTACCCCCATTACAAGCTTTTAAATTATTTTACTTGACTTCATTGAATTACCACCAATGCCATTTTGCTATGCATATGGAAAGTGAATCCGTTAACAAATGTTCTACATATTTAAATCACAGTCATTTATTTCCTATTGATTTCTAATACATTACTGACCTTTTTATTTCTGCATTGTGCCAGCTATCGACTCATAAAATAGTGACATGGGGCAAATTAATACATATAACAATTTATTTTTATCTACTGTACTAAAAGTACATGGATTTTTGTCAAATAAATTCACCTTTCTCACTGCGTCATTCCAAGCATACGATAAGGCAAAGTAATTAAAATACTCAAAGGCTATGTAAACCCTTTGAAGACTTTTTACTAAAGCCCCCAGGTCAGGGGCCGACGGCTTCGGTGACAGCGGGTCCGGCATGTCTCTGAGAAGCAGGATCCACCAGTTAGCGATCACATCAAAGTTATGAATATAGATATGATTGATAACAGCTGGATCCTATGTGTCAGAGACATGCAGGACCCCGCTGTCACCAAAGCCGTCAGTCCCACTGAACTAACGGATTCGGGTTTCACGCCAGATACAGCTTCTATGTATCCAGGATACATAGAAACTGTATCTCAAAAAGTATTTTTAATTTTTTTTTATAAAAACCAATTACAAAGTTGCATTAAACACTATAATACATTATTTAAGTAAAAAAAAAAAAAGTCTTCAAAGGTTTACATAGCCTTTAAAGCTAATCTGTATCTAAAAGTTTTATCATCATAACTTGGTGACTTTTTTTTTTTTATCTGAAGAGGTGAATGACAAAATTGTGTGCGGGAAAGGAGTGTACTAATTTTGCCGAACCCTATGCTTAGTCAGGGCTTAGCTATGTTTTAACTAGCTGCTTTAATTTGTGTGCAATTAAGTGAAGAATGCAGACGACATGGAGACAGGACACACAGAAGAATCAAAGAGTAAGAGCACTAATAGTTCATTTATGGGCTGTCCATGCTTTCATGCTGTGTCATTAGGGTTCCTTTATTTACTGTGCAAAATAAGTATGCTAAATGATTAATATAATCAATGTGCTACTATGGTTCTTGATATAAAATATTCAGCCTACAGACATTGCTCTAAGCAATTTTTTTTTCTTCTACACAAAAGACATGGCACAGGATAATGGTTAGGATCAAAGGCCTTAGATTAAAGGAGAAGTTCCATATATTTATTTAGTACAATTTTTCTTTCAAATGTTAGTTGTTTACAGCTATTATACTTGGAGATCTTATTTTTTTTTCTATGGGAATTATTTTTTTGCAAGGATTGATAATTTTGTTCTGCCCACCCAGGTTATGAAAAAACAAATTGGTCAAACCCTCTTCCTTGTCATAATGTGTGATTCATGAAAATAGGGCTGTCATAGATACAATAAGACTTGATTATTTAGAATGATAAATAATTTAAAGAGTTAAATTATGGATAAACCAGCTCAGCTGAGTTACTGTATGACTATACCATCTCAACCAAGTTAGTGTATAATTATACCAGCTCAGCTGAGTTACTGTATGACTATACCAGCTCAACCAAGTTAAGATTATACCAGCTCAACCAAGGTAATGATATGATTATACCAGCTCAGCCAAGGTAATATATGATTATACTAGCTCAACTAAGTTAATGTATGATTATACCAGCTCAGCCAAGGTAATTTATGATTATACCAGCTCTACCAAGGTAATGATATGATTATACCAGCTCAGCCAAGGTAATGTATGATTATACTAGCTCAACCAAGGTAATGATATGATTATACCAGCTCAGCCAAGGTAATATATGATTATACTAGCTCAACTAAGTTAATGTATGATTATACCAGCTCAGCCAAGGTAATTTATGATTATACCAGCTCTACCAAGGTAATGATATGATTATACCAGCTCAGCCAAGGTAATGTATGATTATACTAGCTCAACCAAGGTAATGATATGATTATACCAGCTCAGCCAAGGTAATATATGATTATACTAGCTCAACTAAGTTAATGTATGATTATACCAGCTCAGCCAAGGTAATTTATGATTATACCAGCTCTACCAAGGTAATGATATGATTATACCAGCTCAGCCAAGGTAATGTATGATTATACCAGCTCAACCAAGGTAATGATATGATTATACCAGCTCAACCAAGGTAATTCATGGCTATACCTACTTAACCATATTTCTGAAAGGCTTGGTCCATTTTTCAATGTCAAAAGTTTTTCTTGTTCTAACACAAGAAATAATCAGTTGCACAACAGGTACACAAAACACTGAACAATGTATAGCAATAACACCACAATGTATTCATAAGTTAGCAATGTAGAAATGGTAGCCCAATCACTCGCCGTGAAGGTCAAGGTTTAGTGGGTCAGCGGGATGTCCTGGATGGCGAACAAGCAACATGCAGCCTGGTGAAGCTGCAGGCCAACAGTGTGAGTGTAAGAGGTAAACTTGGGACACTTTTTATCTTTTTCTGCAACATGTTCGACAGATTTGAAAAAAACAAAAACATGAAAGGTTTGTGGCTAAACAACTTGTGACAGTTGTGCTGAATTTATTATTGATAGTCATTTGCGCAAAATAATGGGGCACAAGTATGTCAGCCATCAGGTGACTTAAAGGGGTTATCCAGGTTCTGATTTTTTTTTTTCCTAATGGCTGAAACTGACTGGCATGAATTAACAAAAGTAGCAATACCCGCCTATCCTTTCCACCAGCGAAACAGTGCTGATACTAGGAGATTGTTTACATGAAGACAGCCAATCAGAGGGCTCAAAACTGTCATGTGTTGTATTCCTAGCATAATGCCAGAATTACGATTCGTCACCACTAATCCCTTTCATTGGCTTCCTGCATGTAAAAAATCACAGGGAGTGCCGCCGGAGCAACAGCGTTGCATCGCCGGTGGAAAGGATAGGTGAGTACTGCTTCTTTCGTTAATTCATGTCATTTTTTAGCCATTAGGAAATAAAAATCCAGAAACCAGATAACCCCTTTTAATATGTCTAGTATATTGTTAGTTGCTCTTTTGTAAAGATCTGTTCTTATGACACAATTGATAAATGTGCCCCAGATTATTCCCCTCATGTCTCCCCCCTCTCCTTTCTTCAAGGTTTACTCCTGTATTCATACCTCTATAGCTTTTGTGCCTTTCTTTGATTAGCGCACAAGGTGAGGGCACTCCTAAACCGAGGTAGTCACATTGATTCACAGACCATATGATGCCCCTGATGTTGGCAAGCCAAGTTCCTCCTTTCAGGGATTCCATTCCTTTTAATTGACGGTTAAGGTATACAGTTTGGTAAGATATGCAAAGTTTAAGTAAAAACTATAACAAAGCATTCTGAGACACCATTTCTATGAGAAATGTATAAAACTAAATGGAATTATTCTCACAAGTCTGGATCCACGTGACGTGACCATTCTTCTAAATGAAAGCTTTTCTTGATTCTTGTATATGTTGAGAATACAATATGTACATAAAACTGCATTGTAGTCACAAAAGGAAAATTGTTAGAAAAAGACATTGAAGCATTTTGCATTGGCACTTTTGATACAGCTGGAGAAAAATGAGTGGCCAGATAAAATCCATCCTTGTCTTGTGAATTTTAAAGCTTGAAAAGAAAGTATTTGATAATGAATGAATTTATGAAAGTGAATTCAAATGGCATTTTGTTCACTCGTTTTCTCTTTTCTTTTTTTTTGCAGAAGCGTTTGAAATGGTAATACGGCATGCAAGAAATTATACAAACACAATGTTTAAGACTCATTACCAAAACATCTCATCAAAAACCTTTAAATTGGTCGGTGAATTATTCACAGACATTTCACTCTATGTCTTGGGTTCAGACATTAATGTGAATGATATGGTGAATGAGTTTTTCGATGGCTTGTTCCCGGTAGTCTATGGCAATTACTTGAACCCTGGATTCAAAGAGTCAGTGGAAAATGTAGAATGTCTTCGACTGGCCAGACGGGACCTTAATGCGTTTGGTCACTATCCAAAAACAATCATGACACAAGTATCCAAATCTTTGCAGGCTTCTCGAGTTTTCCTGCAGGCACTGAATCTCGGCATTGAAGTGATTAATACTACTGACTATTTAAAGTTTAACAAAGACTGTGGTAGGGCACTTCTGAAAATGTGGTTCTGCTCCCACTGTCAAGGTCATTTACTGGCACGGCCATGCGCTGGATATTGTGGAACTGTTATGCGAGGTTGCCTTTTTAGTGTTGGGGAAATTGACTCTTACTGGAATGAATACATTGCATCAATTGAGAGACTTGCCAAAGAAATGCATGGGATTTATGACCTAGAGCGTGTTCTATTAAATCTGTTTTCGCTCATCCAAGAAGCTGTTGTACATGTTGAAAAGAATGGAGGAAAGCTTTCCACTGCGGTAAGTCACTTCTTTATTATTACTAAACGTGTTGGAGGAATGCGTATAAAACCCATAGTCAAAGCTCAAAACTAAAGTTTTTGATGAGGGTACTTCAGCTGAGTGAGTCCATTACTTGGCTGGGAATGTCAAATCTCTGCACAGTCTATTATCATCTTGTACTGTAGCGATTCTATGGAGTTGTATAACAATATGATTTCTAACAAATGGGCTAATAAGAGGTAAGCACTTTAAGGACTACCACTGAAGCCTAAAGAGCACATACATACTCAAACTAAATAGTACCTGATTGCTGATGAAGAGACCTCAGTAAACCTTAATACCACTTTAATGCTATTCATACAAAGACTACTCAATAGTGGTTCCGCGGTTACAAAAGCCTCAGGTTATTACACAATATTTTAAACTGACAATAGCCTTTCCTTCACTATTGTAACCTGAAACCACATTCAACTTGCAATGCTACAGGTAGTGCGGATCTGCGGCACATCTGATTGGCTAGAATATCCAACCAATCAGTGTGTGCATTTCACTGGACATGTGTGTGATTGGTCTGAAGCACATCCAATCAGTACATCACATTGGAGGCATGTAGAGCTAACCGGCGGTCTAGTAGCTCCCCTCTGTAGTACCTTTACAGTGCTTCATACTGTTCTGCAATCTACTTGTGCCAGAACCAGCTGCCTCTTTGGATACCATAGGTTTCCGTGCGCATCACCATTGATTTCAATGGTGACGGATCCGGTGCAAATGTTACCTAAGGTTTCCGTTTGTTTCAGTTTGGATTCCGTTCATGGGTCCCCCTGACGGAAAGCTCAGATGGAACACATGAACGGCGTTCCGACGCAGATGTGATTAAAGCTTAATATGTAAGGACTTTAGTTGTATGATTATTCTACTTTAGTTATCTACTTATTCTACTGACTTTTTGTCAGATGGGCAAATGTGCAGGTAAGATACAGGATGGTAAATAGGGTAAATAAAAAGATTATAAATTAGATTGAGTAGATTTGAGTAGATTTCATAGAGTAAAAGTGTAAATCATTCCACCGTTCAGTCCTTAAGGTTTTAATTTCAGTTTCATGTTAATGTCTCTTTACTAGTGAACAAAGCATTCAGAATTCACACTCCTTGTATGCCTAGATCTATTACTATTTGAAACCCTCAACAACACCTAAATCAACCCCTTAAGGACCAGAACATTTTTTTTTCTCCTCTTTGCATCTCGGCGGTCATATATTTTTTAGTTTTTGTTCAATGTAGCTGTATAAGGCTTTCTTTTTTGCAGAACGATTTGTACTTCATGTAGTTGAGATTTTTTGCTACATATATATTAGCGATTAATTTCTCTAAAATTATAATTTTGGCAAAAATGCAGAAAAAAAAGCAGTTCTGCTGCAGTCTTTATTTATTCTTACAGCATACCCTGATCATCATAAATTGACTGTGCAAGTTGTTATGTGACGATACCAAACGTGTGTATATAATTTAATGCTATGACATATATTTAAAGGGATTTTTACATTAACATAAATGTGGCTAGGTAAACAGGTTACACTCACAATTAATTATTTTTCCAAAGTACTGTCATTATAAATTATGCAAAAATTTTCCCCTACCTTCACCTCATGTCCTGGTCTCTGATTATTTCAAGTTGCCCTTGGTTTCGTTACTGTTGCAGTCTGCCAGTAAAGTGGCCGAGCATGCGTAGGAAAACCGTGTGTTCCTCCCGAGGAAGGAGCTTGTTTTTTTGCACCTGCACAGAAGAATCTTTGTGCTTTGACAACCTGACTGGATCAGCACTATCCAGCCGAGCAGTCTGAAAATAGACTGTACCAATACAGAGGAGCTTTTCCATGAAGGGATAGAAGCGTCAAAGCAGAGGGACTATGGAAGCCGCTCTAAAGTGCAGAACTGCTCCGGTTATGTGAGTATGGATGTAAGCACGCCCACTTTTTTCAGACGTGAACCAGAAGTAAAGGGCAACACTGGGGACAGTACTTTATGAATAAGTAAGATTTTTTTTAAATGAAAATAATGCTAGGGTGATATTTCTAGGCTTGTATAATCCTGGTAGTAGCTTCGAAGGTTTGTTGGTTTGAGGGAAAACCCCTTTAAATAAATGTTATTATAAAAATGTGCATTTATGTGTGGTTTTTTTTACATATTTTTTTCAAACTTAATTATATCTTTTTCTTTAATATTATTGGGAGATTTTTTCATTTTGATATTATTTTTTATGTATAATATACCGGCATATGCCAGTACATTAGATTCTGTACTGATAGTACGCAGGCCGTTGTTAAAGTGGTTTGCCACAAAATTTTTGATCTAATACTCTATGTAAATGTTGAATAAAGTTCCTAATTTATAGTTTGTATTAAATCTGAACCCTTTCCTTCCTATTCTCCCTACCTCTGCCCGGCCGGAAGTTCTGCTTTTCCTCTGTCTCTTTTTTTCTCTCGACACAGGCTCGTTCACGAGAGTCATTATACACACAGCCCTGTGTTGATACCTCACTGACCTACGTAATGACACAGGGCTGTTCTTTACTAATTATTCCGCCCCCTCTATGTGTCTATTGGCCCTCCCAACCAGTTCTCCCTTCCCCTTTAGTTGACGATTTTCTTTGCGTGCATGCTATTCCTCAATTTTCGGGGCGGGCAGCGCACAAGCACTGAGGAATAGAATGCATGCAAAGAAAATCGTGCTGCTATTGAAGTAGAAGAAAAGAATGAACAGAGCGGACATTGAGGAGGCTGTGGACCAATAGGATGCCTCAAACCCAGGACTTCTGATGTACACCCAAATTGGTCCACAATCTCCTCAATGCCCACCCAGTTGAATTCTTTGCTTACACCTCAATGCCCGCCCAATTTTCTTCTCATTAATGAAGCTGCTCAGTGCTCGTGCGCTGCCCGCCTGGAAAAAATTTGTGTCCCTGGAAAATCCCTTTAAGTATACCCTAACAGCAGAAAATATGGTCCGACAGCCCAGTGGTCCATTAATGGACCCTTGGCTGTTTGTCTATACAAGGTATGTGCCTCGATTACGTCACTGGAATTCCCTGTGACACGACCGCATTTAAGGGGTTAACGGTGGGGATCAGTTTTTTCTCAGAATTCCGGTGCTGATCACACGGGCATACTTGCTGTACCCACGCTATCAGCAGGATCATTATGCTTGTCATTATGTGGCAATGTCCTGCCACTCATGATGAGCATACTCATCATAGGTCGCAATCGGTTAAATAAGAAAATGACATGCAGAAAGTCAAAACTGAACTTTATTGTGTGTTGCCCTGCTTCAAGTGTAATTATCTGTCTGTCCTATCTATCTATCTATCTATCTATCTATCTATCTATCTATCTATCTATCTATCTATCTATCTATCTATCTATCTATCTATCTATCTATCCTTGTTTTCCTCTCAAGCATTCACAGAGGACATTCATATAGGGGTAGTCCAACATTCCCCTGATGATACTGTAGAGGAAAGCAAGGAAAGATGATAGATAGATAAATAGATGTATGATAGGTGGATAGCTAGATAGGTGGATAGATTTAAGGGAAATATATGCCGTTCAGCCATAACATTAAAACCACAGCCTAATATTTTGTAGGTCCCACTTGTGCTGCCAAAACAGCCCTGACCCATTGAGGCATGGACTCCACAAGAAGGTGCCCTGTGATATCTGTAATTTGCGAGGTGGAGCCTCCATGGATCGGATTTGTATTTCCAGTACATCCCACAGGTTCTTGGATTGAGATCTGGGAAATTTGGAGGCCAAGTCATCACCTCAAACTTTTTGTCATGTTCCTCAAACTATTCCTGAGTCATTTTTTAAGTGTAGCAGGTGCATTTTCTGCTGAAATTGGCCACTGCCATTAGGGAATACTGTTGCCATGAAGGGGTGTACTTGGTCTGCAACAGTGTTTTGGTAGGTGGTACAGGTCAAAGTAGCATACAAATGATTGGCAAGGTCCAAGGTTTCCTAGCAGAACATTGCCCAGACCATCAGACTCTGTTCCGCCAAAGTGCCTTTTCCCCATAGTGTATCCTGGTACAATCTCTTCCCCAGGTAAGCGACGCACACACGCCTTGGCGTCCATATGTTGTAAACAAAAATGTGATTCATCAGACCAGACCACTTGCTTCTATTGCTCCATGGTCCATTTCTGATATTCACTTGGCCATTGCAGGTGCTTTTAGCGTTGGACAGGTGTTAGCGTGGGCACCCTGACTGGTATGCGGCTACGCAGCCCCAAATTCAGCAAGCTGCGATGCACTGTGTGTTTTGACACCTTTTTAGCATAGCCAGCAGTAACTTTTTCAGCAATTTGTACTACAATAGCTCTTCTGTGGTTTAAAACCAGATGGGCAGCCTTCGCTCTCCATGCACATCTGCCTTTGGCAGCTATGACCCTGTCGCGGGATCACCAGTTGTCTTTCCGTGTAACACTCTTGTTAGGTACTGCATAGTGGAAACACCCTACAAGACCTGACATTTTGGAGATGCCTTGACCCAGTCATCTATCCAGCACAATTTGTCCCTTGTCAAGGTTGCCCAGATCTTTACACTTGCCCATTTTAACTGCTCCCTACTCAACTTTAAGAACTAACAGTTCACTTGCTGACTAATATATCCCATCCCCAGATCAGGTGCCAATGTTGTTCACTTCACCTGTCAGTGGTTTATAGTTATGGCTTAATGGTGTATATGAGATATATAAACTACTGCTTACACACTTACCTCTATATTTCACTTCAAAGACTCCAAATCTTGTCCAGTATGCAGCACAATTGTTTCTGGTAAAACCAAGGACACCAGGACTTACCCTGATGGACCCCGTCGTGTGACAGATCCGTCACAGCTTGAATTCTGTTTTTCTGCTCTTATGACAGAGATGTGAACTTATTCTCCCTCACCTCCTCCAACTGTTCTTCACCCTTGCTGCACATTTAAATCCTGATTCCACAACTTTTCATTATTTTTATATATTATTTCATTAATGCCATTCTAAACGCTTGCTACCTTCATCGCTAATGGTAGGTAAAACAATCCTTCTGCTACAGTGCCGAGTATTGCAAGGCACTCTGACATAACTGAGAGCACAATCGCATGCTGTCAAAATAGCCAGACCTGAGGCTTGATGTGCCGCCTTGAAGACCTAATTCCTGCTCTGTGCATTGAGTGGCAGTGCCTTTAGCTAACTTGAATCTGCCCAACAGGCACCTTTTTACCTTTAAGTTCTTAGAGGAAAATAATGAATACCAATGAGCCTAGCTACATCGTACAGGAAACGAATCTAGTGTAATTGCAGTATGAACAATGGAAAAATATTACTGATAAGTTAAGACTGTAACTAGCAAATGTAACTTGGTCAATGATTAAAACAACACCCGTTTCCCCATCTGTATAATCTCTCCTAGTTAATGACCAAAATGTCAACATTCCAGAATGACAGATCCCAGTCATGTAAACTGATACATTTATTCCAACAAATGTGTAGCAGACTTTTTAATACCTTAGCAATCAGTAATTATAAAACCGCCATGATGCAGCCCTTAATGACATTTAGTCACAGCATACATCCACCATATGTTTTCAACCAGTACAATTAAAGCAGATCTGCAGTCATTGATATTAAAAAACTATCATGTGATGACATCTCTCAGGCTAGAGACTACTGTATTAAAACACAATGGACGAGGACTGGCACCCTTTACAACAGAATGAGTAAAGGCCTTTATACACGGGACAATGGTCGGCAAACGAACGTTCATAAGAACGCTCGTTCCCAATCTTTGCCCTGTGTAGACAGATCAACGATCTGCCGATGAACGTACAAACGCTAGTTCATTGGCTGATCGGACATTTTATGCTGCCAAAAAGATGGTCGCTAGTTGGCAGCATATCTCCCTTTTGTAAATAGGAAGATGTGTTGCTGACATGATGCAAATGCATGGAGACAAATGATCGTATTAACGATCGTTGGTCCCCAAACATTAATGATTGTTGCTCCTTGTGAATGGAGCGAACCAGTGCCGATCGACATGCTGTATCGTCAATCAGTGTTCTTTTTTTCCGGGCTGTTATCGTGCCATGTAAAAGCACCTTTAAGGAGGCAATTGGAGTGTTTTGTGTCAAATTTATATAATGGCGCACACCTCTAAATTTAGTTGATGCCTTATATACTGTCTGACAGGGTGGAAATGAAATCTAAAACATTTACCATTGGCACTGCAGTGCCAAGGTATTAGAAGATGAGTATGAACTTTTTCTTATTAACTTATGCCATATATAGGTAGACAAACCGCTATTCTTCCCAGCCGCTCCATAAGCATGAATGCTTGGATCGTCAGAATACGCATTATTATTTCAATATGGGACAAGTAGGTGACATTCACCTCTTCCCATTTATCTCCTCAGGGTACAAAAGGACAGGCAGATAAAACTTATTTCCACCATGGCAAACATTAGGAGACTATTGAGCAGCCACCACAGATAAAATTGCCAATATAAATCTCATGTCTATAGACAGCTTTTAGGTGCACCTACGCTTCAGCCAACAGTTATGTTATGTCTATTTTCAGCTCGGGGCTGGGTTTACACAGATTTCAGACCCATCGGACCGATTACAATATCTGAACAGCTGGTCTGAGTTGGCTGTTAACACACAGTTATTTTTGTTAGGATAAAAGCAATTTCTACTGAAAAACAGATTCCCAAGTTTTCTCATCTTAGTAAAATAGGCTAAGCACTCAGAAGCAGGTTGACTTTTCTAGTGTCCCAGCCATAAGAACTTATAGACTTTAAGAACTTATATACTTTAGCAGAAAGCCACCAAAAAAGGTAAAGAGAGTTTCTCATAATGATCCTTTATGACCTATCCACAGAATAGTTAATAAATGTCTGATCTGTGGGGGTCCGAGTGCTGGAACCCCTATCGATCCCAAGAACGTGGGTCCCGGAATGCCCTATGTGAATGGAGCGGTACTGCGTATTCTCGGCCACTACTACATTCACTTTCAATGGGGCTGCTAAGCACTGAACTTTGCTATCTGCAGCAGCCCAAAAGAAAGTGAATAGAGCTATGGCCAAGCATGTACTGCTCCATTCACATAGGGCACTCTGGGATGACTCCCCAATCTTGAGATCAGCGGGGGTCCCAGCGGTTAGACCCCCACAAAAGAGACATTTATGTATTCTCCATGTCCATTGACTACCTGGCTTCTGGGATTTGTCCAGCTCTGGGTAAAGCCCTCATGCAATGCAGTGCAATTGAAACTTGTGCTACCAGGTGTTGCCATATTCAAGACCTCTGCAACCACTCTGTATCCAGCTTTACACATAGCCATCAAGTGTGAGTTTCTCCCAAGGTGACAGATTTACTTAAAGTAATCTTAATACCGGTGCCCTGATCGACTTTGTTGGACATAAGTCTTACATGGCTATCTTTGTCACCAAAAGTCACCTACTTACCCACGTAACAAGAATGGCGTCACACACAACAAATCTCAAAACATTTTTGCCTTATGGCTTTTAATTTTAGTTGAATTTTGTTCATGTGTTTTGTTTTCGTTCCATTATGAATCATTCTGATACTTGTTCCTAAAGTTCTTTGACATATTGGCACAAAGAAACTATTAAAAAAGAACGAAGCATCCGTGGTGTCAAATTCTGCACATTTTAACCATCTGCCACTCCATTATAAATACAATCTAATAAAAAGAAAATCCTCAGTTTGCTTCTGGATTGAAGTGTTTTGAACCTTTTGTATGTTCAGGTTTGTTTCATTGTACAATGGTTGGTATCTTTTAATCAGCGGCAGGCATCATTGTGGAATAAAGAGATGCGGGCAGAGCATTATCTCTAATGAGGCAATCTGTCTGGTTAGATCCTGTATTGTACACTAAACACTGCTCTCAATAATCATATGTACTGCATCGCCAAGGGATGAAAAATTGTCTTGCGGCTCTAGCATCTAATCAATAACTCCCCCCCCCCTCCACCCCCGGATTGATGTTTAGAAAATATTTGAAGCAAAGTCGTTACTTATAGAGTTACAATGCTAAGGCTTTTTTCCCCTTATACACTGCAACGAAAATTCATTACAGTCCTGGTCTTTTTTTGTAATCTTTATTGGAAAAACAACAATTTAACCAGCTTTGATTTATCAAAGTCAGGACGGAGTTTTTATCAGCAAGATGATTAAACAAAGTGTCACATTGTCAGTGCGTATGGAAAAAAACTTAAAAATGGTTGTGATTTACTGCGCTGATGTTATATTATCTTTTAATGTGTTTGATGCTGCTCCACACAAATTTCAGCTGTTATGGGATAAAGGCTATTTTATGATTACAATCAGAGAGAATACATGATGTTTGGTATGTTCTGACAGCTGTAAAATGTCCTGGGATTTACGTGTTACTTCTATGGTCTTCAGGGAGTCATGCCAACATTACCCATCTAATCATGTAGGCATACTTCCCAACACTTGAATCATAAAATGTGTCATATTTTAAGCTCCACATAATACTATGATGTTTACTAAACATTTATACCTTTCGGAGTCAAAGGACCTTTTCCTAGCAGCCATTATATCAATTTGGATCAACACAATTATTTTGTTGTTTAGCTCCAAAGTCAAATATATCAGATCTGTGTAAAACAACACAAGCCTCATTTGACATCGGTACAATTTAGATTTATGTTTTATGTATGTCCAGAACAATTTCCAAGTAACCCCTGTACAGAAGTCACTGGACTCTGTTTGATTTTTTGGCAGTACAGATCCATATGTTGTAATTAACCAAAATCATTGGATGGCATCTATGGAAGTGATGTCCTATATCCCTATATCCAGGTGCTGCTAAATATTTTCGCCAGCTGTGTCTGACCTCTTGGTCTGATTATCAATTATTTTTTAAGCCCTGGGGCACCTACCCCCCTGGTACAGCGATGACTATTATTACAATTTTACTATTCAAATGTATCTTCTGGATGAATGATATGATTTAATGTATCTGCTGTCATTTAATCATACAGCCAGCCAAAAATGAAAAAAATCTGCCTGTGCTTATTAATCCCTATGTGCAATACTTGTTTACAGTCTCTGTTCTATAAGCTCAGCCTTTCTCACTCCAGATTTCTCATTCAAGCTTCTGGGACAGGAAGTAGCTGCCTGACAACTACCTTTATCAGCCATATTAGCTCTTTTGGGGCTAATTTCTCTGTCACCTAGTCACCCATTAGATTTTTCTCCTTCCTTTATAATGTTTCCCTGGCAGTCAGGCACAACAAAGGAATCCTCCCTCCACTATCCCTGTCACTGTGCAGAGACATACATGATTGAATACACTATATGGCCAAAAGTACACCTGACAATAGCACCTACAGGACTGCAGGGTTGTATTGAAATTAATGAGCAGTAGTGTATATGAGCTTTTTGGATATCACATTCCAAAACCTTGTGAGTTAATATAGAGATGGGTCCCCTTTTCCAGATAAACCAGCCTCCACTCTTCTACAAGATTTTGGAGTGTGTCTGTGGGAATTTATGCCTACTCTGCAAAAAAAGCATTTGTAAGATCAGGCACTAATGTTGGATGGGAAGGTCTGGTCGCGATCGGCATTCCAATTCATCCTAAAGGCATTTGATGGGGTTGAGGTCAGCTCTATGTGCAGGCCACTCAAGTTCCTCCACATCAAAATCGTCAAACCATGTCTTTATGGACCTTGCTTGTGCACTGGGGCACAGGAAGGAGCATTCCTCAAACTGTTACCACAAAGTTAAATACATACAATTGTCTATAATGTCTTAATGTTGCAGCATTAACATTACACTTTGCTGGAAATAAGAGGCCTAGCTCAAACTTCTCCACCAAATTTTACAGTAGGTACTATGAAATCGGGTAGGTAATGAATCTGGGGTGTTTACATACTTTTGGCCATATAGTATATATACCAGGGGTTGTGAGACGTGTCCAGTGGCCAAGTTTACTTGCTTTCATCGTAATTTATAGTCTATAATGTTTAAAATAGTTGAAAACCAGTTCAATGTTGACATCAGAGAGGGAGGAAGTTGCTGCTCCTTTTCTGACGTACCATTCAGTAGAAATCAATATCGTTGCCAACCTGGCACTTGACTGCAGTAAAATAAAGTTAAGCATTTTGTTTCTAACTTTTAATTTACATTCTGCATGGTTTTTGTATAAATATTAGAAATACACTTTAACTATGTAACTATGAACTTCTATCTACTTCATCTGTAGGAAAGTCCAGCTTCCCCTTCTAAAATAAAATTACAAAAATAGACTTACTTATCAAAAAAGCTGACCGTGTTGTCCATATCAACCAATCACAGTGCAGCTTTTCATTTTCTGAAAGCTGCGACATATCTGCTATGGGCAACAAGGCCAGTTTTTCTGTTTTGATAAATAAGACCTTGGCACAATCATCTTATTTTGGAATTTCTTCTACAAATTAAAGATGATAAAATACATGATATCTTTTATGGATGAAATCTTCTTCACAACTCCAAAAAAAAGGAAAAGAAAAAACATTTGGGAAGGTTTATTAAAGGAGCTGTTTCATGAAGACAACCCATGTCCAAATGTCCTATTAGGGCATCAGGTTGCCCTAGATGGGGTCCCCCGCTCGGAACCACCTGTATGAGCCAGAGCAGAGCCATCCTAATGGCTATCATGTAACACTATATTTCCCCTGCAGTGGCCACTTCAGAGGAAATATCTGGTTGGTCAGCTCCAAACTGAAAAGCGGTGCCTTTCATGAGACATCCCATTTAATATTAGGCATTGTGTTTGTGGTGCACCAGTGTCTCTCCCCTGGGCAGTATGATTTATTTATGAGTTTGGTGTAGGCTAAAAACATTGGCAAGCAACACCAGGTATTGTTTTCCACCACTAGAAAAATTTTGGAAAATTGTTAATAAATGAGTTGTGCTTGGCTCAACTCTGAAGCTCCACTCCCTTTTTTTTTTTCCAATACATTCATATGTGTTGGAAAAAGTGGAGCAGGGGCTTCATAAATATGGCATTCGACTTGAGCTCCACAATTGTCAATGTTTTTATACAATAAAATTACTTAAGTACATTGATAGATCTATTAGGAAAAAACAAATGTGTTGTAAAAATTGGGCGAAGCTTCCGATTTTTGCTGAGTGTTACTCTTTTCTGAACATTTTCTACCACTTTTCTATATAGAAGACAATATGAGTTGTCCTCATGAGACAGCCCCTTTTATAAACCTTCCCCAATGTTTTTTCTTTTCCTTTTTTTTGGAACTGTGGGGATTTTTATCCATAATAGATATAACAATGTGTTTTATAATCTATATCAAAATTGGTGGAAATTATTCTCAAGCCAAGCCAGATCATGAATCGGGCGTGCACTATAGGATGTAAACTTGTCTGTTTATCATTGCCATTTCTAAATGACCGCATGTCTTTTTGGGAAAGGGTGCGCTAATACATGACTAGTAACCCACTAAAATTACCAAAACATGTATAAGTGGGCAAAATGATTGCTACCATTAATAAAATTTACCTGCCCTGTTTAGTATAATTTTAATGTTGCCGGGCACTGCCAATCAGCTAGCAGTAAAATTGATGATTTCATAAGACCCATTTGGAATAGTGATTAGATGGCCTCTTAGTTTCCCACTGCAGCAATCTTCTTTATAGAAATTTATGTAAGTCATTACCATTGTTACTGTGTCACGTCATCCGTAGGATTGATCGCTAAGATTTGTGGCTCTATTCTTTGAGCTTTCCAACAATTACAGACGGAGATATATTGTGATGCTTTAAACAGATGTTGTAATGCTTTTAAGCCCCTTGTCAGGAAATGAATAGGATGCTTAGCGCAGATGGAGTATTTATTAAACAACGCTAAGAGTGATAAGGGTATTATGTCTACTGCGCTCCTCAGTGCAGCCGGCCAGGGATACAGTAGCCGTATTAAGACATCAGATTTACATAAGCTATAAATTGCAGTTATTTATTTGCTTCTTGGATGGCAAGTACTAATCCATTTGGATAGGATTGTATAGTGCGTCTAAATCATGTCTCCCAGCATTATTGGTTGCTATAACTGTCTATAAATATTTACACGCATTCATTTGTATAAGATCTTCCTTTAATCACTTCCCTAGGTGCATCCTCCGTTTCCCTCTTCCACCCGGTATTCTATTCTGCAGAGACGTAAAAGAGCTAAATTTTAAGATTCACAGTAATACATTTTTCTTACTTATGTACTTTGACCCTAAGACCTTGAGGTACTAAGTGGTTTCTGGAGCACTCAGAGGTAATTTTACATAGAGGCATGAATGATATTCAAACAGCGTTCGCTCGTTTGTTGGCTGATCGCTTCCCTATTCACTCCCGATCATTGGCCTATGTAAAAGGGCCTTAATTGGAATCACACATGCAGTTTTTTTATGTAGTCTTTTGATCCAGACACAGGAGTAGATGCAAAATAAAGGAGGCATATCAGTCTTTCCTTTTCTCTTTTCCTTTTTAGATCCTGGCTTTGGCACCAAAAACTGCTTGTGTGAATCCAGCCTTAGGGCGTAAACACTGCGGATTCTCCACAGCGGCTCTGCTGCCCCTTCATTTCAATTTGCTCACTGTGAATCAATGACACAGATGTAGTGGTGATTTACAGTATTGCAGCCTTCTCCTATTCACTTCAATGGAAGAAGAAAGCTGCAATACCTGTGAATCGCCACTACATTTTGTCAACGATTCACAGTGAGCAAGTAGAAATGAATGGAAGCAACGCTCGTATGAGCGCTGCATCCCCTTTAAAACAGCTGATTGGCGGCTGGCCCAGGAGTCGAACCCTGACCCATCGGCTCTTGATGGGGTATCCTGAGGATAGGCTATCTATTTTTAGGGACTGGAAAACCCCTTTAAGCCATGTTCACACGGCATATTTTGGAGCGCAAAACGCTTGTATTGTAACACTTGAAATACGCCTGCTAACAGCTGCCCACTGTACAGTACATATGAGGAGTATTTTTACGCTGCTCAATTAAAAGGTGCCTTGTAAAAATATGCTACATAAAAAGAAGTGACAATGTTACTTTTTGAAGCCTTTTAATTTATGGATGCAGTTTTTGTGGCAGTTTTTGGCTTAGTTTTTTTGAGACAAACACAGGAGTGGACACAAAAGAAAGGAGATGCATCAGTATTTTCTTTATACCTTTCCTTTCATTTGGAGCCACTTCTGGCTTTGGCTCAAATAACTGAGCCAAAACTGTGTGTGTGATCCTGACCTAAGATCCTGTTCCCACAGCATTTTTTTTCTCACGCTGAATTTAACACGTAACTAAAAAAGAATCCGCACCAAAATATGCCCTAAATATCCCCCTATTGATTTCAGTGGGTCGTAGAGGCATTTTTTTTCCTAAAAAAAGTTTCAAAAACGACATAAAAAAACAGGTAAAAGCACGCATTTCAAAATCTGCCTCAAGAATATGGAGGGAATTTTGAGGCAGATATTTGCTGTTTGACAAAAACCCGCAGGCCTCCTTCACACAGATTTTTTTCTGGCATTTTAAACTACTTGAAAAAAATTTATGTTGAAACGTCAGCATTTGGTAAAATGTAACATGCTTTTTTTTGTCTGCCATTTTTAGTGGCGTTTTTGTTGGCGTTTTGTTTTGTTTTTTGTGTAATTTTGTACATACTTTTTTTTCTGCTGTTTTTCAAATCCTATCGAGAAGCCTATGGGGAAAAAATGGTAGGTCCAGAGCATTCTGCGTTATGAAAAAAAAACGCCACTGACCATAAAGAAGCAACAAAAGCGCCACTAGTCAAAACGCAGTTGTGTGTGCAGTGCATTTTATGTTTAACTACAGATTTTAATGTAACATCCAGCTGCATTAAAAAAAAACGCATCAAAAAAACTCAATAAAAAGACAATAAAAATGCCAATAAAATGCAACAAAATGCTGTATCTGAATTAAACAAAAACATGTTCATTAAAAAATTGGTCCTAGTATGAGATAGGGAAATTAGATTGTGGGCCCCATTGGGTAAAGGTAAAGATGCCAACCTCTGCACAGCATTGCTGAAGATGTGTTGGCGATATACAAGCAATATAAATACATAATTAAATCCAAATCCACAAGAAGAGGCAGCACTCCGGTAGTATAGAAAAATACTAAATTTATTCACCCAACATACAGGCAACGTTTCACCTTTGCCATGAAGGCATTTTCAAGCTTCAAAATATATAATTAAACTTATTCATCATGGTTTAGTTTTATCTCTTTCTAACTTCCTCCAGCAGAAAGTTACTGTGGGGGCTCTCTTCCTGCAGGGGGATGTTAGAACAGTACATGAGCATGGAAGAGGTAAGTGTTAGCTTGCTCTAGCCCGGTTAGGGGAAACTACTGTCCCTGAGGGGAATTCATCATTGTTGCCACCCGTCTCTAATGAAAGACACTGGCTGTTGCTGCTATGAGGGCACTGTGGCTTCTTTGCTATGGAGACACTGTGGATAGCAATGTTAGGGGGGCAGTGTCGATGACAATACTTTAGAGGTATTTCGGCTTACCATGTTATGGGGCACTGAGACTGTTGTTTTAGGGGCACTCAAATGACAATTTTAGAGTAGACGCATCGATGACCAAGTAATAGGGACACTATGGCTTACCCTCTTATGGAGCTTTGTGACCATTACTATTATAGAGGCATTGTATATAGGGGCACTATGGGTGGCAGTGTTGATGAAAATACCATATTGGCATTTCACCCTTTGCAATGCAGTGCGGTAAAACATGATACATGTGGCCTCAACCTTAGAGAGGGAGTACATGGGGCATCTAACTCTCAATATTAGTGTAGATTTATATGGAAGAATGGATGACAAACCCTATATAAAGAAATAATGCCCTGTTCACATCTTCTTTTTTAACACCGGAGCGGGTGACGTATACTACTGTGAGACATATGTCACAGACACCCTATAAACATATATATGTCATGGGCTTTTCAATAACTTTTAATGACGTATATGGATACCATAATAGTCCTGGGGTGACCGATCCCTGTAACGGATGTCTAACAGGCACCATAGGCATTTAATGGTATACGTCATGAAAAGGGTAAAGAGAGTTCATGACGTATGCGTTTAAATATCATTATAGTCTACGGGTGATGGATGTTAGGCATCCGCCACAGCCTGCATTCAACGTATACATCGGGAGCAAAAAAACAAGCTGTGAATGGGGCCTAACTATATCGTAAGATACGTACGGTACTTGTCAGGATATGCCATTTACAGCACTACTTATTTCTTTTGATTTTCTTGCATAATGGTATGACCTACAGACATATCCTCGGACTACTATTCAATATACACATACTATACTTTAAATAAGATAATCCCTGCAAAACAGGGAACCAAGAGAGCACAAGAAATAAATCAATAAATCCTGGGTCGCACTCTGTGTCTTGCATGCTAAATGTTCCCCTTGTTCAGTCTTGTTATCTTCCTGTATAATTTCCACAACATCTGAGGTCATCTGTAGTGCATGTCTCCTGTCAAAGGAGTTTACCAGCAGTGACACAAATCCTCAAGAGTAGCGCAGGCCTAAAATAAGAGTAACATTCCTATTAACAAGACGCCAGATTGCTTTCCGAATTGCATCCAAGGGAAGAGAGACTTGGAAATTTATCCCTAGCTGAGATCTTCATGCAAGAACTTTTTGGTGCGTTGAAATTCTAAATTAAGTCCCAGGATTTGCATAAACTTTGCCACAAGAGTTAATTTAATTAAATCGATTTCCCTGAAATAGGTTGTATCTGGACTGGCACAGCCTCTGCTCATTTCCTACATTATAACATCCTAAATATCCTCGAATAACTACTATGCAGATAGATGTTTCCATTATTACAATGGACAAAGAGAATGGATGCCATTTGCTTTTATTTAATTATGTTTGCCTCATCGATTTTTACAATTTTTTTTTACATTCTGCATTAAAGAAGACGTCCACTTTTGCAAATCTGATTGTTAAATTAACAAACTGCAAGTGGCGCTTTGATTATATATTATAAAGTGTTAACAGTTATATTAGACAGACTGACCTTTGATAGTCACCTCTAGACTTCAGATACAGTAGGAATAAAGGGTAGTCTCATGACAACATTCCCTGTCCATAATACCCTACTATGGCATATGGATGTCATATAGGGTAAATGGAGAGCCGTTGACAAAGAGGGCCTTACACTCTGGAGGACTTGGTATGCCATTTTCTGGCCAGTGCCAACTTCAGAAGCTGGACCTGTGGCGATCAGCCCATCACAGGGTATCTTTAGTTGAAAAGGGTTCAGCTTCATGACACAACCCCTTTAAAGTCTAAGCTACATTTTATTAGGAGCAAAATTTTCAGAATCACTGAAATTCATAGTTTCTAGGGCAAAAAGATTTATGGACATTTATTAAAGGCTATGTACACATTTATTTTTTTCAACTATTTCTTTATTAAGTTTTTCTGTCTTATACAACAACAAAAGATATTACATATCAAATCAGACCTATGTACAGCTATGTACACATTTGAAGTGCAATTTATTCTTTTTTTTAATACAAAAGGTCAGTCGGTGTGATTAGTGCAACTTTCTAAATAGTTTTTATTATAAATTCATTTTACATTTTAAGATAAAGCTGCTCTGTATTCTCTATACAGAGCAGCTGTATCATTCGCTATGACTTGAATCCGTCAGTCCACGGACCAGACGGGTTCAGTGTCAGCGGGTCCTGCGTGTCAAAGACACACATGAACCACTTGTAATCTATCACATTTAAGTTATGAACTTAGATGTGATAAATTACAGGTGGATCCTTCGTGTCAGAGACATGCAAGACCCGCTGTCACTAAACCCATCAGGTCCGCGGCTTGTCCACACACAACAGATTTGCTGCAGAAAATTTCTGCAGCAATTTCGTTGAAAGTTGCAGACTTTCAGCTGCGGAAAAAATGCACCATTTCCTGCAGAAAATGGTGCGGATTTGCGGCGTTTTTCACAATGGTGACATCTCTGAAAAGCGCAGCAATTCAGTCCACATTCCGCAGCAGGAATTGACCTGCTGCGGTCTGAAAATTAAGCACAGCAGGTACATTTCGGTTCGGAATTTTTACACCGTGTGGATGAGATTTGTAGAATCTACTGTATTCTGCTGCGTTTTTTGCAGCCGCAATACCAGATGAAAAAACGCAGTAATTCCGCAGCATGTGGACGAGCCCTAAGGTGGCCTGTCTAAGCAATGTTACAATTCTTGGACATTTCACAAAGCTTTTTTTTTTTTTTTTTTGTGAAGTGTTGACCAGAAGCTTATAGTCTAATAATAAAATAAAGCTGACTAGATTATTTGCCTACCTCAGAAAATATCATTTCCAATTGGTGCAAAATTGTGTTTGTTTGTTTAGTCCATATTAATTGCTCTTTTAATTAAAAACTTTAGAGATGTTGAAAGTCGACTGTGTTCTACTCAATGATGTGAGAAAAAAATGGAAACACATTTAAGATGCACTGCCGCTTTTAATTGGTTTTAGTAGCAATAAAAAGTTTTAGAAAATGGAATTTCCTGCTACAGACGAGAGCTAATGCAAGCTGCATGTTAACTTCTAAACACTCACAAAGACGTGATCGGCAGCGGAGTATAAATCGAAGACATTTTGCTAGCTGCCACCAGACCAAGTCAATGTTTTTGCCATCCTTCCAACAAGCCGTGGATGGAACAGCTGTGATTTCAAAATATCTTGTTCTTGTAACTGTGTCCTCTTTCTTCTGATAAGAGAGGGAATTCATGTTAGCATGATAAAATAAAATTGTCTTTAAAGGGGAAATCCACATAAAATCCATCTTCTTGTTTCAAGATGATTTTTGCGGGTGATGTAAGATCTTGTATAGGAAAATCAGTATAGGACAAACTTTGTCCATATTTCCCGACTTTCCCTATTAATGGGTTTTGCTCTAAAGAAGTGGCACTAATGGGCACCGGTAATACTCGTGTCACTGCCTGGAAAGTATGGAAATACCAGTAGCTTCCCTCAGTGATAATAAGCATTTACAAGGGGTTCCAGCAGCTGGACCCTTGGTGTTCAAGAAAGGGGGTTGTCCTGGGTAGACAATCCCTTTAACTGAGGCGCTTGGATACCTTCAGTGGAATTTGTGACGAGCGCCAGTAGTGAATGAGCGATATCGGCAGGTTCCTCCGAAGTTAATCTAATGTTTAAGGGCACCTTAAGTGATGACAGTCACATGGCTTGTATCATATGGAATAGTAGGACAAATAATATTGCATAATGCATTGGGGCTATTCTTTTATATGGGATTCTGATGCTTCAGGGCTGGGCAGGGCCAGGATGGCGAAATAGGAAACTGCCTATTCCATAAATTGCCATTAAGGCAATTTATGGATAACCAATTAAATATGCCACACCCTGCAGACAAAGCTGTTGTGGGGGTTTGCGTAGCTCATTAGAATATTATTGTAACTCTTTGCTTTCCAGAGTGCATATCTGGGACACTGATAGTACCTACGGTAATTGAAAAGCCGGTGGGTAAGAAGATGTGTATATATAGCTATAAGTAGTGACGGTCGAAGCCAGAAGAGAAGCTGCAGGAGTCGAGGAATCCTATTATAGTAGTGATAGGGGGCAAATAGCTGTTTGATAGACAACTATTCATTTATCATGTTGAAATTGAGGGACTGAAGGTATAAGGGGGCACATTCTGAATCTCTTGTTATTGGTACCAAGAGAGGTGATCGCACCTCTGCTGCAGTGCTGTACATGACAGGATCCGTCATGATTCGTTTTTTTTATTTCATTAAGGTCAGTGAGTGACGGTTGGAAGAAAACTAATGGAAACTGATTTTGTCATCAGTTTAGATCAGACTTACAACTATGCTACTATTATACAATTAATCCACTTCCTATGAGATTGACCAGTGTGGTTCACAATGGGAGAGTAAATTGCAATGTTTGTGCTTGCTTTGTGCTGCTGCATAGGTCTGTACTATATATAATGAATAATAAATAATAGCACCTTGTAATTTACAGAGTAAATGGCTACTTTAGATTTGAGTGTGTTTCAGTTAGTCAGAGCTTTGTTTGTTGCTGCAGATACATTAACGTTCCCCTTTGTGTGGGTGACATATACTTATACTTTAAAGCAATGTAAATTACACCATTTTAAAATCGTATACATTTACCATTGCCGTGTGTAGGTGAAAGCTTTGTCTAAGATTTATTGTTCTATAAATGATCCCCAGCTGTTTAGCGGCTCTCTAGAACGTAAATGTACTGTTTGTTGTTTTCCTTCATAATGAAATACCCTTTCCACTCTCTCCTCATGTCTGTTGTTGACCTCCTTATCCTGTCTATGCGTGATAAATGTGAGGATGCCACCAAATGCGGAAATATTACCTCTACCTGTCCTTGAGTGAAGACAATTCCTCATAGAATTTTCTGAGCATTATGCATTGGTAGACACAACAAGTTTTCATCACATTTTATCACCATTGTTCTGTGTTTCTGTAGCTCTGGTATAATTATAAATTCAGAGAGGTTACATCAGAAAAATCCTCTCCTGTTTTTGGTTTCAGAAAAAAAATTTCTACCAGGCCTGCTGCCTTTTGTAATGTGTTCTATTGGTTTCTATTGCTATCTAACATACACTTTTACCTTAGAGAAAGAGACCAAATCCTGCAAATGATCAAAATAAGTAACCAGCCACGGGTTGTCTACCTTTGGACAATCCCTATTTGTAAGAAGGATCTTTCTATAATAAGCTGATTACAGTAGGTCATGCTGCTGGTATTCCAGTGATCAGCTGTAATCCGTGTGAGAAGCAAGTGTTAAAGTCTTCTGCAGTGCCACCACAGGAGAAATGAAGCATTACACGGTGCCCCACTGAAATCAACAGGGCAGGCCCTCTAGATAGAGAGACCGTCTTCATAGCTACTTCCTATCGTTGCCAATTGATGGAGGTCCAAATGAGAGACACCTTCCCCTCTACACCTCCCCCTCTATTAACTCAGATTTCCCTGATACTTTACTTGAAAATATTTTTTTAAAACCAGACTACACATTTAATAAGGGCAGTATCAAATAAACACGGTCATTCTCAATGCTCACTAGTTGTGATAGTGACATGTTTCTGTGGAGGGGAAATGGTTGCTTCCAGTCAATATGGTGTATAAAGGTCTTTAGGGTGTACATTTTTTAGCTGGGAAAAAAAGAACAAGGCTGAGGTCTGAAAAAAATAGTTCCTTGTCATTTTGTGTCATTTTCAAATGTCATATTTTAAAACATTCTCATTTTCTATAACCATTATTATAGTTTACACCAAGCATTGCCACAGATATAGCAGAACTGAGAGTGGTTTGGCAATGATGTGCTAAGATCTCCTTTGAAGTCTTGATCTTGCACTTTACTATACATAGGATCACATCTGTGTTGTGAATTCCGTTTTTCTGTTTCGTCATAGGAGCAGAAAAACAGAATTTAAGCTGTGACAGTTTGACAAACCCCCAATGGCACCCAATGGACCTCATTGACTTATAATGGGTTCAGTCGGTTTCCATCATAGTGTTCATAGTTTTGACGGAAAAATAGTTCTGTATATTGTATTCTCTGGAAGATAAGACGGAATCTGCTTTGGCGGCAGCAAACGGAGCCTCCAACACGGATAAAAAATTTGCCTTACATGCATTGCTCGTCTGCGCCAGTGTTTCATTGGATTGCAACTGTTTGGGCTTTCAAATACAGTTCTCCATTACAGATACAAGGATTAGTGACTATAAATATAATCTATAACATGATTCTAGCAGGTGATCTGTGTATGCAAGTGAAAGTTAATCCTAGTTTGTCCTTTGTAATTAAACTCCATTGTGTAAAACGTTGTTATATGGTATTATAGAGATGACAAAAAGATGACCCTGACTGTATAAGAGAAGGAGAATTAATACAGAGAAATGAATCCTCTGGTTTCCCTAATGCCATAATTAACTTTAAGAACGTGGAGCATTAAGAAGCCTTATTCACATTGATAAATACAGTCTGTGATAATGAGAGAAGTGACCAGCAGAAGTGTTTCATATGAATACCTAATGCTGCCGTAATCCACACTTGATCTACTTTATGTAATTATTTACATTTGCTATTAGGTTTCTAATGAAGAAGAGGAGATCTAATTATGAAAACGCATTAGAAGTGATTTCTGATGTAGCTTAATGACCGATCAGTTTTAAACAGTGTTAGGGAAGTTAATATTCTCTTCTGTAACATATTGCCCCGTATTCACTTATCATCCTAACGTCCCAATCACAATGCTTAACTATATCGTAAAGAAAGATTTTTACCCAGAATTAAGATTTAATCTTAATAAATGATGTAGAACACACTATCATACATGTGGTTATGTGTATTGCTTTTAAATAGGACAATCTACGCACAATAGGGCGCATGTGCCCAAGGCCCCCGTCCTTTCAGGGCCCCCTGCCAAATATAGCGGCTGCTATGGGGACCGCGGCATATGGGGGCCCACGCCACTCGGCACATAACATGTATGGGCTCGGCGGCACGGGCCCCCTCATGCCCAGTGGCGTTGCTAGCACCGGGGGGGGGGGGGGCCCGGTGCTATCGACTACCACACTCAATTGTATCTGCGTCTTCAGGACGCAGATATAATTGAATACTATGGGCTGCAGCCACATTCAACCTGCAGCCTATAAAACACTGGGAAGAACCACCGCACAGGCCGGCGTGAGGATGTCATTGAATCACGCTGGCCTACGCAAGGGTCCGTGCGAAGACTGTGTGGAGCAACTCCGTCCGTCACGGGAACGGCGCTAGGTAAATAATTTTTTTTGGGGGGGGCTGTGTATCCCCCATGTGCACAAATGTGTGCTGGTGCACCACCACAAGGTCCAGCAGAGATATTCCAGCACCGGGGATAAATACATTGATTTATTCAGGAATACAGGATGCTATGACAAAGGGCATGTTTGCCTGAAACGCATAAGTAGTCAGTCTGTTTGTTTGGATGTTATCTCCTCTATTCCTGAATAAAGCAATGTATTTATCCTCACAGTGCTGAAAAATCTCTGCTATAATTTATAACGAGGCGTGCGCTTCTTTAACCCCTTAGTGACCAGCCCATTTTAGGCCTTAATGACCAAGCTATTTTATTCGTTTTTCTATAGTCGCATTCAAAGAGCTATAACGTTTTTATTTTTTCGTCTACATAGCTGTATGAGGACTTGTTTTTTGCGGGATTAGTTGTGCTTTTTAATAGCACCATTTTTATATTAACTTTTATTAACCTTTTTGGGGGGGATTATAAAAAAAACCTGAAATTCCGCCATTGTTCTATGCGTTTTTAAATTGACGCCGTTCACTATGCGACGTAAATAACATGTTACCTTTATTCTATGGGTCGGTACGATTACGGCGATACCACATATGTGGAGGTTTTTTTATGTTTTACGACTTTTGCACAATAAAAACACTTTTGAACTAAAATTATTTGTTTTTGCATCGTCGCTTTCCAAGAGCCGTAATTTTTTTATTTTTCCATCAATGTAGTGATTTTTTGGGCTTGTTTTCTGCGGGACAAGACGTAGTTTTGAATGGTACTGTTTTGGGGTACATGGGACTTATTGATTCATTTTTATTATGACTTTTTTGGGGGGCAATGGAAAAAAATTGCAATTTCGCCATAGTTTTTTCTTTTTTTACGGTGTTCACTTTGCGGTTTAAATTATATATTTACTTTATTAATGGAGTCATTACGGTCGCGGCGATACCACATATGTGTACTTTTTTTTTTTTTTTTACACTTTTACTAAATAAAACCACTTTTTATGGAAAAAAATGGTTTTATTTATTTTTTTACTGTACTTTTTATTAATAATCTTTATTTCACTTTGATGACTTATTTTATTAGTCCCACTAGGGGACTTTACTGTGCGATGTTCCGATCGCTGCTATAATGCTCTGGTATGCTTCGTATACCAGAGCATTATTGCCTGTCAGTGTAAATCTGACAGGCAATCTGTTAGGACGTGCCTCCGGCGCATCCTAACAGGCATATGTCCAGGGCAGACCTGGGGGCTTTTATCTGCCATGACACCCCATCGGAGACCCGCGATTTCATTCGCGGGCCGCCGATGGGTGACAGAGGGAGCGCACTCCCTCTGTAAACAAAGTTAAATGCCGCGGTCGCTATTGACGGCGGCATTTAACGGGTTAAACGGCCGCGATCTAAGTAAACTTCGATCGCGGGCGTTGGAGCAGGAGCTCAGCTGTCATCAGACAGCAGAGCCCCGGCTCCTGCCTGCACGGGAGACCCGTGCAGGACTTAGACTAGGCTGACGTGAAAAGGCGTCAGCCTAGCCTAAAGCCCATTAGTGAATCACGTGAAAAGGCGTATTAGTGGTCACTAAGGGGTTAATAATCATAACTTACTCCAGCACTTTTAAAATTAAGACTGTGCGTATGAAATGAGGAGGGAGCGGCTGTTTCCATTTCCTATTGTCAATGATGGATCCCGTGTTATCTGCCTTCAGATTTATAATAGAGGTGTTACCTGTCATTGTAGTGACACGCCCCTTGGACAAGGGGAATAGTAACACCCAATTGTCAATTTAGTCATACATTTCTAAGAGGGATAACAGAGGAACACCACAACGCAGAGTTCTAAGAAAAGATGGTCCAAAATTGTGATATTTAAGGTGAATACGAGTATTTACTATAACAGACATGTCAGGAGATTTGACATGTCCTTGTTAAGTGAAAGACAAAAACATTGTCTCTATTGACTTGAGTGGGGATGCCCAGCTAAGGTTGGCCTCACCCTTATTTCCTATTGGTTGTTTGTATCTACTCAGGGCTTCCCTAAAAAAAAAAAATTAATCAGCCAGAGGGGTTGCACTACCTGTATCTCCTTAAAGGGAACTGGTCACCTCGAATATACTATCAAATCTGCGGGCAGTATATTATAGAGCAGTAGGAGCTGAGCAGATTGAGATATAGCCTTGTGCAAATGTAAGGATAAATTGTAATTTATTGATGTAAACCTCTGCTCATTCTGGGTTTAGGAGTCCAGTGGGCGGTCCTACTAAGTGATTGACAGCTATCTCTGTATGTACAGTGATGCAGGCAAGGCTGTTGATCACTAGGACAGCCTATTGGACTCTTAGGCCTGATTTACACAAGCGTGTGCGTTTTGCGCACGCAAAAAATGCTGCGTTTTGCGTGCGCAAAAGGCACTTGACTTCAATGGGTGCGTTATGCGCGAACAGCGCACAAAGATAGGACATGTCGTGAGTTTTACGCAATGCACTCGCGCTGCGCAAAATTCACGCACTGTCTGCACTGCCCCATAGACTAATATAGGTGCGTACGACACACGTGAAAAGCACACGCGTATATTACGCTCGTGTAAATGATGCCTTAAGCCCAGAATGAACAAAATGAATAAAATGTTATACTGAATCTTTTCCTGCAAAACTATATACTTATCTGCTCAGCTTCTCCTGCTCTACAGCCTGCTGCCTGCAGATGGGACATCATGTTCTACGTGACATGTTCCCTTTAAATGAGTTTGGTAAAAGTAATGGGCACTCTTGCCCTGTGTATGGGTTGTGTTGGTGTGAGCCAGCTCCAAAAGCTGTCCTTTCCTCTGTGACAAATAGGCATCCTTTCGGCAACTAAATAACATTTCTATAGCAAGGAAATAAAGTGACCCAATTTTAACCCTTTAACAACCGCCCACTGTCTTTTGACGGCAAGCAGTGCAGGTGCTTCGTCTACAGCGATGTCTTTTGGCTTCGCTGTAGAAGAGGCTAATAAGCGTTTCTGTGAGCGCTCATCCTCAAAGCAGGAGCTGTAACTTACAGCTCCTGAACTTAGAGCAGCCTCCTGAACACAACTGGGATCAGAAAACATTCCGACCCCGGCTGTTTAACCGTTTGATCTCCGCAGTCAGTGACCACGGCATGATCAAAGGGAACTCGCCGTTTTGATCACATCACTGAAAACCCAGTGACACGATCAAAGACCGGGGAATTCCTCTGCAGACAGCCCTAGGGACCTAGAAAGGACCGCAGGACTGTCTGTTCAGTTTGCCTGCTGTTAATGCGCACTATGTGCTTGCCTAACAGAAGCCTGTGTCATAGTAATACAGTGTAATGTATTAGCATACAAGAGTATGCGAATACATTTTAAGTAAAAAAAATTATGTTGGAAATAAAGTTCCCTTAATGGGATTAAAAACAAATGTAATAAAAAATAATAAAAATTTGCATAAACCATATATTTTATTGCCCATACATTACATAAAAGCAAAAAACCTACACATATTAGGTATCTACACGACCAAAATAATCTAAAGAATTAAATTTAACAAGTTATTTAGAGTGAAACGTGAATGGGATAAATATTAACCCAAAAAAACAATGCAGAGAATTGTTTTTTCCTATATTCATGCTGTAAAAATAACGGCGCAAAAAAAATAAAAAGAATACAATTTCTCCTGCATTAAACAAGGCCTCATACAGCCACGTCAATGAAAAAATAAAAAAGTTATGGCTGCTGAAACGGGGAAACGTTTTTAAGGGCCAGTCATTAAAGGGTTAATTGCTTGTAGTAAGAACTGTTTGCATCACAGGAGAAGACATGACCATGTTGTACTCGGTTTATGCATTTGATAATTGAGCAAACAAATAGGTCAAGTGGTCGCACCTGCTATTCGAGTCTACAAGTGAACATTTTCCACTCTGCTCGAATTCCAGTTTGGTGACTTTTCTTTCAACCCTTGTAGAGACATGAAGCATGTTAACTATAAAGTGAGGCTCTGTTATACGGCTGTATCTTGCTATAAATTATGCAGTAAAGAATACATATGAGTTAGGGATGCGGATAATGAGTTTAAATAGGCAATCAATAAGAATAGTGAAGCCAAATGTTTATTTAGTTCTCTTAATTAGTATTCACTTGAGACTACACGGAGCAGTATGTTTAACGCTATGTAATCAGCAGAGCAGCATGGCAGATTTAGATCTGTAATAAAAGCCTCTGGGAAATTAAAAAGACAAAACATTAAGCATATACTTGGCATTAACATACATTGGCATTTTATAATACCCGCAAAAGTATTGAAAGAGTCCGGGTAACCCTACTTGGGGGTCTACACTTGTTGTCCCCAGTTGGCAATTTCCAAACATTCACAGTTACATTTTGTAGAAAGACATTCCTTTATAGTATGAGAATAGCTAGAAAATAAGTGGCATGGTAATTGTATTTTTGGGCTGATTAAGGGATGAACTGGAATGTTTAGCAGCATTAGGTCAGGACTAGATCTAGACTTTTGGTAGTTCTACAGATTGAGTTTAACTATAGGGCTACAGCTGAGGTCCAAATGATTACATTGAGTTGCACACAATCTTGGACTGCAGCTGTCACTCAATAGTTAAAATTAATCTGTAGTAGTACAAAAAGTTTTAGTCCCCATGCACACGACCGTAGAATTCATCCGTAATTACGGACCCATTCATTTCTATTTCCCACAGACACCTTTCCATATATTTACAGGAAGTGTCCGTGCCGTAGAAAGGCTCCGTGTAATGGCAGGAAGGAGGTGAAGGGAAAGTGAGCCCTAATCTACCCACCGCCCTGTCCCTGCCTACTTGCAACGACCCGCCCTAGGCGACGGGGTACAACTGGGCGGCGGTCCCTACACTGTCTAAGTGCACGGGAGAACAAACAGGGAACACGCAAGGGAAGGGGCAGTAGCCCACGGAACGCCGCGAGGAAACGGAGCGGTGAATGAATAGTCAGGACCAGGATGAAGTGGAGTATACCAACGTGAGTACGGAGAAGGAAGCAAGCCAGGGGCAAGCGAAGCAGGTTAAGCAGAACTGCAGCAAGGCAGAAGCACGGCAGAAGCAGGCTGGAGCAAGCAGCAGTGGGGCCAGGAATCCAGAAGAATTACAAGCACTGAGGAAGAGAACACGGCAGGTAATAAAGGACAGGGGGCGGAGCTAACTCCGACTGACCAGGCCGCGATAGGCTCTCCCACTCCTGAGCCTGCCACCCTGGTTGGTGGGAGACAGTGTCAGTCTAACAGGTCTGGCCTCAGGTGTGGATTGATTAATCCCAGGAGTATACCTAGACGTAGTACCTGGCAGATCCCTAACAGTACTCCCCCTTTTATGAGGGGCCACCGGACCCTTACTAAGAGGACCCGGTTTAGTAGGGAAGAGAAGGTGGAACCTCCTGATCAATACCCCAGCGTGAACATCACGGGCAGGTACCCAAGGACAGGGGGCGGAGCTAACTCCGACTGACCAGGCCGCGATAAGCTCTCCCACTCCTGAGCCTGCCACCCTGGTTGGTGGGAGACGGTGTCAGTCTAACAGGTCTGGCCTCAGGTGTGGATTGATTAATCCCAGGAGTATACCTAGACGTAGTACCTGGCAGATCCCTAACACTCCGCTAAAGATAGGACATGTCCTATTGTTTTCTTTTAACGGACCATGCTCCCATACTTTATATGGGAGCACAGCCCGCAAATGCGAGTGGCTGTCCATGGCTGGCCGTGCCGTAATCACGGATCGTGTGCATGGGGCCTTAAGGTACTTTTACATGGCCCGACCTGGGCCGTGTAAAAAGAGTGCCGATCAATGATACCGCTCGTTGATCGGCGCTTGTTTGCTCCTGTCAAAAGGAGCAATGTATGGGGTTGAGCGCTTGTTATTCCGATACATCATGTAGGCCGCCTGTCTCTCTGTGCTGCCGACAATGATAATATTTTCAGTATTTAAAACGATACGATCAGCTGATGAACGAGCGTTTGCTCGTTTACCGGCTGATCGTTGCCCTCTTTACACAGGGCAATTATCGGGAACGAGTGTAATGTGAATTCTCGTTTGCCCGATAATTGGCCAGTGTAAAAGGGACTTTAGTGTAGCCCTGGACTTACATGATTATCATTCCAACATGAAAATCTATTGTCGAAAAGGAGAAAATAAAATAAGATTACAATACCAACAATAGCACCAGGTAGTGCTGAACAGGAACATTTTCTTAAACAGGACCTCTCTCCTCTCTTGACAGGTCTATTGTATTAAATACTTGTATTTCTCATGAAATAACAGTTCTTGAACATATTTTCTTAGAATTCTGTGTTGTGCAATTCCTGTGTTATTCCTCCTAGCAATTCATGAATAAATTACACAACTAGGTGTTACCACTGATTGGACATTTTCACCCCCAACTGGTAACGCCCAGTTCTCCATCTATTCATATTTTTTTGGGGAGGAATAACAGAGGAACGGCATAATGTAGAGTCCTAAGAAAAGATGTTCCAGAATTATTTAATTAGGAATACAATTATTAACTAAAACAGACATGTCAGGAGAGGCGACAGATTCCCTTTAAAACGTTATTATTATGATTCTATATTAGAATTGCAAATATAGCAAATGTGTTGTTTTTAAAAAAAAATAAAAATAAAAATACCATATGACTCCTATTATGTAGGTAAGCAAAACCTTCAGGAAAGTGTATGCTTAGCTATAGTAGGGATTTTGGATCTTACAGGGGTTTAGCTCATGTGGACTCTTGATACTCAATCTGTGGTATATTTATCCCAGGGTGTGCACACCATGGCGGAATTTTTCACAATTCTCAAATGCATCAAAAGTGTAAATTTTGCATAAAAAATAGCGACTTTTGATGCTTTTTAGCTTCTCATGCCACTTTAGCAAAAAGTGGGTGGCTTTAATGGAAGGGGCGGGGCCAAACAAGCTACATTTACTATAATTTATGGCCGAAACTGGCGTACAGTATAGTGGAAATCTACGCCAGCTCATAGCTTATTCTGGCAGACAGCAGAAGATGCCACTAATGTATTAAGAGGCATGCATCTCTTAATAAATAAGCCACTTAACCAGTTCAGGACCGGGCTATTTTGAGTCTTCAGGATCAGACACCGTTTGGCCCTTTTTAGCATGCGTTAGTTAAACAGCTATAACTTTTTTATTTGTTGGGCTATAGACGTGATTTTTGTAGATTTCTTTTTTTACCATTTTTATACACACCCTTTTTGCTATTTTAGAATTTTTAGGCTTAAAGTTTGAAAATAATAGTAAAAAAAATAAGCTTTTTTTACTTTTTAGCAATTTTTTCTGGTAATAATATAGTTTTAGCCTACAATAGACCTTTTGTTTGTGATCACCCTTGTCTACCGTAAATTTTAATATAGTACATGTCTATATTAGGATTATTGGGTCAGGGCTAGCGTTACGACAATGATTGGCGGGGGAAATTTTTTTTGGTGGTGGGTATTTTATGTGTATTTATTATTAATGTTTTTGCAGTTTCAGAAAAGACCTTTGGGGGACTTTTTTTTTTTTTTTTTTTTTTTTACTTTCCTCTTTTACACCTTGTTTTTCCACTGTAGCTGGGGCTGCACAGCAGCCCCAGTTACAGGGGAAAACAGCTCTCATATAGTGACTATTGTCACTAATAGGGCTGTGCTGGGTCTAGTAAGACCCAGCAGTAGTCTGCCACTAACGGCAACCGGCGATCATGTGACCAGTCACATGATTACCGGGACCAATAGAGACTGCCGCTGCCTTTATTCATATGCACAGTGCTCATTGAGCACTGTATAGAAGAGATCAGAGAAGATAAAAGCAGCAAAAGCTGCTTCTATATTCTCCTCAGGGTCCCCGGCAGTTACTGACTGCCAGAGACCCGACATTCAGCTGCCCGGGCAGCAAGCTTAAAACCCATGCCATAAATAGTCTATGGCGCGGGTTTTAAGGACCCAGACCGTAAATACACAGCCAACGGTCGGGAATCGGTTAATAAGCAGCTCCTGTGGTCTTCATATTAAGACTGACATATTAAACGACAGTCTTAGGGCTTATTCAGGCGAATAAGTGTAAAGTCGGACGTGAAAAAAACGTTCGTTTTTCACGTCCGAGTCGGACCGGTGCGATACCCGTTTTCACGGATCCCTCATAGACGTAAGTCTATTGAGGGATCCATAGGACACGTCCTCTTTTTTTCACGGGCCCTTCACACAGTCCATTAAATACATGCAGCCATTAAAAAAAAACGTCCGTCACACAGACTACATATATGTACTTTTGTCTGAATAAGCCCTTAGTAAATCTACCCCTATGTGACACTTGCAATGTCTCATGCTGTGCTTATAAGGCCTGATTCACACGAACATGTTAAACGTCCGTGGGACGGCCTTTGAAACAGCGGCTGTCCCACGGACGTATATAATTCAATGTGGCCGTTCACACAGCCGTTGTTACAACGGACCGTGTGAAGGGTCCGTGCGAAAATAGGACATGTCCTATCTTTTCACGCATCACGCATCCCTCCATAGACTCCCAACTATGGGGGATGCGTGACATCGCGTCCCGCAGCGCTGAGCACGGATGCACCTCAGACGTGAAAAACTGCAGTTTTTCCACGTCCGAGATAATGCGCAGCGCTCATGTGAATCAGGCCTAATAGGTGCAGCACAATGTATTCTCATAGGCTTGAACGTGCTTGGCTTAGAAACCTTGAGAAACACTGTTTTAGACCAATGTCTTTAAGTTAAAGGGATCCTGTCATCAACATCTTACCTGTCAAACTCGCCTGACCCCTCAATGGCCGCAGCTGTCCAGAGTTCGTTCCTGTTCTCTTCTTTCCTGAAGTCCTCCTCTGTCAGTAAATGTAGACGTTTAAACTTTTCCCGCCTTTTATGGTAATTAGTTTTCCCTCTGGGATGCAGCTTCTTAACCCCGCCCACCGCCGGCACCTGTCCGGCCCTGACTGGCTAAGGAGCTGTCAATCAAAAAGAAGGAGGTGGAGTCCACTCTGAGACGCTGGAGGAATGAAAATCTGACTCTTTTCAGATGAAGATTTGACTCTTTTCTGCTCATTTGCATACGGCGTGAGACCACTGAAAAACTGAATACTAAAGCTACAGAGCTTACTTAGAACATATTTATAGCTTAGATGACAATGATTTTTCACCCACTTTCACCAGGTATTGCTGGCTTTATAGCTAAAATGCTGGTGACAGGTTCCCTTTAAGGTGCAGCACATCCAAATTCATTACCTTAATAACCTTGTATTCTTCTTCTTGTACAGTATTTCACTTGTTAAAGCAGCAGTGTGTGTTCCAGAGCTGTGCTTCCTACTGTAACTGAGAACAGGATATTGCAACTATTTTCATCTGTATTACAGATATAATGTAGAGTCCTGGTCATCCATTCAGTTCTGTCTTCTCCTCTCTTCTTTCCATATCTGCCAATCTTGGGTATGAGACTTCCAAAATCAAGTTCCTGTTCCTTCTGTTCCGACATTGTATAGTACACAAGTAATGGTTCTTCTACATTGAGGTAGGATTACCGACATATCACTGACACCCTGTGACAGCTACGAATAGAAACTTCTCCTTTTCTGGTTTTCATTCATTTCAAAGAAGTGGTCTGTCAGGCTGAACCTGGGAGGGGATGTCTTCAATTAGAAATACAACTTTTACATTTTTAAATTGAGCAGTTATGGATACATTACTAAAAATACACATTGAAATTAAAATAAATGTATTACTTAATTTTACACATATATATATATATATATATATATATATATATATATATACCACGAATTGAAGTAGCACTCTGAGAACAGTCGAACTTTGTTGACCATTCTCCATATAGTGCTGCTTCAATCCATGTTTTTATTTTATTTTATATATAATATATATATGTGTAATATTTTTGTAGATCACATCTGACCAGATCATAAGTAGGGCATTCATCCCATCACTCTACCCATATATACCTGGTCAGATTTTGCAAACAGACCATCGCAAAAAAATTATTGACTATACATTGGAAATGTATAGTCAACTTAACTGCTGTCCCACACTTGAATAATCCTTCCTACATTCCTGTATCTCGTTTTCCCCTTTTCAAAATGGCCATGTCGGTCTCACTATTAAACACTTCTTTAAAAGTCTGAGACAAGCCCACACACCCTCCACTGCCCTTAGATGGACAATCGCTGTTGACGTTGGACACAATGGCCGACATTATCAGCGCTCATCCGTTAGAGGGCAGTGGAGTGGTGGGGGTATGTCTCAGATTTCCAGAAAGCTCTCTATAGCAAAGTTTGAAATTGCGGCGGTCATCTTGGAGAGCCAAAATGGGGGCCGGAGAGCAGGAACAGAGGCCAGATCATTCAAGAGCAGGACAGCGGGTGAGTTAACTTAACATTTCCAATTAATCTTTTTTTTTGGTACTGGAGGGTCGCATTAAATAATTTGCTCTGTCAAAAACAACCTAAACAAACCATGAATTTGCGATTCTCTATAGGTACACCATTATTTGTTGCATCCCAAAATAACACATTTGGGATTTTTGTACAAAATCTAGTTATTGCTAAATATGTTCCTCACTGTAAAATGTGTAATGTTAATTAAACTCACTCGCTATTTAATGAGTATTTTAATTACTGTCGGAATAAGTTGCATGTTCTCAGATCTGCAGCAATATGACAATTAGAGGAGCTGAGGAGAACATAGAAACTTTAAAATCTTCCAAAAGTTGTCAGCCAGGGTAGCTTTGCTAGTCTGATAAAACAGCAGCTACATTTGTGATGTATCAGCATTTATTGCATTGACATCTGCTTCAACAGCCATCAACATTGCGCTGTGCTGTATCTGTTTAACATCATGCGGTCTAGGATCTGCACATCTATATATAAAAATGTCTTCAATGGTATAGCGAGATAATCCTCTCACTATGCCATTGATCATTCATAGATGATCACATCACTATGTAACTATTCTGATATTCCAATGCACCATTACATCACTTACAGCTGCGGCACTGGGCTGAAATTCTTAGGCCTAGTTCACATTTTTCAGTTTTGATTCAGTTTTTTCTTTACGGTTTTTCAGTCAAACTCTTGCTGCCACTGAGCTTCTGGTGCTTGGTCATGCCTGACTTGTAGATGTTTAGTTCATTAGTCCCAGAAAAACTAAAATGCCATGTTTGTAACGTTCCATGCAATGCATCCAAAGGTAGTATGAAGGGGGTGGGTGGACAGAGGGGTATTAATTGGGACATCTATAACTGGCTCGTTTTATGATATTGAGATTCTCCTAGTTTTCCATAGACCTTGAAGGGTAAGTTCACAAGTCGCGTAAGTACTGTGGATTTTCCGCAACGGATTTTGTTGCGGAAAATCCGCAGCATAATACAGTAGCAGCAAAGTGAATGAGATCCACACGCCGCGTAAATGCTGAGCAGGATGTCAATTGTATTTGCGTAAACGCTGCTTATTTGTTCCAGGATTTCCCTGTTTAATTTAATGGGAAGGTAAATCCCACAACAAATAGCAGATGTTGCGGTTTTTTTTTCTGTGCAGTTTTCCGCAACGGATATTCCAGACGGAAAACTGCACCACAATTAGGTGTGTTTCCTTCAGCCGGCATTCCCTGCAGCACACAGGGCGGATACGCTGTGTGCTTTTACGCAGCGAATCTACCCTGTGTGAACATGCCCTTAGTGAATTTTAGTCCAATCTGCTTAGGTACCCTACAATAACCACCGCATTGAACAGACATTATCAGAGGATCAGCAGCTGATACTACAATACAGAGGCCACTTCTTATCCATGTTTGGCTCAAACCATCCATACGCCCTTCTGTGCCCAAAATAAAAAATACATTCAACTGAGTTAGGTGCGGTCTACTTATATACATATATTATTATTATTATTTATTATTATATAAGAGATTGGTGGTATATTCCCATATTGTAAAATTAGCAGTCTGGCACATGTTATACTTTTTTAACACTTGTAGGTCAGCGATGATTTCGATCTTTTATGGGTTTCAAAGACAGCAGGATACTGTTCAACTAAAAGCAACACTAGCAATCAAATCTGTTGTGGAACATCTGCAGTATTTACGCTACGTGTGAACCTGGCCTTATTCTTCTCCACTTGTAATATGTACTCCCTGAATTGGCTAAAAGGACACATCAAAGATTGCACTGTGTGAACCTGGCTTTACTTGATTCTGTGAATGAATACAAAGCAAACAGAAGATTCTTTAGAAGTTTTTTTTTTTCTCAGCGTTTCCATAATCTGCTGGTCCCCTAGCACTTGCATGGTTTGATAAAGCTGGTTTTGCCCTTGACAATGACACTATACTTACACGTTCCTTGTGTCATCAAAAAGACAGACAGAATCTCATATAGTATTATCTCTGATCAATCACAGTAGACGCCAGGTTTTCTTTATCAGCCGTCTTTCTGCACTAAATATGAAATGTCATATGATACAGCCGAGCTTGGGAATTTGTCAGAGGATTAGGAATAAACTGACAACTTTAAAGATACTGACAGGAGCCAAATGCTATTTTCTATCAGGCTTTTATCTCTATATAAACTTATATTGATTGCAGAGACAATATAGTCCGTTTTAATAGGACTCGATGTATTAATGTGTTATCTGATAGAAATGTCTAGCAGTATTAAGTCAGGATCACACACTCCCTTTTTAATGCAGTTTTTGGTGCAGTTTTTTTTAGCCAAATACAGAAGTGGATACAAAGGGAAGGGGATGCCGACCGGGGTTTTCTTATATTGGACATTTATGACCTATCCACAGGATGTACCATGAATGTCTGATAGACACTGATCCCACCTTTGGGACCTGCACCTATTTCTAGAACGGGGCGCTTGACCACATCCTACCTTGTCCTGCTTCCGCTGCTTTCCGGCCACTGTCTGACGAGGTGGTGCGGAGTATGGAAACATCCAAAAGTCGCTGGGCTACGCTGTTTTCGCAACGACCACAGAGTTTGAATTGAGCGATAACATGCATTCTCGACCACAGCACCAGTTCGGTCAATGCGGTAAGTTTGTTGTGGGGGGGTAGGGGGGTAGGTTCTAGCAACCGGTTGGTTCCCTGCAGTTGGATCCCACCAGCGGTGGGACCCCCAGTGATCAAACACAGGATAGGTGATAAATTGTTGTGGTGGGATAACCTCTTTAATCTTGAGATAACCCCTTCAAGTCCCATTGAAATAAATGGGTAGCACTAGCTATAGGTACCTATGAGTGGGCAGATGCAAAACAATATAAATGCCTTGGTGAGATCAAGGAAGGTTTCATAACAATTTATCTAGGGTCAGACAAAAGCATCTATACATGTACATATAAATAGGAAAGTCCTCTGTACTGTACAGGACTTTATTGAAATGTGGGAGAATAACATAACTGATACATGAGTAGTGTCTTCTATCCTCCATAGAGGGTAATGGTAAAAATCTCCATGGCTAGATTCCAGGATGTCAGCACAGAGTAAGGGCCAAGTATTCAGTGGAGATGTTTATACCTATAACACCTAATGTAATATTTACATATCATGATATTAGTATTATACTACAATTTATGATAATAAGCCTCATTAAAAATGTATGGAATTTGCAAGTAAAACCATCTGCTGCCATGAGAACAGGAGAATTTTCACATCCTTTTTAGAGAGCAGTGACTTCACTGTGGAACTTTAGTTTTTTGGCTTCATCATAGTAACATATTGAATAAAAAGTTGATGACTTATGAAAGTGATGAACTTTATGAAGTTATGTGCAGTGCTGTACTCTGTGTGCTGAGCTCCCTCTAGTGGATGACGATGTCATTACTATGGGCTTTGTAAAAAGTGAGCAAATCTATCTTACTTTTACTGTACTGGTCGTGGTTTCGCCTTTTGTTATATTCATTTTTCAAAGCTTTATAAACATGGACATGCTTTGACTATTACATTTGTGAGCTATTATACACGAATATACCACTGATTCTAGTTTGCCATTGGTTAGCCGCCAGTCATGCCTATGTTGACAACTGTTTAGAGGTGGCAATCTCAATGTGGCTTGTCAAATGACAAATTATCACTAGATGTAGTAAGGATTAATAGGATGTCAGGCGTATAAACCCATCCTTACAAAATGAGATCTAGAGCATTCCGCAAATAAGATAGACAGTGGCCCAATCCTGCACTAATATACTGGGGTCTGGCGTCCAAAGTAATTTTGGGGTCTGGCCTAGGGATTAATGTAGGGGTCTGTTGACTGTATTTTGGGGGTCTGAATTCATTTAGAAGTTTGAGGTCTGAGTTTATTTAGGGGTCTGGTTTTGGTTCTGAGTCTATAGTTTGGGTTTTTTGAGGCTATAGAGGGTGGGGATGGGCTGCAGATGAGAGGAGACAAAGATGCCTGGGCAGCAAAATCTGCAATCGTCAGGCTGGGCCAGATGGAGAAGAAAATGGAAAGTGAATGACTCCAAACAGAGAAGACGTGAGTCACTGGACTTAAGGGTTTTGTGGCGCTGATTTTGACACGGAAATCGAAAAATGGCAGAAATCACCCCCATTGAGTTTAATGGGAGGCAGAGCTGTTTTTCCCTCACAGGAAAAAAAAAGCGTCATGTCCTTTTTTGCCGCGGTTTCTGCCTCTGACCTCCCATTAAAATCAGTGTGAGGTAGAAGAAACCTGTGGCACTCGTTTCTTAGCGTTTTTATTGCTGTGTTTTTTGCCCGCGGTCCATGCATTAGCTTCAATGGCCACATCAAAAACGCAAAAAAGTGCAGGCAGTTCAAAATCTGCCTCAAAATTCTTAAAGGAATACTGAGGCAAAATTTTATCTGCCTGCAAAACGCTCCATGTGAACAGGGCCTTATAGTTATTTATTCTGTCTGTGAGTGATCAGTACTGTATTTACTTGTATAGTCTGCAGCATTATTATACTCTACAGTCCGCTAGTGTAGAACGGGTATCTGATCACTATATGGCCAGTGTATGGCGGTATTATTGTTCTATTGGTCTCTGTATAGTCTGCAGCATTATTATACTCTGCAGTCCGCTAATATAGAACTGGTATCTGATCACTATATGACCAGCGTATGGCGGTATTATTGGTTATATTGGTCTTTGTATAGTCTGCAGCATTATTATACTCTGCAGTCCACTAATATAGAACTGGTATCTGATCACTATATGGCCAGTGTATGGCGGTATTATTGGTTCTATTGGTCTTTGTGTCGTGGTCCCTGATAGAAACAGGATGTATATGCCTGGTCTTGACGGTGTTTCTGTTTTATCTTCCTTTTTGGAAAGGGAGGAGCGAGGGGCGTGACTAAACAAAACAAAATACGCTGCCCCCCCCCCTAGATTTCTATCCTGGTTTTCCTGTGTCTGTGTATCTGTAGATATGACAGACAATGATATGCACTGTTATTATTTAAGAATAATTCAATATGAAATCTTATCTGACTGTACAACTTCAATATTTATTTTTACAGAGTTAAATTTGAAAGATACATAGGTTTCAGTTATTTGCCTTCATTAAAGAGGTTGTGCCAACTGTACAGCGCCTGTCCATATGCCCTGATAGGGCATATAGATGTCATAGGTGGGGGTTCCCTACTCAGGATCCCACCCTATTAGCCAAAGTAAAGGAGGAGCACCCTCACTGGCAGACTAGGTACCACCATGTATTATGTATGATCACTCATTCAGTTGGACGGCACGCAATACTACATTTCCCCTGTAGAGGGTACTGCAGGGAAAATGTGTGGTCACCTGCAGCTTCCTCCTGCGGTAGAAGCTAATCATTAGGGGTTTCTCCAGAGAAGGGGTGTTCAATTGGGAGATGTGAACCTCTAAACCTCTTCTGACACTTCTCCTTATTATAGCGAATGTGGGGAGAACTTGATTCACAGACCCCACTGTTCAAATTTTCTGATATGTATCAATGACATGTCAGTTGTGTAAGGCTGGGTTCACACTGTGTGTTTTTGTTGCATTTTCTGTTGTTGTAGATAAACTCCCATGTGAGAGACATGGGAGTTCATCAACCAAAACAAAACCAAAAACGCAACAAAAACGCAAAGTGTGAACTAAGCCTTACAGCGGCTATCCAGGTTCAGGGCTGTTTTTTATACTGATGACCTATCCACAGGATAGGTCATCAGCATATGATCAGTGGGGGTCCGACACTTTGGCCCCGCACTGATCAGCTATTCCAGGCACTGGAAGTTATGCAGTGGTCGTGTAAGAAGCAGACAAAACAAAAAATGCATGCTGAAAACGCAACACAAACACAAAGTGTGAACTAAACCTTAAAGGGTTGTCCAATTCGGGGATGTTTATTGTACTGATGACCTATCCACAGGATAGGTCATCAGAATATGATCGGTGGGGATCCGACACCCGGGCATCGAACCGATCAGCTGTTGCGGGCGTTGCAAGTAATGCAGTGGTCGGTTTTGGGAGCAGATGGCTCCGGTCACAGTATAGTGGCCTTGCTGCAGTACTATTCAAGTGAATAGGAGCACAGTTGCAGTACTGCAGCACGGCTGCTATACAGTATTCGGAGCCATCTATTTCCGACACCGACTACTTCATAGCTTCCAGCTCCTGGAGGCAGCCGGAACAGCTGATCGGTGCGGGGTCTGGATGTCAGACCCCCACCGATCATAGAATGATGACCTATAGGTCATCAGTATAAAAAACAGCCCTGAACCTGGACAACCCTTTTAAAGTCCAACTGCCACCAGAGTCACCTGACCGGATTTTGTATCATATTTATAATTTGATAGAATAATATGTATCCTTTTAATTTAATGATCCTTTTTCAAAGGAAATTTCTATGTAAATATTTTATATAAATTAATAAAAGTTCATTTCTTTGAGCATGGCTTATAATCTTCAATTAATACAATGATTTACAAGCAGTTTGTACATTTTTTCCTCCAATTGGTACAGTATAATAGTTTCCATGCGGCAATAATAATTACCTTTTTTTGGGGGGAGAGGACGCAACAATATTGCAACAATGAAAACATAATATTCCCCTTGGCTGTCATTCTGTTGAATAGGAGCGGAGGGGGGTGGTAATCTGACTGCTAACTTTTCAGTCTGGATTGATATACATTAGGCAAACTCTGCAGGACACAAGCGGATTGTTAAAACTTTTAATATAGTTTTCTTTCAGAACATAATGATTGACAAGTCATTGTAATGTCAATAGGCGGATATTAAATTGCAATAATTGTAGTAGAATATTGCTTAGGCTGCAGGAACCAAGATAGGAGCATAGTCTACCCTGGTGTCTCAGTACAATGATGCTTGCAGTGCTATTGTTTGGTCTATTATACGGGAGTCATTCCTCTCCATTAATATCTGACTTTATCACAGTACCCTCCATCCCGCGGCTTCAATTTTTAATTTTCATAAAGTTTAAATGGCTTTTCCTATTACAAAGTCTCTCCCTTCCGTCCTTTAGCCCTAATAATCATGAACGAGTTGATTATGTTTGGGAAGCGGACTGAAGTGCCGCCCGCAGTGAATAATGTAATGTAGTAATGACTGAGTTTGTACCACCAACAGTACCTGGCTAATAGCATTTCATGCTGTTCCTCTGTATGTAACCAGTACATTTATATTCATGGATGTAAGATCTGCAAGAACGATAGATTAATCTGTGACTCCCAAAAGAACCAACGCAAGATGAATAGTGGAGTTCCATTAGGTTACATTCCCAGCAGTTTGTCATATCACAATGATCTGCGTCTGCTACAAAATAGGTCTCCGCAGATTAAAAAAAAAAAATTAGGAATGGAACTCTGTTAGCATAAGGTCCCTGGTGTTGCTTACAGCAGGTCAAGGGTTAAAAAGAAAATCCTAACATCTCCAACAGGGTTACAGCAGCCTCTACTGGCCACAAGATTGGATTTCTTCATATTGTTTATAGGTTTACATATTTATTATGATTTGTGCTAGTGTTTTATTATGTACTGCACTTACTCATGCAAAATATTGATAGAATTTGTTAGAATATTATATGTCCATTTTTTTTAAATCTGTTTATCATAAACCCTGACTTTGAGGAATCGGGATTAAAAGATGAAAGATGCTAAGCGACAACAATATAAATCTGCATGGTCCTGTAAAGTTTGAGGGTAGAAACACACACAGCGTATTCAGGGCGGATGATACACTGCCTTAATCTGCGTAGCGTATCCGCAATGAACACCGCAGGGAATGCCGTCCGTAAACCCGAACCACACTGTGGTGAATTTGTTCGGGCCTATATTCTGCTGCGTAAATTATTGCACATACTTGCCCCCTCCCTCTTCTGACGTCCGCTCCGGCCTCCCTGGATGACGTTGCAGGCCATGTGACCGCTGCAGCCTGTGATTGCTGTGATTCCGTCGCAAATATCGCAACACACACCACTGTAAACAGAGACAAATTGATATTGATTGTGTTAATCTTATTTTTCATTGTGTTAATCCTATTTCTCACACACCACTTAGTCGCGGGTTTAAGCATCCCGTTGAATTCAATGGGAAAACCCGCAACAGAAGAGCTGTGATTCCGCAGCATTAATTGACATGCTGAGGTTGAAGAAACCGCACCACAGGTCAATTTATGTGCGTTTTTTGGCGCCATTTTTCCGCAGTGTGGGGACGAGATTTGTTGAAATCGGACAAACACTGCTGCTACTGTAAAACGCTGCGGATTTTCCACAATGAATCCGTTGCAGAAAATCTGCAGTGTTTACGCTTTTTTTGTTCCTACCCGAAAGGGGTCTTCCGGTTTCAGCAAAGGTTATTATCTGTGTTTTAACAATAGTTACCCAATATTCCTGTATACTTTCTGTGTCAATTCCTCACGGCTTGATTAAGGACGCTGCGGCCGTCTCAAATGCGTAGGCAGCGTGCATTTTTTCCTACCTACCTTTGCACTTGGATATTTGTTCTCTTTTTTTTATATTTTCTACAATAAAATTGGAACCCAGTTTCCTTTTTAAAAGTCTACTCTTCAAAAAATTAGTTTGCGCTGGACCCTTCTTTGTATTCCTGTTCAACCTGGAGATTACATTAAGTTAGACAAGTGTGTTAAGATGCGCCAAATGTATCTTTTAGCATGAGCCACTGTAATAAATGTGGCACATCTAGTCTAATTCTAAGCTGTCTAAATTTAAGACCGTATTAATGAAACTGCCCCAATGTGTCTGTTGCATCTTTTTTTTTGTATACTTTTGAAACCTTCCCTGAGGATGGCTATATTGGAGGCATACACCATCTTCTTGTATTGTCTATATAGAGAGGGTGTATACTTACTGTATTAGCAGCGTGTTGTGCTTTATGGCAGCCAGTGGCAGATTAAGTAGACCATAGGACCCGGGCTGTTACCCAAACCTGGACCCACCTTCTCCACCGCTGCCCTGCCACGCCATAACTATTGTTAACACTACCTTTTGGTGCAAGCATTAACAAATGGGTGTTTTTACGATTCCCCTTGTCAAAGGGCTGTGTTCCTACATACTGACAGTCTCCAACAGTATCCCATTGTGCAGGGACACATCCTCCTGACAAGGGGAATGGTAACACAGATTTGTCTATCAGTCCTGGACTACACAAAGACTTTTTGTGAAATACAAGGATTTCCTATAATAAACATGTCAGGAGAGGTAACAGATTCTCTATAAATCCAGTGATTCACAGGTGACTTCTTCTCAGATTCTAGTAGTTTTATTTCCTCTTTTCTCCTCCATCCGGTCCAGACTTCATGACGACTTCTCCCGGCTATAATACATTTTTGCAGAATTTGCCACTCCGATGTCTTCGGCTCCTCACTTTCCACAACTGTAAACAAAGATAAAATTATCATGGTGCCACACACTGTGGCCCTAAATATAATAGCACCATACACTATGCCCTTAAATAAAATAGTACCAAACACTGTGCCCCATAATATAATAATACCAGACACTGTACCCGTGAATATAATTGTGTCAAACACTGTAAAGTAAAGCACCACATACACACAGCCCCCTGTAGATAGTGCCACACACAGCCCCTGTAGATAGTGACACACACACAGCCCCTGTAGATAGCATCAAACACACCCTCCTTATAGATAGCGCCACACACATCCATACCTATAGATAGCGCCACAAAGCCCTGCTGTAGAGAGCGCCACACCCCCTGTGGATAGTGCCACATACACCCCCCTGTAGATAGCGCCACACACAGCCCCCCTGTAAATAGCACTACACATACCCCCTGTAGATAGTGCCACACTCAGCCCCCTGTAGATAACGCCACACAGCCCTCTCCCTCTTGTAAATTGTGCCACACAGCCCCCCTCTTGTAAATAGTGCCACACAGCCCCCCTGTAGATAGTGCCACACAGCCACCCCTTGTAGATAGTGCCAAACATCCCCTCCTTATATATAGCGCCACACAGCCCTACCCTTGTATATGGTGCTACACAGCAATCCCCCCTTGTATATAGTGCCACACAGCCCTCCCCTCGTACATAGTGCCACACAACCCTCTCCTCGTATATAGTGCTACACAGCAATCCCCTGTGTATATAGTCCTACACAGCAATCCACCCGTGTGTATTGCCCCATAGCCCCCCCAAAAAATATTGTTGTTACCGTGCCCCGTTCCCGCGAGAGACGGAGCGCTGCACAGCCTTGCGGGCGGGACGCTTGCGCAGACCAGCAGCGACATCATCACGCTGGCCTGCGCAGGGAGTCTTCCCAGCACCTTATAGGCTGCAGGCCTAACGTGGCCTGCAGCCTATAGTATTCATTTGTATCTGCATCCTGAGGATGAAGATATAAGTGAATGCGGCTGTCGCTATCACCGGTGCCCCCTCCGCTGATAGCGACGCCACCGGGTATGAGGGGGCTCGTGACGCCCGGCCCAAAAAATGTTATGGGCTGGGCGGCAATGGACCCCCTGGGAGCCTTAGGCCCTGGGCGTCCACCCGAACTCCAGGAAGTAACGGCCACTTCAACCGAGACCAGGGTGTGACTGCATACAGAGCATTATCTGTTTGTTACAATCCTGCCTTATCTAGGCCTCCAGCAGTAAAACAGAGAAGTCATACACTTGCCCACCCTCTAAGGATAATTAAATGATTCTGCTCATTCTGTTCCAGTCTATACAGCAAAGTTGCCAAGTGAGCTTCAGAAACCAGATGCTATAGTGCTCAGCATATAAACTGGAATATTTTAATATTTTTTTTTATAAATTGATAGATTAAAAAAAATATTTTCTGATGATACATTCCCTTTAACCTAGGAGATTTTGACTGAAGTGTACAGGACTCCTGTCTGGGAATTCACTAATGGTAAGTCCAAACAGAGCTGCCCTGACACGATCGCGATGCAGCCAAGCATGTGAGACATGGCTGTTAAATACCCTGTTAATGGCCACACATTATTGCTGCTATAATGGTCCTTTACCTGCAAAATCATGCGGCCATAAAGGGTGTATTAATTAATGGCCACACAATTTTGCTGGTAAACATGGTGCCGGTGCAGTTGTTGGCTGCATCGCGACCGGGTCAGGGCTACTCCATTTGGACTTACCCTTAATACTCAACAATGGATAACTCCAAATGTTATATCTTTATTTATAAAAATATCTGTTTAATAGAGAAAAATGAATCTCAGTGTCAAATCTATTGTGTGAATATTTTGTTACACAACTATAACAATATATATATATTTTTTTTCCAGGTTAATAAATTATGTGGTACGTCAAAGCATAGAGTGTCAAGGTCAGTACGTAGTGGAGGAGATACATATATCAACAAGAAGGTGTCCAAGGTGAATACGAACAATGAAGAAACCCTGTCTGGAAAAAGGAGGTGAGTAAAAATCTACCCATATTACTTCTTGTCATGTCATGCGGACAAATACATATGTGCGGGGGAAGAGACGCACATTACTCAGATCATTCTTCAAATCTAAGGTTGAGGGCATTTGGCAAAGTACATAGAACATATTGTCTATTTGTCACCTTCTACCATATGAACAGATGCCTTACATATCATGTGGAGATTTTATACAAACATGCTATTTTTTTAAATTTCAAGCTAATTGGAAAAGCGGAATGTTCAGAGTGCAGTGTACAGATACAAGGCATGAATTGTAGCCTAAAATATTATATCATTAATGTAGGCCCCTATGCCTGATATTGATTTTTATATTCTAAAATTATCAAACTTAATCATTGCATAATCAAAAGTTCTGCAACTTCCTATGTATTTTAAAAATCTCTGTTTGCAGTCAGTGAATAAAAAAATGGGTTGTATTCATCACTAGTCTTGCTTACAGCTGAGAGCTAGACACAATTTTATCCAGTGTAGTCAATTATCTGTGAGCTAAATATATCAGCAGCACATATGTCTCTCTTAGACTTCCTTCACATCTGCTTTGGGACTCCGTTCATTGGTTCTGTTGAACCTTTCCGTCAGGGGAACCCATGAACAGAATCCAAACTGAAACAAACGGAAGCCATAGATTTCGATGGTGACGAATCCGGTGCAAATGGTTCCCGTTTGTCATCATTGTTTAAGGGTTCTGTCGTTTTGACAGAATCAATACCGTGGTCGACTGCGCTATTCACACCCTGCTAATGCTAGGCTGCAGCTGCTTTATTGTATCTAGCTGGTTATGAAAAATGTGGGGACCCCATGTTGTTCTTTTCAATTATTGAAAAAAAAATGACGTAGTCGTCGTCTCCAATTTTCATAACCAGCCAGATACAATAAAGCAGCCGCAGCCTAGCATTACCAAGGTGGGAAGGCCTACTGTTTAGGGCGTTCCCAGCCTACTAATACCAGCCTGCGACTTTCCCAGTGCCCGACCATCACTTCAGATGGTCGGGTACTGGATAGTACCCGGCTCTTTCCGGCACCACTGGTGGCGGTGGGTACCAGGGTAATAACAGGGGGTTAGTGTTAGCCGCTTCACCGGCTAACACTAAGCCCCAGCTTAGTAGTGGACGCTGTCTATCAGACAGCCGCCATTACTAAGGCAGTAGTAATAAAGTTAAAAAAAAACAGACACACAGGAAAAACTATTTTATTGAATTAAAACCCCCCACACAACACTTGTTAACCAATTTAATGAAAATAAAAACTCTGCCATCGAAGTAGTCCTTGAATCCGACGTAGTCCAATGAACCTGTAAAAAAACACACACACAAAAAAATTTGTAACACTGATAACTAAAAAAAGCAAAACCATTATAAGGGTATGTTAACAAGGAGTTTTATGCAGCAGAAATATCTGCACTCTCTTTGTGGTGTTTTTTTCTGCTGCGGCCATTGGGGGCAAAAAACCGCAGCGATAACCACTTTCTCTGCCAAAAGTGGTCAGAGACTGAAGCGCCTAAAGAACGGTCATGACACTTCTTTTTCCCGCTAGTCTTTTTACCGCTCACGGGGAAAAAAAGCCTCTGCCTCCCATTGATTTCAGGAATTCTGAGGCAGATTTCGAATTGACAGCGTTATTTGACTGAGTTTTTCTTGAATTTTTTTCCCTTTGTTTTTTTAAGCCGTTGAAGCTAATGCAAAAGACGCAGGCAAAAAAGTACTCCAAAAGAGCGCCACAGGTATTTTCTGCCTCCTATTAATTTAAATTGGAGGTGGAAACCACTTGAAGACCATCAGCCCCCACTCACAGTAAAATGACCATCAGCCCGCCACTCACAGATGCCACCTGTAGATAGTACCACACAGCCCCCTTGTAGGTAGTGCCACACAGCCCCCTTGTTGGTAGTGCCACACAGCCCCCTTGTAGGTAGCACCCCCCTTCCTGTACATAGCGCTTCCCGCCTTCCTGTACATAGCGCCACTGTAGCTCCCTGAAGGAGCAGAATCCCCCTGTGGCCGGGAATTCCGCTCCTGATCGTAGCACTTGATGTCTCTGTCCATATATGGACAGTGACATCAGGGGCAACTCCTGAAGCGGGATCCCCCTTCATAGCATCGCCGATGCTGTTACCGGGGATCCACTACAGGAGAAACCCCTGACGTCTTGGTCCATTTACGGACAGTGATGCCAGGGGCTTCTCCTGGAGCCGAATCACCAGCCATTGCGACGACAACGCTGTGGACGGGGATTCCGCTTCAAGTGTTGCCCCTGATGTCACTGTCCATATATGGACAGAGACATCAAGCTCTACGACCAGGAGCGGAATCCCCGGCCACAGGGAGATTTCGCTCCTTCAGGGCGCTACAGTGGTGCTATGTACAGGAAGGAGGGGTGCTATGTACAGGAAGGGGGGGGGGGTGCTATCTACAAGGTGCCTGCACTTTGCGCTGTGAGGAGGAGAGAAAGCACGGTCGTGGCAGAGGTTCAGAGGAGTGACGCGGCACCCCTAGAGGGTTCTCACGGCACCCTGGTTGGGAACCACTGCATTAGACAATAAATGATTTATACATACCTGCACTGGACCTTGTTCGGCGCCCTCCTGCTCTGCCGTCCGTTCCCCACAGCGCTTCTTAGACTGAGTCTAAGACACGCCCACTCTTCTCGAATTGGCCTTAGCTGCTCACATGAGCAGCTCTGGCCAGTCAAATAACAGAGAGTGTGTATTACAGTCTGAGGAGTGCTGGAGAAGCGCACCCCCTCCCCCTGCCCTGTGAGTGACCTGACCACTAGTCGGTCCCGTCACAAGTTCAACCCAAAAAAAACAACAACAAAACAAACACTTTTTATCCCGGCACCCCCTAGTGGCAAATACGGCCCAGCTCATAGTAGGCATAGATTTTAATTTTTATTGCATGGACAGCCCAAAATATTACAAATAAGTTAAGAGGTGTGCACCTCCTAATATATTTGGCGTATTTTCCCGCCAACGTAAATTAGTTTAAGACTGCCGTTTGACACCTTATATTTCATTCACAGGGTGAAATGTTTTAAGACTGCACCAGTCTAAAAACAAGCTGGAGCAAGATGTAACAAATTTATTGAGAGGCACACACCTCTTAATAAATTAGTCGCATCTTCAGTTGTCTATGCGAGGCTGAATGAAATCTACACCAGGCAGGAGTTGGCATAGATTTTCGCTCTGATTTATATAAGTTATAGAGCACGGGAAAGTGCCCAAAAGTTGCAATTTTTGTGACTTTTGGACCGTTTGTGATATTTCTACACCAGAAAACTGGAATAGAGACGTTATTAACTTCCTACCAAAAAGTATAAGTATAAAAAAATTCTTTACAATGATTCATTTATTTGCTTACAAAAAATTATATTATGCTAACATGTATAAAAGAAGAATTGTTTCATGCCGAGATCGGCATTGTAAGCCGCTTCCGTGCAATATTATGTAATGGAATCCCCCATATATTTCTGCCGGAAGTTTATCCATGTGGATATATATAGTCTGGAGAGATAGAGAATAAAAGTGCTTTGTGGGCTTCATATGTGAGTAAGGGGGCGACAATTACTTTTCTATTGTGTCCTGCACAGTATAGGTGTGGAGGGCAACTGTCCCCTGCCCATGTACTAAAGGGGACAAAATAACTCTGCATTAATGTCTAAATCTATGTACAATTCAGGTCAATAGGAGCCGTATACAGCTGTATACAGATTTAGTGGAGGCAGCAGGACCGTCTGAGAAAACAGTGCAAAAGGCAAAAACGCAAACAGAATTTCTGCTTATAGTATTTTATGGTTTCATACAAACTATTATACTAGTAGCTGCAGTCCAAAACATTGGCTTTCAATTTAAAGGTTATCCGGGCACCATTTGTGCATATATGAAATGAAGATAGATCTATAGTAATTGCAGTTCTCTTTTTTTGTGTACATTTACTGCAAAATTTGGCCAAGTGCCCAAACTCGCTGCCAACATTTGTGCCAGGAAGATTTTTTTTCTAAGCAGCTGACTAGTTAATATCTAGCAGCTGCATAGTCTCCTGCCTTACACTGTGGTATGCTATACGGCTATCATTCAGGATTGATAAAAAGTGCCGTGCATTAAAGGAAATGTACAATTTGTGCACAAAATTAGATCTGTTGTCATCTAGTAGAGACATGAAGATAGTATTGGTGAGCTTAGACCCACACTGAACATTTTGACCCCCTATGACCTTTCTCAGCTTCACACAGGAGAGGCCTTGTCGGGCCATTAGGCCTCTTTCACACTGCAGTATTTTGGTGACAGTATTTTGGATCAGTATTTGTAAGCCAAAACCAGGAGGGGGTCTAAAACACGGAAGAGGTACAATCTTTCTTTTATACTTTTCCCCTGGTACGTTCTACTCCTAGTTTTGGCTTCCAAATACTGATGCAAAATACTGACCAAAATACTGACGTATACTGTATGGCCTAACAGTGGAGTTGCACCGTCTCCAACAAACGTTGGTCCCGTTAGCCCACCAGGTAACCTGCCTGGCATTCCTTGGCAAAATAACATGACCCCTTGATGAGTCCAAATAAACCCAAACCAGTGTGGCATTCTGAGTCTGCTATTACATTAAAAACCATATATGACATAAGGCTGTTGGTTTACATCCCACAAATACTGGAAATGTCCCCTAAAATGAAAAGGAAAATGCTAAATCGCAAAAAAAAAAAATCTTCATCGGCCGATTGCATCGTTTTAAATGCCGAAACAATTATAGTTGTCGGCATCACATCTCCCTGTGTAAACATGATAGAAATGTATGGGGACGAGCGATCAAAGTAAAGAGCGCTCTACCCCATACTAGCTCCTCGTGAAAGAAGCAAACGAACGCTGATCAACGAGCTTTCTGACTTCGACCAATCATATTTACTGTTGATCGCAAGCGTAAATGAGTAGGGCGGGTTTGATTAAAAATGGGGCCTTGGGCAATGAGCAAAGTAGAGCCCCTAATGAATATTTATTGAGCAGACAGATTCAATTTCCATGTTAGTGAATTTACGCTCACATAGGGGCGACAATGGTGGAAACACCACAATATAAGAATTATCTCATACAACAGATTTCACATTTGTAATGTGCCCAAGTCAATGGAAGAAACACGCCAAACAGCCAGGCATCTGTGCACACTGGCAACGAATACCATTGCAACATGAAGTTTAATTTTGTGTTCAAGTGACCCTTACTGTTGTTTCATTTTGATCTCTTTTGCTTGGGTAACATTTTGTTTTATGAATGCATGTTTGACTGTTTAATTCCTGAAATAAAAATCTTTGTGTATCAGATCTTTCACGTCTCATTCATCTCTATAGCTTTTTTACTGTACAATAAAATAGCAGCTATTATGATTTACATGATATCACTTTATCTATATGATATCAAGGGGAGAGAAAAGACATGGACCGCACATCCACTGTATACAATGATCAATTGCGGCTAGGCAAAATATATAAATATGAACGAGAGGTTCTTTGTAACATTTTGATCAAATTGTATGCAAGCCCACTTGCCACTTCACGGCGACCTCTGAAAGTGGGTCCCTACTCTAACGGTTGCAGCACCGCATGGCGGCTACCGCCACCGCAGCGCCGCTCCTGCAGAGGGAGCAACCCAGGGGCCCAAAAGCACCCATGCCTTCAGACCATGCCAAGCCTCCTTGGCTCTGGGCCACGTCCCCCCACAAGTGCAGCACTACAGCAACAGACACCACCACACAGCACCACAACATGTGAACAGATGGAATGAGCTCACCTTGCCATGCGCCCCCAGTGGCCGACTGAGAGTACAAGCAGGAGCAGGAACACTTATGAGGTCATTCCTAAATTAAAATCAGCTGGGCCAGAAGTGTGGAGTGCTGGTACCAAGTAAAACAAAACAACAGAGGGGATAGACTCTGTATAATATCAAGGGGAGAGAAAAGACATGGACCGCACATCCACTGTATACAATGATCAATTGCGGCTAGGCAAAATTAAAATAGCAGCTATTATGATTTACATGATATCACTTTATCTATATGGCTATGAAAATAATTGACATTATATAGGGCTGATCTGTTGCTCAACCAAAGTGATGTCATTGCACATAAATATTAAAAAACTTGAGGACAGCATCCATCATGGCAAAAAAAGTTAAGTATTTATTAACACATCCCAATACAAGAAGCTACATTTCGACCCCACTGGAGTCTTTTTCAAGCTTCTTGTATTGGGATGTGTTAATAAACACTTAACTTTTTTTGCCACGATGGATGCTGTCCCCAAGTTTTTTACTATTTATGGAATATCTGAATGGGATTTCTGGATCTGGAATTTGCATCCCCTTTGCCTCTGGGTGAGGAGCTCCTGTTTCAGTGAGTGCTGTGGAAACTCACTTTTTTTCAAATTGCACATAAATATGTCACAGAACCTAGACACACACTGATATCTATGTCCACAGAGATAATAAACACAGTGATGTCACAATACAGGGATAATAATCAAAGCGATGTCACAGTCCAGGGATAATAAATACAGCGATGTCACACTCTGAATAAAGTTAATTAACAGTGATGTCACCCAGCATGGGTGATAAAGTGAAGTAGCAGCGCAGGGAATATATCAAAGTGATGTCATAGTGCAATGATGATATACATAATGATGGTCACATTGTATGTCTATACCGGTATAATGCACAATATTATGTCACAAAACAGGAAAATCAAACACCGTGAAGAGACAATAGATGAATAATAAACAATGTGAAGTCATAGGATCTTGTGCCCTCAGTGATGTCACATTATGGTAATAATGTGCAAAATGATGTCACAGAACAGCAATAATAAACAGTAATATCACAGAACAGGGATTATAAACAGTGATGTCACAGTTGATGGCTAAGGACCACAGTAATGTCGCAGCACAAGGATACTAAACACAGCATCATAATACAAGGATAATGCACACAGTAATGTCACAGTATAGAACTCATGATGGTTATTTCACAGTACACGTATAATTACTGAAGTGATGTCACAGCACATGAGTTATAAACACAGTGATGTCAGCATACAGAGGTTATAAAAACTAGTTTCATAGTATAATTTTTGCAGTTATTTCACAGCACAGAGATCGGCCTAAAATAAAATGTACAGACAGAGTGATCTTACAGTACGTAGATAATAATTAGCCCCAACCAAGTGTAATATCGATATAGTAGTTGGTAAGGTACTCGTCAACTTGTGATGCCTAGGGGTCCAGGTCACACTCAGTCCATGAGAAGGATACAGTAGCCGGCACACATTTATTTCCGATCAATAAATCTATCCCTAACAGAAATCACTCCAGTATCCTTTTAATGGCTTCATTGAGCATCTGCTAACATGACATGTCTAACGGTGTTTGTTGTTCTTTCAGGGAGTTTATAATGAAGCTGAAATCCTATAGTCATTTTTATGGCAGTCTCCCTGCCCTCGTCTGTCGTCATACCACTGTAGCTGAAAATGACACGTCCTGCTGGAACGGTCAGGAAATAGCGGAGAGGTAATTATTTGCAATGCTAGGTATCTGAATTACACTATCCATGCCATGTTCTTCTTATAGACACTGCAGTGGTTTCAAGTGGCTTCGTCATGATTTATATTCATTTTATTTTAGAATTCTACTCTTTCTTTTAATATTCTTTCATAATATTTTGCTACTTAAACCACTATTTTACCACTAACAATAATGAGTAATGATCTACCAGCATGTGGTTGTACAGTTGCTAATAAAGGGCAATTGAGGTGTAGCATAGCTAATGTCAATTACGGTCTATGTAGTAATGTAGAAAAATATATATATTTCCTTACCTGCAATGATCTGATGAAAATATTTAAAGCGACTGTCTGCAATGTGTAATTGTAGATTTGTATATTTGTTATACTTTATCTATGCTAAACCCATGACATAGATTTTTTTTTTTTTTCTAATGCATCTAAAAAATTAAGCAATTAGTATTGGTTAAAAAACTTCTATCGTTTTGTGCATGCAGCTCCCATTCAGATCGTTGTGCCGTTGATGCTCTGCAGGAACAGACTATAAAAACCTTTGTGTAGTCTGATTCTGATCCATGTATTACTAACCTTGCTTCCTTCTAAACTACTCCTGAGCATGGAAGATGTGTCATTCACATAGAGCATGTTAAATATCCCTAAAGGAACTTATGAGCTGTACTTTCTCACAGAAATCATGCAGTCATGTCAGTGGGAGAGAGATGGAGAAGTAGACCCAGACCAAAAGTACTAGAGCATTGGGAGAAGGAAGGGAGAGAGAGAGCACGCTTCACAGGGAATACCCACTGAGCTCTGAACCTGCAGCTCCACAAGCAGATCTGTCAGCAGGTATTGAAAAATGAAAAAATCAATACAGAAATCAGTGTTTCCACGTATTGCATCATTTTGCAATGACAAGGATGTACTTAGACTTTAATTATATTGCCAAATTATACATTCAGTAACATGAGAGAGCATTCAAAGGTTTCTATTGACTTCATAGAGAGGGGTTATGCATTCTCAACCTCTTTTCCAGTAAAAACAGCTACCGAAACCCTGTAACTCAAATTTAAAGTGTAGCTACATGTTTGACATGTCATAGTGAAGTATCAGAACTTTTGATTGGTGGGGTCCGAGCACTGAAACCCCTACCAATCGCTAAAACTAAGTGGCAGAAGCGCTCGGGTGAGTGCAATGCTGCATCATTTCTGATCGGTTGTCCTCAGTTTTCATCGGATCGGTGTACGGGCTCAATAGAAGGTCTATAAGTCCCAGGAAAGCTGATCAGAAACGAAGTGGCACAGTGCTCACCTGAGCGCTTCTGCCCCTTTGTTTTAGTGATCGTGGGGGGGGGGGCTCAGTGCTCAGGCCCCCACCGATCAAAACTTCTGACATGTCACTATGACATGTCAAAAGTTTTTTAAACGTTAACCTATTATGGTATATGTTATAAATGTATTCTGACATAGCCTCTAAGCCAGTGTGTCTAGAAGCTAAAGATGTATGAATGTCCTCTTGTCTTCTTCAGAAGGGAATTTATCTCCTATTCATCTCCTATTTGCTACTACTATCAGGGCAGAGAAACCCCATTACTTCGGCTTCCTTCACAGCTGCACTATATATATGTCCACCCTTTCCACAAAACACTCCAGAGCCCAGTAATATTAGTAATCTTTTTGTATATAGCACCAACATATTTTACTGGGCTTTACAATTAGGCATTCCACCCTGTTCACACATCTGATGGTTATGTCTACGGACAAATCATGTGGGTATTGACAAAAAGTTTCCACAATGGGCACGATGAGCATTTATTTTATTTTTTTAAGTATGTATATTTATTTTGCAAACAAGCAAAGGATCAACAAGATGTCCCATGGCAAAAGCATCTCTGAATACTTATACCGTTATAGTACACGTTGTACAGTATACATTAAATGATCATTGATAAAGTGATAATTGGATCAGAGATTTTGCCCCAAAAACAGAATGAAGAAGTGTCAAAAGTCATTAAGGCATAGGACATAAAACATACTAAATAAAACATAAGAAAAGAGGCAAGGAGAGAATAGAGGGAAGGGGAAGAGGATGGACACGTGAATCTTCCATTGTCATCGTGATGCATTACGGAGAGTAAGGAATCATATTGTGATCGGTGCCACACCAGATTTTTTGCATTTTTTTATTAAAGATCCAGACATTAGCGCCAATGAAAAAAGTGATATATTGTAGTTGGTACAAGTTTGAAACATTGCTGTAGTGGGCAGTGCAGTGCATGTGCTCATTAGTGACACCTAGTGGACATCACCTGAATAGACATTTCTTTATAGAAGTCTATTTCAAGAGTCTCAATCTCTTGCAGTTTTGAATGGTGTTTTCTCTCTGAGCACTTATCTTACTTTAAAAATAATGATAATAATGCTACTAATCCTCTGACACTAACCAGACCTGCAAACAGCGTTCTTGCAGGCTTACACATGACCTTGTCAATGGTGTGATGTATAATCGTGGGTTAATCTCATCCTGCATTATACAAATATGCAGATCTCAATAACCTTCAGTGCATACGAGAAAACTTTCTTTTTAATGACTGTTTCATTATCCAGAGACAAGAATGAAATAATTTACTTCTTAAGTTCTATTTCATTCTTTATATTTGAGTCATAGAAATTCCCAGCACTATTAGGGAAGAATCAGCTGAAGTATATAGATCATTGTCTCCTCGGTAAGTAACCTTAGGTATTAATTAACCTGTACTTACAAAGCTGACCTAAAACACTACAGGGACGGCAAGATGTCAGCAGATCGTTTTGAAAAATTACTCCTGCATCAAGAATAGGCGTCCATTAATATGAATAACCAGGCCTGAGGTTCTGTGCGACCTCTATTTGCCCAATAGAAGGATTAGTTTAGGGATGATTTTTATCTAATTTTATGTGCATTTGAAGTCTATTTTTTTTACGTAATTTTAATAGAATTTATTAGCGTCTTTGTTAAGTCACTGGAACTCATCTTTAAATCAATTTCAGACGTCTCTTTAGTAGCTATTCAGCAGAATTAGAAAGTGTGTGCAGCATTTTTAGAGGCTGCATGCTTACCTAGAAATACTCCAGACATGCTGACGTCTTATATTATACTCCTAATACCATATCCTATATTAAAGGGACACCCAACAAGGAAAAAAAATGCTTTCCCTGTCACTTGAAGAGCTTCTTTAACGCTTTTTCTGCTATGTCTTCATTTTTACCTTTTCTGGTTGCCAATACATTTTAAATACCGTAGTTCAGACCAAGCTAAGGGCATGGCCAGACGTGGCGTAGTTCTGCAGACACTGTCCGCATCAATGCCGCACATAATCTGCGTTGCAGATTCCGTTGCGGCTTTGGCTAAAATGTGCAGTAAATTGCTGCGGATTAGCCGTTGCGTATTCAGGTGAAGACTACATCCTGCTATCTTTTAAAACATTTCTTCTCAGTCTGGCTGTAGACCTCGAAACACATAGGTCCAGCCAGAATGAAGAAATATCCTGTTCGTAAAACCAATCCGCAACACAACACACATAACATCTGTGGATTTCACTGTGGAATTTTGAATCTCCATTGAAGTCAATGGAGAAATTCGGCAACAAGTCCGCAACAGCCAGTGTATGCTGCGGACACCACATTCCGCGCCGCAGCCTCTGGTCCGCTGCAGAGTTTTCCGCCACGTCTGCACGAACCTAACTAAAAAGGTGTGTAAACCAATGGAGAAAATGTTTTCCGCAGCGGAATTCCAGAGCAATTCCGCAGCGGACAGTCCGCAGCGGAATTCCAGAGCAATTCCGCCACGTCTGGCCGTGCCCTTAGTGAAACAGGAATTATACCATGAACTGATCATTATATAACCCATTACAAGTATATTTTTTAATTTTGGAATTTTAAGCAAATAAAATGTACGTATATATATATAAATGTATAAAAATCTTGGTACTCGATTCTCTACCAGTATACATTTGGTATAAAAAAATATTTGTTACAATTTTTAAATGCCAATTCAATTTTCCAACTAAAAATGGCACATGATGAAATATTACCCACAAAATACAGTCTCAGGTCTTACTTTCTTCAGGGGTTTCCAATGCTTTTCCGTTTTTTCTCTTACCAAAAATGGGAGACAATCCAAGAAGAGAGAATAAGGAAAAATTTCTAACCTTTCCCTCTTTTTGGAATCTGTTCCTGTCTTAGGTTACAAATAGGACTAATACGATGCCATATGGTCCCCCCGTATAGCACCTAAGTACATAGATATTGCCTACTAATAGCAATGCTTCTGTAATAGAGCATCCCCTGAAGCATGTCACAATTTTTTCTCAGATTAATATGGAATCCGACAGAATAAACCTCTGGAAGCTTCCGTAAGATATTGGGGGACTTTTATAAATGCAGTTTCACGGCTGCGTGCATTAGAAATTTTCCCGGCTTTGGTTCAGCCACCATTATAGAATTTGGACACTAAAGATATGTTGGCTTAGATCGGCAAAGGCTAAAATATGTATGATAGTGACTGCTCTAGTCCTTGTTCCAGATAGTGTATTTAGTTATAAAATCTAACATAAAGAAGAGGAAGATGTAAAGTAACTGATGGCTGTCTTATTATGTCAAACAGATTTGGCTGGATCCTCTCGGGGAACTTACTGAGATTAAGGAAAGAGGCTGCCAACAGGTGGTAATACATTCTGCAAGTTTATCATAGTTGCCAACATTTGAAACATTTTTCCAGGGACACTTAGGGTGTGGCGTCTTAGGTGGGGGTGTCTATTGGGGGGCGTGGTTTATCTGGTGGGTGTGGCTAGTGGGCAAGGCTTTCCCGAATTTCTCCACACAAAAAAACCAACAACATTTTTGCACTAGTTATGCTGACAACTACTATGGTGGCCGGTATTTCTCTGGTTACCTGGTTGTTTACAGGCAGGTGATGTCTCACTTTATCACTAGGGCTAGGCAATATGTGCTGACCACTACTGGTAGCATAAAAACCAGCATAGATAGTGCCACACTCAGTGCCCCTTGTACATGGTGCTCCACACTGCCCCCAGTAGATATTGCCAGACACTGTTCCCTGTAGATATTGCCACACACTGCTCCCTATAGATGATGCGCAGTGCCCCCTGCAGATAGTTCCTCATGGCCCCCCTGGAGATAGTGACACAGTGCCCTCTGTAGATAGTACCATAATGCCCTCTGTAGATAGTGCCATGCAGCTCCCCCTGTAGATGCCACACAGACCCCCTGTAGATGATGCCACAAACAGCACCCCTTTAGATAGTGCCACACACCTCCCTGTAGATAGTGCCACATACTCCCACTGTATATAGTGCCATATACTCCCTCGGTATATAGTACCACATAATCCGCCTGTATATAGTGCCACATATTCCCCCTGTAGATAGCCCCCACAGCTTTTCCCTGTAGATAGAGCCATTGTGGCTCCCTCTATGAGCGGAATTCCCCGGCCAGGCGTCGGCAATACTCTGGCTGGGGATTCTGCTGCAGGAGGAGCACCTGAAGTCACTGCCCTTATATGGACAGTGAAGTCATGAGCTCACTCTATGAGTGGAATCCCCGGCCAGGTGTCAGCAATGCTCTGGCCGGTGATTCCGCTGCAGGAGCTGCCCCTGACGTTACTGCCCTTATATGGACAGTGAAGTCATGGGCTAGTCCTGGAGAGCCGGAATCCCTGGCCAAAGTATTGCTGACGCCCTGGCCAGGAATTCCGCTCATAGAGAGAGCCCTTACTTCACTGTCCATATAAGGGCAGTGACGTCAGTGGCACTTCCTGCAGCGGAATCCCAGGCCAGGGCGTCGGCAACGCTTTGGCCTGGGATTTCGCTCCAGGAGCAGTGAATGGCAGAGAAGGAAGCCGATAGTTTCCTGCTCTGCCATAGTATTCAATTGTACCTGCGTCCTGAGGATGCAGATGCAATTGAATGTAGCAGTTGGCGGGACATGTCCCAGGACAATAATTTGCCGGGACTGTCTCTGTAAATTCGGGACAGTCCATGGCAAATTCAGGACAGTTGGCAAGTATGGTATATACACAGTGTGAGGGTTCTTACCCAGGTCATGGTAAACCATGTTTGATCACACCATGCTGATTTTTTTTGTAGTCTGAGCTATCTTCACCAAAGTGAAGCGTGCAACACGAAAAAGTGCACAAGCATGCAGTCTATCACAAGCCCTTTCCGAAGGAGAAGGGCCCCCACAAACCTTTCCCAACCCTCCAAACAAATGCATAGGTGCGAACTTGTAACGTGCCAATGTACAATTTACCTCAGGGACAAATATGTTAACCAATGGCTGCCAATCTTGGCTCTGTAGATAGTCGTCACTGCGTCACTTTAGTATATTCTGCATACTCTGCTCTGACTAAGAAAATTAACCTTTATTTGTCCAATAGTATGCTCATGCCCAATTTTTTCTAGGCTCTGCAGATAGGAGGTCATCACTGCCAGGCCACCGTAGTAAGTAAATAAATCTTTTCTAAGCATCTTGATATAATGGATATTCTCGTTATACACATTTAGATAAAATGCCAGTTTAACCCCTTCATGAAATGCCACGTACATTCACGTGGCAGCCGTTAAGGGGAAGCATAGAGCGGGCTCACAGGCCAGGCTCGCTCCATACTTAGTGGATGATGGCTGTGTAACACAGCCAGTCCTCACTGCAACGGGCGGAATCAAAGATCACTTTGATTCCACCCGTTTAACCGTAAGATGCCACGGTCAATTGCGACCGCAAGATCTAAAGCATTAAAATGAGGGGACGACCCCTCCAACGTGCCATCGTCCAACCCACGACACGATCGCGGGGTGCCGATGGTCGTCATAGCAGCCTGGGGACCTAATGAAGATTCTCTTGTCTGCCATCTTTGTACTTCTATGAATCCCTGCCTCTGTCAGGCATTCATGGGACACTGTAACAATCACGATACACTGCAATACATTAGTATTGCAGTATATCATAAAAGTGATCGCTGGTTCAAGTCCCCTAGGAGGATGTCTAAAAAACAGTTCGTTTTTTTAATGTTCCAAAAAAATAATAATTCAAAGTTCGAAAAAAACCCACCTTTTTTTTAATTTTCCCCCTAAAGTAATGTTAAAAATGTTTAACATAAAAACTTAAAGTTAACATAGCTGGTATCGCCGCATCCGTAAAAGTCCGAACTATTACAGTATAGCATTATTTAACCTGCTCGTGAACGCCGTAACATAAAATTAAAATGCCCAAATGGCTGTTTTTTAGTCACTTTAGCGCCCCAAAAATATAGAATAAAAAGTGCGCAAAAAGTTGCCCCAAAAGGGTACCAATAAAAAGTACAGCTTCCCCCGCAACAAATAAGCACATTGCTCAATCGACAGTTATGACTCTCAGAATATGGCAACACAAAACAAATGTGTTTTTTTTTATAAAAGTGGTAAAACATATAAAAACATATAAATTTGGTATCGCCGTAATCATATCAACCCGTAGAATAAATTGAGCATGTAGTTTTTACCGCCTAATAGATGCTGTAAAAACGAAATCCCCCAAAAAATTGCATAATTGTTTTTTACCAATTTTAATTCCAAAAATAATTTATTTAAGTTTCCCAGTACATGATGTGGTACACTAAATGGTGTCATGCAAAACTACAACTTGTCCCGCGCAAAAAAAAACCAAAACCCTCATATGGTTATGTCGACGAAAAAAGAAAAAAGTTAACGTTTTTGGAAGGTGGGGAGGAAAACGAAGGGGTTAAAATTAACCCAAAACTGAGAGTTTGGCACATTTTACTATGTACATTATTGGCCAGAAGACCACAGTCCTGTTATAAATTACACATCATGTCAATGGCTGGAAAAATTCTTGGTTAATTTCTGTAAAAACGACATTAAAGTTACTCAGAGCAAGGTATCTTTATAACAAGGCATGTCAGACACTGACAACATATGGCAGGTGGTTAAGACAGACGGATTCATAGTTGGGCTTCAGGCTAATAGCAAGAGCGTGTCAAGGAAATGTGACCTGCCCCATGATGAGGTGGAATCTTCTTGGTTGGAGCCACCTGTCAGTGATAATAAAGAGGCTAGAGCTAAGGCAATGTGGCTGCCAGCATCACATGATAACTCTTGTTTTTAGGTTTCTTTAAAACCAATATTCTGAAACCATTTAATCCCAAATTTCCATCATTCTTAATTACACTCATGCAGATGGAGCATACGTCTTTACACGTGGCTTTACATGCTTCGATAATGTGTGATTTGACAATATTTTTTTTTACTAATTTTGATAGTCGATTACAACGATCTCCACGTGTAAAGACACACAGGCGACCACTTTATAGTCTAAATCACAATCGTAAATATTTAGGTATGCTAAAAATTTTGATCATTGGATCAAGATTTCGCAGTGTGAAAATGTAATTGCTTTATGATTTGCAATTTAAAAAGTTGTTATTATGCAAAGTCATCTAGTAATCTCCTTACTGATGATTGTGACTACAACTTTGACTTCATCGCAATCGAACTATCGCCACATGTAAAGACTTGCCATATGGTTCCTTCACGATTAGGAGCTATAGTCAAACAAGCGGTCAAGTCGTTTGGAACAAATGGAGTGATTATGCGACTTGACTACTAAATATATTTGCATACAATAGCGCCACCTGCAGTGCAGTGTGGTAAATGAGCTGATACATTTCCGTAGTCATTGAACACTAGTAAATGACTTGCTTTTTTATGATACTTTATGCAAGAAAATTCTTCAATAAACCATTAAAAAGGTTATCCCATCAGAACAAGCCGTGTCCATATGCCTTATTAGGCCTTATTATATATTGACTAACGATAAGTGAACCAATTTGTCACAAATAAAATGTTGTTAGAATTTCCCAAAAACATTTGAATTCGCCGAAATCCGAAACTTTTGGGGTTCACGGCGCACAAATTGGCAAAATGGCGGCCGTGAATGACAGGCTGCAGCAGTCACATGGGACAAAACAAAGTGGTCTCAGGAGGCTGGCAAGGACGCATTGCTACGGAAGACCAAGGGAGGGTGAGTATCGTATTTTCTATTTTAGGTGTGGAATTGCAAGCGCCTCAATTGCCCTGTCTGACTCTCTGATTTCTTCTAGGACTGTATCTAACTTGGATAAAGTCCTAGAAGACATCAAAGAGTCAGACAGAGCAATCAGATCACTTGCGATTCGCGGCTGATTTATTTTGACCAAATAGAATTTTGGGGCTTAAATCGTCAGATTAAGGAAATTTTCAGAAAATTCATCTTTAATACTGACATCTTTGGCATCGTTCACTTCTGCGTTGTGCCTTCCATTCTAGCACATCCATCAGAGGACCACAAGAACTGAAGTTAACGTTTCAGTAAAAAAAAACATTGATTTCAATGGGTTTTATTTTTGCATCATCTCGGCTCCGTTCTGTCAGGTTTCTGTTTTTTTAACTAAAGCAATAGCGTAGTCTGCTGCGCTATTGTTTCCGTCAAAAATGAGGGGGGGGGGCAGGCAGGGCATGTGCCCCGGGCGCAGCTACCACGGAAGGGGGGGCGCCGACCAGGGGAGTGGAGGCATGTGCCCTCCAGGCCGGTACCCCCATAGACATTTAGTACCATGGGCAGCGCATGGGACAGGAGTGGGAGCTGTGTAAATGTAATGCTCGATGTTCTCCTGCACAGGCAGAGCGTGTGTGCTCCGGGCGGCTGCATTATACGTCACATGTGATGTCATATAATGCAGCCGGCCATACACTCTGCCTGTGAGGAGAACACCATTAAAGTGTTCAGCCCCAGCTAGGAGACAGGCAGGGAGGAAGAGAGGGCTGGGGAGGAGCAGTCTTACACACAGCTCTCCTCCTGCCTGCAACGTGTGACCCCTCATAACATGAAGATCCCTCCACGGAGCTCCGGACTGATAAGTACAGCTGTGTGTGTGTGTATATATATGTATATACAGTGTGTGTGTGTATATATATATATATATATATATATATATATATATATATACAGTGTGTGTGTGTGTATATATACAGTGTGTGTCTATACAGTGTGTGTGTATGTACAGTGTGTGTGTATGTGTGGAGGTGTGGAGGTGTGTGTGTGTGTGTGTGTGTTTATAAATCGTTTTTGTGTGGGAGGGGGGGTTTGACTGTAAATATTATGTGTGGGGTGAGGGGATTCTGTATAAATTGTTTTAGTGGGGAGGAAGGATTTGACTGTATGGCCTCATGCACACTTCCGTCGGCCGTTGTACTGCCGCTAATGACGGTTCCGCGAATCACGGACCTCTCGCGGATGGCTTCCGTGTGCAGTCCGTTGTTTCACGGACCAAATCAATGCAAAGGCCGAGACTGTTCTGTCAAAAACGGGCAGGAGTAGGACCTGCCCTATTTTTGAGGGAACGGTGGCACGGTTCCGTTAAAACAACGGAAGTGTGCATAGCCCCATTGAAATGAATGTGTCATGGTGCTATAAGTTCAAACAACGGATAGCACCCTGATGAAAAAAACTGAAGTGGGCATGAGGCCTATGGCCTCAAGCACACGTCCGTTGCCATTTATACGGCTGCATATCACGGATCCGCAAAACAGGGAGCGCACATAGAACTATACTGCTTGTAAAATGTACAAATGGCTACATTAAAATAAAAGTGAAAAAAAAAGTTACACCTCATTGATTGTTTGAGAAAGCAAACATGGTGAGTGAGAAGGAATATGTCGTGAAAGAGTTTGGGGGGGGGGGGCGCGCCAAGCTGAATCTTTGCCCCGGGTGCAGGAGAACCTAGCTACGCCTCTGGGATTAGATACAGGGTCCAGCAGACAGTAATCTTATGCAGTATAAAATTACTGTCTGCTGGGGCCCTGTATCGAAGCCTAACACACGGTTTAGGTTAAAGCCTAAACATTGATGGCCTATCCTCCGGATAGGCCATCAATAGCAGATGGGTCGGGGTCAGACTCCCGGGAGCCACGCCAATCAGCTGTTTTGAAGGGGGTGCAGCCGCTCTTACGAGCACTGCTTCCCCTTCATTCTGGTCACTTTCTCACGCTGAATCACCGACACTGACGTGTCAGCAGTTCACAGTGTGAGCAAGTAAGGGAAATGAAGGGGAAGCAGCGAAGGGGAAGACCCCGACCCATCAGTTTCAGCAACCCAGTGATATTAAAGTTACCCTACTCTTCGGCCGCAGCAGAGGTCCTGACTCCATCAAGTGTCGGGATGTTGTGCGCAGCGCATAGCGTCGTGACGTCAGAACCTCCGCTGCGCTCCGGAAAGAGGGGGGGGGGGTATGTACTGTCAGTTACTATAGTAACAGGGGCCCGTGTAGTTTAGTTTATTACATAGGCCCCAGTCACTATAGTAACTTTTCATTGATGTGGTGCGGGTGGCCACGGGCCCCCCTTGCTTCGGGGCCCGGTCGCAATTGCTCCCTATAGTTACGCCACTGTAACTATGCCTCCATACATCACAAGACAAATCCACTTCATATACGTGCTGCTCTGTGGATAATAAACAGTGAACTAGCAGTTCAGTCTTTGGTTGATGCCAGTGAAGGGCATTCATTATTTGAGCTTACATCTGTAGTCTATGATGACAACATGGCACATGGCAGGAAGCATGCTGCCATAGATGAAGCTGGCCTGTGAAATATGGACCCAGTGGGCGATTCCGATCTATACCGCTAACTGCACAACGCTGAGCGTCGCTGAAGGATTCGCACATGAAAGCAGCCATGACACCGAGCGTGCTCTCTCCAATTTAAAACATGACATTTATAACTATTCAGAATACTCAGCAAGCTGTTGAAGCATTTACTATATGATCCACGTCAATACATTCCCGCATGCCGTGGGTAAACAAATACATTGCTTTCTAATTGGCACCGGTGCCAGAATAGCTACTTTGATCTCTTTGCAACGTGGAATGAAAATACAGTATAAGGATTCGACGTCTCCGCTGCAAATAAACCAGTTATAATAACGTTGTATCCTTTTATCAACAATATTGTTATGTTATTTCATTTTTTAATTCCCATTAGATTCTTTAATGCATATTTTATACTAGGATGAATATAACATTACTTAATAATCAAGTGTGCTAAAATGTTCTCTGCCAAGGGAGGGGACAGGGAAGCCAGACTCATGGCAAGCTCAAATTCCCACACATGGTATAGAATTCCAGTATTTGGCTCAGATACAAAGCTCAAGAGGAGATCTAAAGTGTTAAAATATGCAAATCGTATATACAGTATGTATACTTTACTACAAAAAAAAAAACATTTTAGGTGGTAGTTGCATTTTAAGTGAACTCCCTCACCGGAGCCCCTAAATATTCCTGTATTTAAAGAGACATGCCAAAGCAAAGAGGTGACGGAGGTAGCGCCTGTAAAATATGATGTCTGGTTTATATGCGCTGTCATGTATTCAAGGAACAGATAGTTGAGTTGGAAGTGACTCCTTTTCTATTGTATGATCATACAGGAAGGATTTAAGTTTAGGGTCACCTTTCGTAAGCATCCCTGCACCTCTGTTATTGGATCACTCCCACTCGTAAAGGGGAAAATTGCAATAATAGTAGAATATTAATGAGTTGCCGTATAATATTTCACAAACTGCCCCACATTTATACAAATACGCATGCCTCTTTAATAAATTTGGCTTAAAGCCAACTAAATCTATGCCTGCTATAAGCAGGGGCAGATTTGCACCATTTTCTGGCTTCTTAATAAATCTGTCTAAAACTTTGAGACCACGCCCACCCGCTAAAACCACGCCCACTTTTCTTGGCACTTTGCAAGCCTGGTGAATGCCGAGAAATGTTGCAAATGTTTGCGTAAATACTGCGTACACCATGAAATGCAACTTTTTACTACAAAAAACGCTTCGGAATACTATTGCTAAATAAATGCGATCGTTTGGTGCCGATTGTTTTCTAGCAGTTTTGGGGCTTAATGGAGGCAGGGCTTAATAGGGGCTGGTAAATATCACAATATGTCATATGTACCCCAAAATGGTACCAATAAAAACTATGCCTCGCAAAGACAAGCCCCCACACGACTCCATTGACAATAAAAAAGAAAAGTTATGGCTCTTAGGATACAGCGACACAAAATATATATTTTTTTAACAAATAGTTTTTTCTTTGTACAAGCAGCAAATGATAAAAAAATTTTTATAAATTTGATGTAGCCATAATTATATTGACCTGCAGAGTAAACATAACAAGTCATTTTTACCGCACGGTGAACGCCGTAATATCGAAACAAAAAAAATCAATGGAGAAGTTGCTGTTTTTATCTATTCCCCCCTCAAATAATTTTTTTCAGTACATTATATGGTACAATAAATGATTACGTTAAAAACTAAAACGCATCCCACAAAAAAACAAGCCCTCATACGGCTATGTGGGGGAAAAAATAAAAAAGTAATGACCCTTGGAAGATAGAGAGGAAAAAACTAAAAATGGCCTGGTCCTTAAGGGGTTATCGATTTTTTCCTTAGGCTTGCAAATCTCAAATCACACAAGACAAGATGGTTCTCCTCAATTTAAGAAGTATGCTTTCTTCTGGAACTCCAAAGAACTGTGATATCATGTTGAGTCAGAGGCTAACTTGGGAGTCCGCCATATGCTCTAGTAACTTCAGATCCAACTAGTAATCTTGGCATATGTGGGTGAAAGAAAGAAATTCTACCCAACACATGGTAGATATTTGATGGTCCTCTGCACATGAAAGAGAGGCGCACATGTGCACTACAAGGTCACGGGCGTTTGTGTAGGATCTCATTATACATGCATGATATGTAGCGACAAGTTCTCTTATACTAAGTGATTTAAGCGCTGGATAATCAGAAAAACATGCACACATCTCCTGAAGTTGGTCTTGAAGGTGCAGATTTTTTTTTACTGTGTTATACAATTTAGAAGAACAGGGTGAAACTTCAATAACATGTTCCAGAGTCTTACAGCAAGTTGTTCTGAAGATGTATTTTATGAAAAGCAGACATCACCGACGCAGATATATCCTGACAATTCACTCATAAGTGTATATAGACGCATAGAATTATTTTTTTCCCCCATATCTACTATTGGTGATATGCAATTTACTCATTTCAAAGGGTAATGTTAAATATCCAATGAGAATTGTGTATCTAAAAGAGCAACCTTAACATGAAGGATTTGGCTGACCCACTGTAGGACTGGTTGGCCAGGTTCTGGTGTTATAATGGGACCCAGCCATTACAGGGCCAGCAATGTACAGCAGAGGAAAACTACCTTTGCAGCTGGCAAAGGAAGAGAGAACTTTCTGGTGACATTATTTGTGTTTTTTAGGATCATCTCTGAATAACCTTTTAGTTCTTTGTTATTATACAGTATGATACAGTATGTGAATAATATAGCATTAGTTACAAAGTATTTGCAAGTAGACATGCTCTATTTTTGTATTGCTTATAAGTGGGCACTCTGAAACTTTTACTCTGGAAGGCTCAAGAAACCCTAGTCTGACACTTGTAACAGGTTAACTTTTTTTTGATAATTTTATGCTTTGTCCAGTTATTCAAGTAACTTTGGCACATGGTGGCTATGGCTGAAAGAGGACCTGTCAGCTCTCAGGACAAGTCTGTTTTAGTAAATTATTGTATTCCCAAGGAAATAAAAATTTTCTTAGAACTCTGTGTTGTACCGTTCCTCTGTTATTCCTACTACAAATGTATGAATAAATTACCAGTTGGGGCGTGTCCCTACACAGACTGACCATAACCAATCAGTGATCACAGTATCAGACTGTGTAGGGACACGCCCCTTTGACTAAGGGAATAGTAACATCCAGTTGACAATGAATTCCAAAATGTTTAGGAGGAATAACAGAGGAACGGTACAACACAGAGTTGTAAGATAATATGTTCCAGAATTGTTATTTCATGGGGAATACAAGTATTTACTAAAATAGACATGTCAGTAGAGGTGACAGGTCCTCTTGAAGTATCACATAGTTACGTGGGGAATTTTTCTCCTCTGATCATTGGTGTGTTGACAATTGGTGTTCTCAAGCCATAGGTTCCAATCTACATATTGTTTATCTACATAGTCTCATTCTATGACACCCACTATTGATCACTATGTTATTATAGTACCCAGTTACCCAGCACAACTCACTTTGTCTAATGATGAGAATAGTTCACCCCAAATTTTCAGTGGGTCTGAAGTATAGAAAGCCATAGAAAGCCTCTGATCCGTCACTGTTATGTCTGACACTCCAGGGACCATGCAGCTTGGGTCACACGGTCTGAAGAAAACAAATATTAAATGTATTTTCTTTTTATGTATCACCATATTACTCTACTTCATTACTTCTTTGATTCATTCCACTTTCCATAGATATTTATCAGGCTATATTCTGTTTTTGATAGTTTGTATTTTTTTTTGGTGTAACTACTAATTTTGGCTTCCATCCGATTTGGCAATTCACCAAAAATGCAGTTAAACCTCTACAAGTCTATGGGAAAACGTCAGTTTCTAATTTCTGAGCTATGCCTGAGAGATTGCCAAATCTTCCGCTAATCTTACAATAACATTGTCTGCATCTGTACAAATACAAATAATATACAACATTCTTTATGGGGGGATATGTCAAGTCCAGATTAGGATAGCATTTCTATACTGTTTTCTTACAGGGGTCATGTTGGAAAAGCCATTGTTAGACTGTAATAAATGTGTAGCGTAGCGCCTGTCTTTTATATTAGGGAGGTCAGCTTGTCATGACTGTTTGTAAATGATAAAATGCTTAATAATTTAGCATAATGAAACATGCCACATATTAAATGTTCAGGAGTGAGCTAATAAAAGGTGTATGTATACATAAGGTGGGCCGCATGTCTGAAATCTGATTAAGATGTGAGAGGGTCATATGTTGTACTATAAGTACAAGCTTTGCATCCCTATAGCGATCCCTATCGCACTGTACCAGATTTACTCTCGTTAATGTCAAAAGATCCACCTGTAATGTTTTGGTAAAAATCTCTGAGCATAGTGGGAAGTAAAAAATGCCAACATATGCAGCTAGAAAATTGGCAATTTTAAAGCTACATATTTATTTCCAACAATAAAAAAATGTGCAAATATAAATTCAATACACAAATTAGCAAACCATGGGGGTCACCCCTTGCGGAAAAACGCAAGGTAAGGTGATTGTGGCTCTAATGTTTGTTAATTTTCCCCTCTAGCGCCCCCGCAGTGTAAACAAGGTATAGCAATCTGCTCATAGTCTATGATGGTCTCCAACCTGTGGCCCTCCAGCTGTTGCAAAATTACAACTCCCATCATGCAAGGTGTTATAGTTTCTGAACAGCTGGAAAGCCACAGGTTATTGACCACTGATCTATAACTGATTAATCATCCAGCTTTAACATTACCGTGGCCTCTACTATAAGTTATAATACAGGTTTTGACTCCGGATCAGTACAAGGTAAGTAATGCAATGGATTTACAAAGTTACTCAATCTTCTTGTAGATTTATTCTACAGGTAAACTGCAAAATGGTGTTGAAAGGGGATTTAGAATGGTGGCCATCCAAATCAACATTTAATAAGCTTTTCTTAGGTACATTTGCCTGTTATAAAATGTTGGTGACGGGGCAGAACTTTTATGTGATGGAAAGAGTGTTGATGAGTTAAAAGTTGGAGTTTGCTGCTGGGAAATTCTGTTCTTATACTGTTTTATTCTCGAAGTTGTATTTCGCAGGTGATATGTAGATTGTCAATCAGAATTTTAACTGTTAAAAAATGAAGATGAGCACATCAAATAGAAAAGCCTTTGCTTTTTCAATACCTACCAGTGCCCACTAGATGGCGGTGTGAGAACATCACTCCTTACTGCTTTATAAATACACACTCATAAAACAGGGTGTGTTAATAACCTTCTAAGAAAGAACTTGAGGCATCTGAGAGATGTTGTGTATTAAACATAAAAGAGTAGCTCAGCACGCCTGTGTCAGTGAATTAAAGACGTGTGGACAATAAGTTATGGGGCACGCCAGCTCAGTTGGCACACGCTACCAATATCCTAGGACACGAGCCTTGAATGGTCTGCACAAGTATCACATATAAAAAACACATTGACATCAATACTATGTGTAGCAGATAAAAGCTGCGAACAAAACTTTTAATCAAAAGCACTCCACTACCCTATCCCTGTCCTGCCACGAGCTGTGGCCCATTCATGACTCAATCGGTTATTTATATTGGCCTGGACATTGGGTGCACTGCTAGCTATGACCCATGAGGGCGTGTAACTAACCCTATTCCTCTCTTTCTTAGTCTGTATCAGAAATACTGTAACTATGTGTGCATTTGCAGCAGACATCTTTGGTCTAGTAGCAGCTCCTTAATAGCTTAGACGCCTCCGGGTACCATGGATATAATCATGAATCCCTCAGGCACCCTAGACCACCATTTTTTATTAAAATCTTAGGCACCATAGACCATTAGGAATATTATCATTAACCTGACCCTAAAGTGTCATGGATATCATCATTAATCCCTTACGCACTAAAGACCTACATGGATATTACCACAAACCCTCCAATTCACTCTAGACCATTAACCCCTTAGGCACCCTAGACTGACAGTTGTTTTATCATTAACCCCTTAGCCACATTAAACTTACCACACTGGACTACCATGCTTATTAGATATTGACCCCTAAATCAGCCTGGACCACTAGAAAATTTATGATAAAACAGTTCAAAATAGACACGAACTCTTCAAACAAATGATGTTAATCTAATAGTGTACCTGATATAGATCAACTTTGTGATTTACTTACTGCTAAAATCTACTTGTTTTATCCATGCAAATTCTGTGTGATGTTACTGCTTTTAGGTGTTTCTCTTCCTGTAATATGCTGTCCACCTCCTGTTGTCAAGCAAAACCTGGTTACAGAACAGAATTGACTGGCTGCAAAACGTGGGGGTGTGTCTCTTCACAGTCTGGCCATACAAGTCTATGGAGAGGGAAGGGGTAGCAGCTGAAGGAGGAGAGAGGCTGAGTCAGCAAACAGAAATGCTGCATACAAGTCTATGGAGAGAGGAGGGGAGTAGGGGGAAGAAGCAGGAGAACAGTAAGAAAGACACAGGCTGCCGATCAAATTTCTATGCCACCCCAGTGCTGGATTCTCAGCTACACTGCTCATTACTGCTGTATGATCTCCTCCATGCTGCTGTAGCTTCTATATTTGGGAGAGATAAAGATAGGAGAGCAGCATTCTCCTCTTCCATGTGTGCAATGTATAGAAGACATTATAGCCATTAGGCTCCGCCCACTAGCACAGAGACAACTGAGAATTAGAGATAGAGCCTGCAGAGGGGAAAACTGCTAAGTGCACAATACAAGTCATATACTGGTCAGAAATAGTGTTATTCCTCATGGACGCACATATGACAGCTTAGTCTGAAAAGTCATCTGAAAAGTTAGATACGTTTTAAGGCGCCCTAGATCTTGGATTCCATCAAATTTTTTGTTTGGAATAGACAAACTCTTCAGACATCTGTTTGGCAGTAAGGAAAAGTAGGCAAGGTAACACAGCAGCCCGCATAATAATGTACCAGTGGCCACTTTGGGCGTGACCATGTAATGTTTCGTCCCTCTACAAATCTGCTGTAGTTTGTGCGAGGGAAGCCACGGTGGAACTTGTTCTGCCTTCACCACCTGCGCATAGAGAACACAGGTGCAGCTGGACAATGTTGCATCCGGGCCCTCATTTGCAGAATTTTTTATTTATTTTTTATAGAAAATTAATCTAAAATACATTTTTCCTGATTTTCTAAATTAAAAAAAAAAACTAATTACATCCATGTACAGTTCTCTGTAATGACTTGGAAAGTGAACATCGTGCTACCTCCTCACCTCTACTGCTCAATGTCTTAGTCTTTGGGGCCTGTCATTACACATTAAGGTCTGCCATCACCATAGTGTATATTTTTTAATAGAGTTTCTTGCTTGACATTGTAGATCAGTCTTGACAGCTTTGTAATCCATTGGTATTCTGAATTACAGGTTTCATCCCCATACAGTGAAAAACGGCTTTAAGGTTCAAACAAGCAACCAGGAAGGAAAGGCCAGAAGTGCCGAACCTGTAATCAACCAGATCATTGATAAATTGAATCATGTCAATCAGGTAAGTGAAAGACTCACAATGCATTGTAATTCATCAATTACTATAAATGGAATGACAAACTGAAAATTTAGAGTAAAACTACTGTTACTTGACCATGAAACATAAACTACAAACGAGTTAATATAGATGAACTGATAGTTGAAAACATTATGGTGGTATAATTTTTTTTTTATATAAAATCTTTGGTGGGTAGAGGGGGAGAATAATTTCCATTGAACAGTATATTCCTGTCATATGAGTTCATTAAAGGTCACTGTTCTTGGCCTCTCATTGGCTTTAATGTATATATTTTCAGATTTGAATAGAAAAATGCACAATAAAACCGTACCCGTTACCTTTCCTCCATGCAGTTATGTCCCAGGCTGCCATCTACTTTGAATTCTATCGAAAACGGAAGTAGGTGAAGAAGCTACATACTTCCAGTATCACTGGTGTCACTATTGAACTACACTTCCCAGCATTCTGTGTTTTTTTAACATTGTTATCTTATAAAGTATGAAGTAGGGTGCCGGCTCTAGCATGTATTACATATTCCTGCGAAACAACAAGTCACTTTGTCTCTAATACAACTTGTGTCTCATACTTTATAGGCATAGATTCAGTTAACAGTATCTCTACACTGTGAGGATGGGAGTAAGATAATTATTTTACTAGGTTTGACTGCCAGGGAGAGCAAAGAGTGGGAGAAGGGAGGGTCCTTTGTGACCAGGTGACAAAAAAGCAGCCCCATGAATGCTAATATGGCAGATTATGGTAGATTCAGACAGCTATTCTGTACACATCTATCGTTTAGGATTGTTTTGCTGGCAGCTATCTGGTACAGTGTATATGGTTGCGTTTAGATTCAGCTAAGGTCTAGAAAATATCTAACTTTGTCAGGGTATTCTGACACCAAGATTAACCAGTCCAAATTGGGGAACTGAGATTAGCACCAGAATCATTGTTCTTTAGTAAAGTTGTTTGACTCCTGAGTTTACGACCTGTCCTTTATCTGTAGACAGATTGTGAAATAGTCAAACACAAACCAGTTAATTTAAAACAGGGGTCATTTGTGAATGATTTCTTAGCATCAAACTCTTGTTTCCCATTTCCCTTTCAGGGAGATAGAGATCTGTAAAGTTTTTTTTCCTTTTAGTATATAGGAGCTGCATCTGTGCTCTGTAGATTCTGATACAGAAAAGGCGGCCATACACATTAGGCTTCGTTCACATCTGCGTCAGGGTCCCGTTCTGACGTTCCGTCGGAGCTTCCCGTCAGAATGGGACCCTGACTGAAACAAACGAAAACCATAGGTTTCTGTTTGCATCACCATTGATTTCAATGGTGACGGATCCGGTGAAAAGGGTTTCCATTTGTCTCAGTTGTGCAAGGGTTCCGTCGTCTTGACGGAATCTATAGCGTAGTCGTCTATGCTATTCATTCCGGAACCCTTGCACAACTGAGACAAACGGAAACCATTGGCACCGGATTCGTCACCACTGAAATCAATGGTGATGCAAATGGAAACCTATGGTTTCAGTTTGCTTCAGTCAAGGTCCCGTTTTGACGGGAAGTTCCGACGTAACGTCAGAACAGGACCCTGACGCAGATGTGAACGAAGCCTAAGATGTACGTTGGCCGAACCTACCGATTTCAAGAGGAGCGGTCGACCATCTAATGTGTATGGCGGAGTGCCAACTCTCTCCCGACAGCAGATGTTGGGGGAGTGAAGGATCTGGTTATTGAATTTCAATATTCCCGATCCTTTTGTTCGTAAGGAGAAAAGATGCTGCCAAAGGAGTCTGGCAGTGGCTTTCTCCCTATTGAAAAGCTGAGTGTGCATGTGTGTGGGGGAGTCATTAGGAATAGCTGTCCACCGAACGACCATTTGATCAACAGCTAAAGTGTATGGCCAGCCTATAGGTCCTTTTACAGATATTTACACAGCATGTCGATCAGCGCTCGTTTGCTTCATTTACATGGAGCAATCAACGGGAGTATGGGGGTAAACTATTGTTAATATGATTGTTCATCCCCATACATTTCTTCATTTTGTCGGTAGTACATCCACTGTTTATACAGGGAGATGCGCTGCCGAGAAGCAACCTCTTTTTTGCCCGTGTAAAAGGGCCTTTACTCTATATTGCTGATCAGATATTCTAAAGACTTGAATAACAGAAGTCTGTAATGTTTATGACAAATCGCTATCATTCCTAATAGTACTTTATTATTATCATTATCTATCTACTAGCTCTTATAAGTTGTAAAACATTTTAATAGAAATGTCTGCTATATTTTATAGGTAGTTTGATGTTCTGAAGGAGAAGAATATGTTAATTAAGTGTGACAGGTTCCCTTTAATCAGTAAAGGTCAGGAATGTGCCTTGGCAGCTGACCACATTGTTCTACAGGACGGGAAGAACACAGCGGACATGTTTTCGGAGTGTGTTTGCTGCTGTGCCACTCTAAAAGCAGAGCACAGGCTGTGCATGATAGCATATGAATATATATTGTTTGTAATGCTATTCTTCATTACTCCACCTCCTTGTAGTATGGCACATTGCTTACAATATTTCCTTTAATTTCAGAATACATAATGATTTGGGATGGGAGAAGGTTGCAGCCATAATAATACATTGAGTTGTATAATATGTATGACATGTGTAATGCCGCCATGATGGGACAACAATAGCAGGGACTTTGAGGCTTAAGGGCACTTAAAGGGAATCTGTCATGGTGACAGACCCCTTTAACACAAGCCGATGCTGCAGTAACTGTTCGGGGCAGCCCTTTAATAAGCTGAGTGGTCCGTGTAATTAACATACATGACAGGCTTTGTGGCGATGGTTAGAATTCTCATTTGAGAAAGGGGCGCTCAGTAGGTGTAGTAGCATCCGCTGGTTCTTATGAACGTGATTTTGAGTCTTAGGCCCTGTTCACACGGAGTTTCAGGAATTTTGAGGCAGATTTTGACTTGCCGGCAGAACATTTGCCGCATTTTTCGCTGTGTTTTTCGCCCGTTGCCACTGAGCGCCGCGGGCAAGAACCGCCGGGAAAACCGTGATCTCTGCCTCCCATTGATGTCAATGGGAGGTCAGAGACGGAAATGCCTGAAGAAAAAACATGTCGCTTCTTTTTGCCGCGAGCGGTTTTTACAGATTTCGGGTGGTTTTTGGCGCTGTTTCTGACGCGTTTCCGGTTTTCCAAAATACTCTGTGTGAACTAGCCCTTATTAAAGTGAATGACAATTTTTGATTAATATTGGTTTTTTTTATGTAGTTAGGTCCAAAATTCTGTGTTGATTCATTTATATCTCTATAGCAGTCTGAACATTATTTTTTCTGAAACAAAGCTCTAATTCTTCTACAGAGACATAAAGTTAAATTATAAAATTCTAGTGGCCTGCAGCCACCACTAGAGGGAGCTTCCTGCATACTGTTTATACATTGAACTTAATGGGAAAACAATATGCAGTAAGCTCCCTCTAGTGGTGAGTACAGGCAGCCAGCATTTTATCAGGTAATTCTAAGTCTATGCAGGTGATGTGTCCGAAAATATGACCACTGTAAAAATACATTAATAAATTAATCAGCACAGAATGCTGGACCTAATTTGACTTTGGAAAGCTCACAGGGAGGGTATTCTCCTAGCTTTCAAAATAGGCTGGTTTGTTGACTAAAAGTGAAAAAAAGCTATCCGTTTTCTCTCCAGGTTTTTGGATGTCAAAGATTTAAGAATCAAAACAAATGTTTAATAAGCCCTTTGTCTACACGACATTGATGATAAGGGCCTGTTCACATCAGCGTTGTGTTCCGATGAGGGGTTCTGTCGGAGCTTTCCCTCAACGGAAAGGCAAACGGAAACCATAGCTTCCGTTTGCATCACCATTGATCTCAATGGTGATGGAAACTTTGCTAATGGTTTCCGTTTGTCACTGTTGTGAAAGGGTTCCGTTTTTTTTTTTTAGTCAACTGCGCTATTGATTCCGTCAACAAAACGGAATCTTTTCACACTGGTGACAAACGGAAACCATAAGCAAAGCATCCGTCACCATTGAGATCAATGATGGTGCAAACAGAAGTTAAAGTTTCCGTTTGCCTTTCCATTGAGGGGTTCCCCCAACGGAAAGCAACGCTGAAGTGAACAGGCCCTAAAGCAGAATGAGCACCTTGGAAATTCCATGCTGTTGGTACCTATTGACATTTGACAGGTGGTGCCCATGAATCTGCCCATGGCCACTTAAAAGGAAAGAGACGGGTTTATCCACAGTAACCCCTAAGGTTTGTACTTATAGCTTTGTTTTCTACAATCGCCTTACAGCTAAACGTATGCAAATACTGACAGCCTGATGACTTTTATGTGACACATATTATAAAATCAGTGTTTATTTTAAAGTCAGTTTAGAAAATGCAATTATTTGCTTTAAGTGGTGCCAATGTAATCTAATGACTACAGACTGGTATGACTGAGGGCCGGCGCAAACATATCTGAGCTCTCAAAAAAACAATTACTTTGAAAGTAGAACTACAAACATTTCCTTCCTGTGAAACAGTAATAAATAGTTGGAGCAATTAAACTATTAAAACCACATGCTGCTGGAGTGATCCCCGCAGTTACGATTATTTCCTTTTGTGGCATGGTTAAATGGAATGGTATTTTTGTGAATGATGTGTATTAGCAGGTATCTGGCAAATCTCATCTGCTCCATAAGCTGTGGAGCTCGGCTGAGACTAAATCTGGTATTTAAAGCTTAACCTGCATTGTTCTCTTGTGAATTTGAGGTCAATCATTGGTTGACGTTATGCTGTTCTCACACACTTTAAGGAATGAGCAATTACAAGGGGGGGGGGGGGGCACTATAGCTCAACTTTTAAGATATTATGATCTTCCAAAAGGAAGAAATCTTTCTCCAGAACAGTGCTGTCTACAGGTGTGTGTGTGTGTGTGTGTCTCTGGGAAGGGCTGATAACATGTTTCAAGGCTCTGTAAAGGGGGTAGCCACCAATAGGTGTCACTAGAGAGACAGTTTTCTTCCTTCTGCAGGAGAAAGTTTGCATAATTCTTCCCAGGGAGCATTGCACTAAAGACTTGTTGGATCTCCGCAAGGTCACTTTCGAGTGATGATATGGTCTTAACACCTTAATTTATTGTTGTATTTTTGGTATGGATTTGCCAATAACACATAGCCACTTTAATGAATGGATTGCTAATTATTTTGTAAATTTTGTTGAGCAGTGAAATTACGATCACGTGAAGCCTACTTTCGGCGTACTTTTAATCTTTACATTTTAAGGCTATAGCTAAATGACATCTGTAACGTCCACGGCTGCGGACAGTCGTTCTGACTCAACCCTCGACAGCCGAGGCCATGGATCTGTGAGTGTTAGCCCGCATCTCCTCCCCAGGAGACGCCAGCACTCACTTCCGCTCCGGTCTGCAGTGTCGGGTAGGGTGCGCGCACGTGCCCGGCCTTAAAGGGCCAGCACGTGCACTTCAAAATGTTGTTTTAACTAGCCCTAATCACCCTGGACTATAAAAGGGCCCCTGCCCTTTCACTCATTGCCTGAGCGTTGTTTGTATTGCTCTCAGTCTTGCAAATGGTCACTTCGTCGTATCCTGTTCCCGTGCCCTGCGACCTGTATCCTGTATCCTGTGCTGTATTTGTTTCTGTGCCATCTCTAGTGTTGTAGTCGTGTTGTGCCGTCTACTATACCCGCTGACTTACACCACTTCTGGTGTCACCTGCCATGTTTTGCATCACCTGCCGCCATGGTCCCATCTGAGCCTAACCCGTTGCTACTGTCTGGACTATTACAGGTACCCTTGTGCTCGGATTTTATATTGACTTGGTACACTGTTGTTTGGCCAGCTGCTACCCCGCTACGGAGGTGCGGCCTAGTGGGTCTACATACCCACAGATCGTGACATCTGTCGTCCGATAGTTTTGTTCTATAGATATCCATTGTGCAGCACAATGTGTTTGACTAAATGCATCTGAAATTCCTCAGCTGCCAAGAGGTACAGTTAAAGGAACACTCTAGGCATAACTGATACACTGTGTAATTCCTGGTATGACCTGTGGGGGGCGGTGCATGACACAGGGATACTCTCTTCTGTGGTTGTTGAGTTCCACTTTAGGCCCTAGACTTTAGCATAACACCCATTTTCCTTTAACTGCAACTTTTATTGTCCAGCATATTTGCAGAACACTTGCACTCCATAAAGGACCATGGGAATTTACCCTATTATTTGAGTAGAAAGACATTTCAGTGGTCTTCTGTGGAAAGAGTAAAATTTGTGCACTGAATTGTATACAAGTCACAAAAACTCCAGGGATTGTATTTTAAGAGAGAGGTAATTGGACAGCCAAGCTAAAATAAAGGTCCCGATGACCTCATCATGTTTGGGACCTCATCTTGTTGAGGTCCATTTATAAATGGAAACCAATGGTGTTTATAATAACCAATTAAGTTCCAGATATTATTTTGTTCTGTTCCTATTCCACTTATATTATGATTATCATTTTCTTCCTATTTGGTAGCAGTTTCCACTTTAACATTCACCATAGATCTCGGAATGAAGTAAAATAATCTTAGACTTCTTTTGTAAGAATGAGTCATCTCTCTGCCCACTCAAAAATTCAAGAGAAGAAAGAAAAAAACAAGGAACACAAATCAAAAAAATACACACAGGATTTTTTTTAAACATGCATCCTTCACATTAACCATCAACCTTTGCTCTGCATTGAATGAGGTATAAAGCAGGCCTCGTGTTTTAGATAGACATCAGAAAGCCAGATGTAGGTACAGCAAGAGTCAATGATTAAACACCCCCTCCCCGGGAACTAGTTAAACACCAGCTCATTCAGGAATCCATCTACTGTCTACCTGGTTTGTTTGGCTCATTAAACATTGCTATTGTTGTAAGTTTCTTGTTGAACTACTTTGAAGCATGTGGCTCTTTCTAACAATAATCATTCAAGAAAAAGGTCATGGATTTACCTTTTCCTACCCTAAATAATCTATGTTTCTTATTATTATTTTCTTTCCTTAAAGTAATGGTCCAGGATTTACAAAAACAGAGCCACTGTTGTCCATGATTTGTGTCTGGTTTTAGGTCCTATACACTTCAATGGGAATAAAGTGGCACTGTCCATGGACAAGAGTGGCACTGGTTTTTAAGCAAAGAGTCCTTTTTTTCCTCTAATGCCAGACAACATTTTTAGATTTGATCATACAAAGCCCTATTTTTCAGACAATTCAATAATGAGATGTTATAGCATATCTATCATCTATCTATCTATCATCTATCTATCTATCTATCTATCTATCTATCTATCTATCTATCTATCTATCTATCTATCTATCTATCTATCTATCTATCTATCTATCTATCTATCTCTCTCTCTCTCTCTCTCTATCATCTATCTATCTATCTATCTATCTATCTATCTATCTATCTATCTATCTATCTATCTATCTATCTATCTATCTATCTATCTATCTATCTATCTATCTATCTATCTATCTATCTATCTATCTATCTATCTATCTCTCTCTCTCTCTCTATCTATCTATCATCTATCTATCATCTATCTATCTATCTCTCTATCTATCTATCTATCTATCTATCTATCTATCTATCTATCTATCTATCTATCTATCTATCTATCTATCTATCTATCTATCTATCTATCTATCTATCTATCTATCTATCTATCTCTCTGTCTCTCTCTCTCTCTATCTATCTCTCTATCTCTCTATCTCTCTCTCTATCTCTCTATCTCTCTACATATATATATGTATATATACACACACACATATATAAATATATGTAAATGTATGTATATATATATATATATATATATATATATATATGTGTACATATATATATATATATATATATATATATATATATATATATATATATATATATGTATATATATACAGCTGATGAAACTCCCTTATGCCAGCCATTTACCACCTTCCACACCATACTGGGCTGCTTGGCATTTGTGAAACATGGTCCATATTCTCTTCTGCATAATTTCCAAATCATATGTTGATTTATGTGGCCAGATAATCCCAAGAGAGCATAAATTGATTGCAGTCCTGACAGGCAAAGTAAATTTATGGGTAACCTGCAGAATTTGATGCCTACACCCTCATTAGATAAAGTTTGTTATTCTTCAATATTAGTGTGACCTGATTATCAGGAGCCCTTCCTAAAAAATAATTTTTTTTTTTGTTCTGGTGCAGATGTGGACCCCATTACAGTCATGCCGCTTTCTTATTTTTCTCCTGACTAGAACTACATCATATTGACAATCATACATGGAGTATTCAAAGTACTCCTCAAAGATAGCAGATATATGGAATGCTACAATTTTAAGAAAAACATCAGGCCCAAAAATAGACTGCACTACTGCTATATTTGAATAAATATACGTTTTTTTTTATACACTACCTGTCAAACATTTTAGAACACCTCAACTTTTCCAGTTATTTTGATATTAACACAGTTCTAGTACAGGAAATAACGTGAAATGGTACAAAGGTTCAAAAGGAAGTTAAAAACAATACGAATTTTTAACCTCAAACGCAACAATAGTATGAATTTCTGATTTTAACCAAAGGGCTTTTTTCAGGGAAGACATCTTGGACAGCTGCTCTGCAGCACAGAAAGCAAATTATGATTTGAAATTGGATGCAAACTATTCCTACAGGTGTCTCAACTTTTGGAGATAACTTTCAAACCCTCTGATTCTATATAACCAGTGTTGGGACAGACTGCATCACAACACACTGTAGGGCAGGATTTGGACAGTTTTGCTCTTCAGAACAGAGCACATTACTATCATATCATAATGGCGAGAAAAGGGCAATTAACAAGAGACACACAGACAATTGTAACCCTTAGAAGTGTAGGTCTGTCCTACAGAGAAATTGCCAAGGTGGCAGTCAGTACAGTTTCCTATACATTCAAAAGGCACTTGGAAACTGGTGGAAACTCTGACAGGAAGAAGTCTGGCAGACCAAAGGCACTACATAATCAGATGAAAAGTTTTTGAGAGTCAACAGTTTGTGTGATTGGCGCCTCACAGCACAAAATCTTCACGCCCGGCTTAATGCAGCAAAAAATAAACACGTTTCCATTTCAACTATGAAGAGAAGACTTCTATCTGCAGGTTTGACAGGTCGGGTATCAGTAAGAAAGCCACTGCTAAGATTGCAAAATTTAAAAAAAAGACTTGCCTGGGCCAAGCAGCACCTTCAATGGACTACTGAAGAGTGGAACAAGGTTTTATGGACTGAGAAAATTTGACATATTTGGTACATCACGCAGGGTTTTTGTACGTCATGGAGTGCGTGAAAGGATTTTTCCTCAGTGTGTGACACCAACTGTCAAACATGGAGGTGGAAGTGTGATGGTCTGGGGCTCTTTTGCTGGATCAAGAGTTGGCAACTTGCACAGGGTTACTGTCATACTGGACAAAAAGGGCTACCACAGAACAACTGCTTGGTCAGGCGTTCATATTACAGCAAGACATTGATCCAAAACATACTTCTAGGTTATGTCAGAACTACCTATGAAGACAAGAAGAAGCCGGTAGGCTTCAAAGAATGGAATGGCCGCCACAGTCTCCAGACTTCATCCCAAACAAGCTTAATGGGGTTTAACTGGACAGAAGGGTGAAAGCAAAGCAACCTACAAGGGCAGCACATTTGTGGGAACTTCTGCAACAATGTTGCGAAGAAAAATCTGAACAATATCTGAATGCAATTGTAGAAAGAATGCCACAAATTTGTAAAGCTCTTATATCAGCTAGAGGCGGCTATACAAAGACATTTCTTTCTAAGATGTCATCAGAGGGATCATGCCACAATTCGTTTTGAATCCAATAATAAAAAGTATGGCCCATAGACTTGTATGGGTGTCGGCTCTGTCAAGCTCAGAGTTTGTACAGAGCATTAATATTACTGGGTTCATGAGCCCTTACTAAAACCATAGTTTGCTCGATCACTTACTGCCATATTATTCAGACTTTTCTAGCCTAAGTACCTAAACAACAAATCAAATCGCTACTAAAAATGTTCTGCTATTTCCGAGCCACTTTGGAGTGGCAGCAGCTGGTTGCTAGATGGCACTGTTGCCTTGATGTCTGGGTTTGTAAAATTAAATTCTGGCACTGTCTTATAACCTGTTATGTAGACCGACTTAAGGGAGGATTTTGTGGTTAATAGCCAAGAATTTCCTTTGAAAGCAGGTGAAAAAACAGCTTACATTCCAGCATTTTTTCATAAGCTACTGGAAATGATTTTCTAGTCTCAGAGCTCTGGGTATTTTATTGCCTATTAATCAGCACATATTCATTGTTAAGGCTCAACTTTGAAAAGCAGCACAGATAAAACCGCTATCCTGAATATTAACTGGTAGCATTATGTCACCACATTGTACTCTGACAAATCTTCTGGAATTAAAACAGCCTCTATCCCGTGCAAACAGAAGGACGGTGCTCAAAACCTGATTATTTTTACAAGCTGTATTTTTTAAGAAGTTCTAACTATGCCAACCGCAATTGATTTAATTAGTTTGGGTTAACTCATTGCCTGTAACAATTCACATGTGTTCAGCACATTAACAGCGGACAGACAGATCTTTTGTGAGCAGCGCTAATATATTAAAAATAATAAAATATACTTTAACGTTTTTTTTAATAATATGGTCAAGATGGTTTATTAATGCCATTGACTTGAATGATGCCGTTAGTAATTGAGTTACAGTATACTGGATATGGATAAACCGGAGCATACAAAAAGTAGCTTTTCAAGCAGATCAAGTTAAAGGGATTAACCGGGACGTGATTTTTTTTTATATGGGGCTGGAATTTAAATAAATAAACCAAAAAATCAATACCTACCCATTCTTGCCCTCGGCGTTCCAGCACTGGCGCTCCGGCGGCACTCCCGGTGGTTGTTTACATACACTTAACGTGTGACCGCTGCAGCCAATCAGCTTTTTTTTTTTAGTTAATTTTAAGCCCCAAATAAAAAAAACATTCTCATCCCGGATAAAGCATTTAAAGGAGATTTCCAGGACAATGAAAATAGAAAAAAAAGTATTTAGCTATTTATTCCAAGTCCAGACTCTGCCTCTTCTCATTGTCTAAATGTGATGTTATGTCCATACGGCCTTAGGATTTTTGGGGATATTATTTTTTTTCTTATTCTAGTAGGTTAAAAAAATAAAATAATAAATAGCCCACAAAACAAACACTATACCTATAACTGTAACCATCAAATATAAAATCTGGTATCTCATTATTAAACCTTTTTGTTGTTCTCAGTTATAGTTAAAATATATTGATATCTGGAAACCCTCAGCAAGCAGGCTAACTGCTGCTAAAAGTGCTTATTGTTTTTATTATAATTATGGTTTGTGTAAATTGTAGGAAAGTCTTGCCCATTAATATGTTCATTAACTGTCTAATTAACATATTATGGGTACCTAATGCCTCCATCAGTTACATCAATTTTATTACCATAGAGAAACCCCTGAACAATTTTTCCACTCTGAGGGAACCCCTACTCCCATTCCTGTCGCAAAGAATATTGGTGTAAGGGGTTTCTATAATCTATGCCTACCACTTTATTCTGGCTGAGATGTTTTGACTGCTTTGCCAAGCATCTTTGAGAAGGTTGAGTAGTTTGCCATCCCAGCAGAGCTGCAATACCACACACTGCCCAGGTGGCAAAGTTTCTGGAATGAAGAAGTGTTTTTTTTTTTTTATATTATACGACCACTTTAACTCTGAGTTTTAGGAATACTATGATTGTGACAGAGGACGAATGGTGAAGACTACAGATTTAAAGGGGCATGTTATTATTTGAAAGATATTTATTAACCTGAGAATACCATGTGGTTTATGTTGCATGCACTCTGCAAAATATTTAATAAAAACATTCCAAAATAGCAACGGCAATTCCTTGCATTTTTTTCTAATCTAAAGTAATCTGAGCAAGTCCCGCAAGGTAAAGTCATCATGCCTGAGAAAACGGCTCTCCTCCAAAACCAATCTCATGGCAATTCGGAACACATTTTAGGTTTACGGTTCCATTAGGTAATTATTCTGCTTTGTCCTGGACAGATATCAAAGGAACCCATAGCAAACACTTTATATGATAAACTGTAATAAAACCTTTCTTTTATTAGGTGTTGAATGGTGAATAACCAGTTACATATGTATAGTAAGGTATAGGAGTAATAGACATCAACAGCAATGGATATGACTGCTCACTGGCCAGTTGTTGATGTCGTTCTAACAGCATTGTGATCGGCCTTGACAAAATCTGTTTAGCACAACACAATAACTGTTTATTCCCAGCAATCCAAATGCATAGGCAAATTTAACAACATAAGGAGGGAGAGCCAAGAATCCCTTGGTGTAAGTGCAACGTGCTTCTGCCTCTTTTAGCTCATTTAACTATTATGTTACTACTAATGGATCATGTCCGCATGATGACCAGACACTGCAGCAGTACCGTTTAAAGAGAGCGTACTAGTAAATATAAGTCCTTGAGTTGCCCTCTACTGTCAAATAGTTAAAGGGGTTGTCTCATCACAGACAACCCTATTAATATGGGAGCCGTCACGGTGATCAGCTGATTGCCAAGTTCCGGCTTTCAGGACGTCTGAAAGCCATTAGCTGTTTATTTCCCCAATAGCGGTCGCTGTAGTTTTACATGCTGCCATTCAAATGAATGATACACTCTCGTATATATAAAGTGGGGTCCTTAGCAGAGGACCCCTTTTTTTGACAGCCATATGCCCTGATAGGGCCCTGGAAAGGGATTGTTGAGAAGAGGCAACCCCGTTAATCATTCTATTCAGCTGTTTCTTTGTTATATTTATTTTCCAATTTTGCCAATCTTTATCCGTTCCGATCCTACAAGGATTGTCACCCAGCTTTTTCCTGTATGGCAAGTCTGTCCAGTTGTACAGTATGCTGGGAATAACTAGGCACATTTGTCATTCGGAGTTCAGGGAAAGGAAGCCCGTTTTTCTATTAAGTTGTATTAAAAAGTTTAGTCAACTGTGCTTTTCAATATAGTTGAAGCAAAGGTATACTAACCTGTATTCTTTTGGCATTTGTCTGTCTGATGCTAGCCTATGGGCACATTAGACTTATAAGTTGGAAACTTATATTCCCAACATATTCGCTGAACGTTGACCCCAAGCATGGTGTGAACCTAGCCTAAGGTCCCTTTTACACCGGACAATTTGTCGATCGGCGTTCGTTTTGCTCTTTTCTCAAGGAGCTATGATCCGTAACTACGATCACTCGTCCACATGCATTACTATCATATCAGCAGCACATCTCCCTATTCACACATGGAGCTGTGCTGCCAACAACGATAACATTTTGTGTAGGGATGTCACGATACCTAATTTAGTATTGCGATACTCCATACCAAAAACGATACTTTGCCAACAATAATAATAAAAAAAAAAGTTCTTCCATTTTCTGATGTGAGGCACGTGGTGTGATGAATTTGTCAGGACTCAGGAGCGGGGGAATAGCTGTATTAGACAACCGCAACCCCGCTCTAACAACATTCATGTATTACTATACTTAGCTGTGCGGCCGCACCGCTTAGTATCGAAATACATGAAATAACGGTATTGAACCATTTGAGGGTGCACAGTATCGAAGTTTCGATAATTTTGTGTTGCATAAGCGATACGATCAGCACATGAAGTAGCGTTTGCTTGTTCATCGGCTGGTCATTTCCCTGTTTCCTTAAGGCAATGATTGTAAACTATATAGTTTGCCCGATATTTGACCCGTGTAAAAGGGCCTTTACAATGACACAATGCATTATATATAACTTTTATATTGTAATATAAAAATATTTATTAGCCACTTTATCACATTCTGTCTGCTTGTTCAGTCATTGTAGAAGACCTTCTAATCTTCTAACTGCTATAAATAATAGAACTCACAAAGTGTTAACAATGGAAATTTGTTTATTCACAGTAGAAATTTCAAATAGAAATGTGAGGTCTCGGGAGTTGTTGTCACAAGATGGAACATGACCCTTGTGGCATTATCCGCTCACATGTCACTTAACTATGAAGATTGTTGCATATCTGGATGTTCAGACAATAGGATTACGTCCTTTAAACCATCCAGAACAAAACTGTCTTTAAAACTGATTGTAAAATCATGTGGTTATCCAAATTAGATTGATCCCATCTGACTCCATGACCCCATGGCCACACAGCCCAGCAAATGATGTGGATGGTAATCGCCTAGCAGTAGTTTTCAATCCATCCATTTGTCATTTCCCTCCATTGAGTGAGGATCCACATCAACTACAAAATTCATAGCCACGCACACTATGATATTGGACCAGTTACCTGATGTAATTGCAGTTATCTCAAAGTACTTGCCCATACACATTAGATGTATGTCAGCTGAACCTACCGATTTCAGCGGGACCAGCCCAGCCATGTATATCGCGGCGTCCCGACTCTCCCCTGACGGCAGAGGTTGGGAGAAGGGAAGGGTCGGGCATATACGATAAGCTGCTGTCAGACAAGTTTTGCAGCAGCTTTCCCCCTGAGAACACACGCAAACTCGGCCGAGCTGAGCATGCATGTCTATGGGGGAGTCGGGAGAAATAGCTTTTGGCTGAACAAACGTTCGGCCTACAACTATCCAAAATGTATGGCTTGTTTTAGGCTCTGTTCACATCTGTGCTATGACTTCTGTTTGTAACGGAAGCCAAAATACTGTGCTGGATCTGTCATACGACAAACCCTTTTAATTTCTTAATGGGATCAGTCTTAGGGCAGCAAGACTAAAACTGAACCCACTGAATTTAACATTATTTTAAGAGACCTGAAGAAGATCACACCCTGAAGAGAACTGTCATGTGAGACTGATTATTTCCCTGATTCTTTCCCTCTAAAATCTGTATTCCCATGACTCAAACATGCAAACTACTGCAAATCTGGAGATACAACCTGGGATCTTTTGTATTCAACAACAATTAGGAACCACAGCATAGTCAGAGATTTTATTTAGACTTTGTTTTTTCAGATGTGATGCAGATTTTGCAAGTATTTTTTAAGCTAAACGCAGGAACAGAATCTATACAGAAGAAATATATAAAGGTAGGCCTTAAAGAGGCTCTGTCACCAGATTTTGCAACCCCTATCTGCTATTGCAGCAGATCGGCGCTGCAATGGAGATAAGAGTAACGTTTTTATTTTTTAAAAACGAGCATTTTTGGCCAAGTTATGACCATTTTTGTATTTATGCAAATGAGGCTCGCAAAAGTCCAAGTGGGTGTGTTTAAAGTAAAAGTCCAAGTGGGCGTGTATTATGTGCGTACATCGGGGCGTTTTTACTACTTTTACTAGCTGGGCGTTCTGACGAGAAGTATCATCCACTTCTCTTCAGAACGCCCAGCTTCTGGCAGTGCAGACACAGCCGTGTTCTCGAGAGATCACGCTGTGTCGTCACTCACAGGTCCTGCATCGTGTCGGCCACATAGGCACCAGAGGCTACAGTTGATTCTGCAGCAGCATCGGCGTTTGCAGGTAAGTCGGTACCCCTGAAGACGCTACATCGTAGCGAAACATGTCGGGGGGACTTCTACCTTTATTTTAATAATTGTCCTATTGACATCTTTGAATCTAACTAATAACCAACTGTATGTAGCGCTCTGTAGCTGTGGTACTTAACCCTTTCTAGACAGAGCTCTCAAGTCTGGCACTGTGCTAATTGCTGTCAGAAATGGACATTAACTTTTAAATTTCATGTAGTCTGTCCTTGTTGCAAATCGAATAAAGACTTTTTTATTTTTACTCTTTAAATAATAGTTGGAAAACAGGGCTCATTTCTGCCGGCAGGCAGCCTTTTTTTGAATTTAACTGTTTCACGCCCACCAACTATTTAGGTCCGCTCCATTGTATTTATTTTTGGTCATGGGACCCGTATCATGGCCAAAGTCGTCGTGTAGCCCCAGCCTAGAACTATACTATATATCAATATATACGAGATAGATAGATGATGGATAGACATGAGATGCATAGATATGAGATGGATAGATATGAGATGGATAGATATGAGATGGATAGATATGAGATGGGTAGATATGAGATGGATAGATAGATAGATAGATATATAGATAGATAGATAGATATATAGATAGATAGATAGATAGATAGATAGATAGATAGATAGATAGATAGATAGATAGATAGATAGATGGATAGATATGAGATGGATAGATATGAGATGGATAGATAGAGAGATAGATAGATAGATAGATAGATAGATAGATAGATAGATAGATAGAATCCAAAAATCAGGCAGCACTCCAAGGTATAAGCAAAGCAGAAAAAGGTGCTTTATTGGTCCATATACACACGACGTTTCAGCTCAACACAGGAGCCTTTCTCAAGTGAGATAGATAGATAGATATGAGATAGATAGATAGATAGATAGATATTAGATAGATAGATAGATAGATAGATAGATATGAGATAGATATATATGCGATAGATAGATATTTGAGGGGGCTGACAGTCCGACGGGCCCCTTTTTTTCAGCCATGTGGCCGGGCCCCTGATGGCAGTACCACTAGTACTGCCCTGATGGAGGCCCTGCCCCTATAGAGTCTAATCTATGGGGGATCCGTGACAATGTGCCCCACACGGGTGCACCTCGGATGTGAAAAAACTGCAGTTTTTCATGTCCGAGGTTAGCCCGAGGTTTGCTACGCTCGTCTGAATGTAGCCTAAGAGAAGCAGTTTGCATTGTTAGTTCCCAGGACAGAGGTTCAGCAATAAATAGAAGTTGGAACAATTGCACTTGCAAATGATCCTTAACTCCTTTGGGCCACCAGTGACGAAAGGGCCTTTGAGGTAACACTTGGTAACCAATTGAAGATGACAAAGGAGCAGATAATCATTAATTTCATTATTAGTCCGTTAACCAGTTAGCAGACTGTATCTGACCAAGTGACTTGATAAAAACAGAAGTGCAAAAAGAACAAAAAAAGAAAACAACCAAGTCCCAATAGCATGTGTGGTGCAAGTAAAAAAAAGAGGGCTCCGTCCAACTGGCCCCAACGTATTATCCACCAACAAAGTAATAGATAGCAGGTTTCTTCTAGATAGGGGATTATTCTGCCCCTCCCGGGAAAGTTATAAGAGTTCAGTAAATTGCCTCCACATTAACAGGTAGCCACTTCTACTACAGATACATGCAGGGAAGCAGCTACCTGTGATTGACTGGGTCTATGATGAGCACTTGACTTCTGCCTATGAGAGGACTTCCTGTCTTTAGCTACATGGTCAAGAGCTTTTAAACTTTGCTTGATCTTGCCCCACCCACTTCCCTTTATGTCTCTATAGTGGACAAGACTGCCTGCCGGACGACTATAACTGAATAATTGCGATACTCCCATTCCGCACGATTAGGACACTATCGCTGAGAAAAAGAAAGCTGAACATTATAACAAAACCCTAATGAAACAATACAAAAAAATCGATCAATAATTATACCATTTAAATACCAATAGCTGGTAGGTGCAGAACCACTTACTGTATATAACCTCTGAGCAATGCACAATACCGTCAGCACACGGTGAAATAGTGAAAAAAATATATACAAACACGAAAAAAAATTAACTACTGCAAGGGGGATAAGGTGCTATCCTCTAACAACCCCTGACAATTCAATTATAACAATATAAGTGCCAAACAGTATATACTGGTAAATACACAGCCTGCCCTTAACAATTCCTATAGTAGCCCTGGTGGTAAATTCGGTGGATACCAACGACGCCTCCGTGGCCCCATTAACTTATAGTGGGGTTCATTGGGGTTACGTTATGTTGTTCATCGTTTTGACAACATTCCGCCCATCAAATCTAATTTTCGGGGTACACTCATTGCTAAATATTTATATGCATGTATCTAAATACTTATGTTCTGTTTCCAACATAGACTTTCTAAAAAAAACTGCTTTAGAAAACTCAGACGCTTGGGAATCCTAACCAGGATGGACATGCTGTGCAGTAAGAATTAAGGGAAGTAATAGGGGAAATATCATTGTAAATTATATTTTGCAGTTTATGTCTTCCTGCATTATTACATTATTGCCTTTCTAGACGTGTTTTATCAAGCAAATGTTTTTGTGCCTGAAACAGAGATAATTATCCTTTATAAGCATGAACAATTGCATATTTTTTCTGTTAAACAAAAATAGTGTAAATCCGGGTTGGACTGGCTCACTAGAGTACAAGAGGATCTTCCAGGGGCCCCAAGGTCAAACAGTGCCCGGAAGGTCGAACAAAAAACAACTCTATGTGGAGTTGACTTTGGAGCCAATTGTACTATGCACTCTACTTATACAGAACTTTATCGGCCTGCATGCCACCATACAAAATGTGTGATGGCTTGGATTTCCATTGATAAGAAATTCTGGCTTTGTTACTATACACTCATTATTGTTTGTACCTACTACATTTTCTATGCACTAGTTGCAGTCTTTAAGGGATAGTATCGTTTTGTCCACCAAATAATGCCAAACCTTCATAGCGAATATAGCATAGAGAAGATGTTGGGTATGTTTCCAATGATGGTACTCCCCAATGCGTTATATAGAACGTCTTTATTATCATTGCCTACAATGTTACTTCAGTTTACCCTCTGCCAATGACAGATACACAAACTGCCAAGACCAATATTACAAGAAGACAAGCTATTACTATCTTCCGAAAATGCTTAGAGTAAAATCACGTAAACATATACTTATTCTATATTAATGGTGCTCTAGAAAGGTTTGAACTGTTTGTCATGGCGGACAATACTATTACCCAATGCTGGCAAATCTAATATGTTTTCTGCTGCCTAAAAATAATTAAAAAAAAACTCTGGTCTTGATCTAACATCTAACCACCAGCTTTTGTGAATACTTGATACTATATAGGGTCTATATACCTCATAAAGATGAGAAGTGGTGCCCAAGCTTTCACAATATGTGAGCCTCAGATGCGCCTTCCAAGGGCCACACTTTACATTCAATGTCCTATATCCCCTATTTACAATGGAGACGTAGACAATGGGAGATACGGAAACAGTCCAGCTAATGAAGCTGTATCTCCCGTCCACAATGTAGAGTGACAGTGCATGTATGGCCACCTCTCTTCTGCAAAGGGGGACACACCTCTCCTTCTAAGAGGGACACAGGAACCCAATTCTCTGTATGACAGTGCAAAGTATGAGTGTGAGAGGGTGTGTGTATACATGCTGTATAGTACATAGATGGGAGATGGAATCCAGGGTGCCCACCACTGCTACATGGTCATTATATCAATGTGCAAGCCTAACACAGCATGTATTGCAGCATCGTACTGCCTATTTCTAGTACCCTTGCCAGCGGGTACACCAGCCATAAGGGACTTGGTTCAGTTTCAATCTGTGCAACCCCTTATTTCTTTGTTACTGGTACTTTGAATTCGTTTTATATAACGATAAGGCCTTTAATTGGGATTTATACAGTACCTAAGACTAAATGTTAGAAAAAAGTACAATAGAATATTAAATGTACAATATTTGTAAAATCAAAATACTAAATTTTTTATGGTGATGAAATGTTAACCATGTAAAAAGATTTTGGTTACCGAGTAAGAAGAAAGCTATGTGCTAAATATTTAACCATCCTATTTCTGTCTCGTAAAATGGCTTTTTCTGGCCAAAGTAATAAAGTGCTTGAATGTTCTCAGTCAAACCTCATCTTATGGTATGGCAATTGCATTTAGATTTGAGTTTCATTAGCCCTACAGCATGTGGAGGGATCCCAGTAACTCATTCTCATAGTAGTACTTTGTAGTTAATCTCCACAGCAGTTTTATTTGTCCCTCTTAAGAGCCCAATACCTGTTAAAAATTAATGACCGAGCCAAAGAAAATAGGTTTAAGGAGAAAATTGGAAATAGAAGCTGAAACGATTTCTGCAGGTTATGACTCAGATTTCATCCATATTGAAGGACTTGTGTCATGGTGGTTCACATATTTTAATCTGAAACCTATGCTTTGTAATCGTTAATATGCAGTCAGATGAGTTCATTCTTCACAGGATGAAATCAAAGTGTGTGGATAATTCAATAAGTAATGCAGAGAGAGTGGGACTTTCTATAAAATATCAGGGCCCCCTTCTCTAAATTCAGATTGAACATACAGTATTTACCCTATATTTTATTACACACGTGCTAGAATTTTGATTTTCAGGCCTGTGAGTGACACAAATTGGGATTTATTTATTCAAAATAAAAAATGAATGTTCAAAGAAAAAGTTGAAATGCAATTTATCGCCACAAAATATATTAATCGAATTGTAATGGGAACCAATGAGATGAGAAGTCACATCAGCAAGGACTCTTTGACTCTTTAACGGGAATGTGTCGCTAGAATTTTTTTTTTTTCAGTTAAACAATTAGTATTTAAGTGATTACACATTGTTTTAATTTTTTTAATTTTTTCACAAGTCAGGAAATATTATAAATTAGATTCTAATTTATAACATTTCCATGTGCTGGCCACTAGAGGGAGTAGTTCCCAAAATTGCTGCATGGTCACTGTGGTAAAGCAACCTCATTGATTTATGCTGCAAATTTGGGGTAGAGACACTCGCTCTAGTGTCCTCACACAATCCCCCCTCCCTTATTCTGGCTGGCTAGTGCCAGGAGGAGGGGTTTGAACGTCTAGATTTCGCTCTACGAACGAGCTCCGTTTTGGTCTGTGTGGGAGTAGCGCATGCGCCGTTCCCATACAGACGGCGAACACAACTGAGAATGGAACGGCTCCCGTTCGCATTCTCTATGGGGTTGTATGTGCCGTATAGCATCTCTGTATGTGTCGTTAATCGACACATACAGAGATGAAAAAAAAAAATGGCAGCCCCCATAGAGAAGTAAAAGTAAGAATACATTAAAAAGTAAAAAATGAGAACACAATTAAATAAAATTTTTGTTAATATTATATTAAAAGCAATATAATAATACAAAAAAAATCATGACACCTTCCCTTTAAGAAGTAATTTTTTGCATCTAAAATAACAAATTAATTGAATTTTATAATGTTCTTGATTAAAAAATATACTGTTCTGTGTATACAGCCCCTATGTAGACCTATGTGCCTCCTCAAACAACCGATTACAAACAAGCCCGACACTAATCTAATGTTTATAAGCATCTTTACTTAGTTCCATTTGCCCCATCTTCATTTGTCTGTAGTAGGCAGGATGGATAGAGGAAGTGCATAAAACATCACTGATGGATTAGACAACATACAGGGTTAGGCTGTAGTCTGTAACCATGGAAACACATAGGCCTGCATAAGAACTGTATATGCAAAACTGTAGGATATTTTTAAACAAGACTACTTGCAAAATGTTTATGCTTTTAAAATGTATTTGAGTTTTTAAACAGGGCTTCACGTAGCCTTTAGGTATTTATTGTGGTTTGTCAATTATACATTTTATATATATGTATATATATATATATATATATATATATATATATATATATATATATATAGTATATGAATCTGATGTTTATAGTTTAGATACCCAACCCAGCAATTCTACATTAACAGATAAAAACAAGACTATATTTATTAGTTGTTGAAAAGAAACCCCTTACGGTATACTTATGGGTTCATTAGTGTGAGTTAATAAATATGCAGTATGTGCCTCCTCCATTTATTACATATCAACCACATCTTCCGTCAGGGTCGGACTAGGCCACAAGAGAGCAGAAGATTGCTTCGGGATTGAAGATTAGGGCTGACATGATAATGAGGCCCAGCCAAAACCGGGTCCATGAGGTCCACCAGACTTTGTGATGGAATTAAAGGGGACATGCACCTGTTCTGTATGGCTCTTAGGCGGTATAAACAATCCCAAATATGGCAAATACAAAACTGTGAACCTTGTCTATGTGTGTCTCTTACAATCTGTTGGCAAGTATGTATTCAGTACTAATTGTTATTTAAATTAAATAGATTTGGGTGTTGGATGATTTTTAGAAATATTTTGAGCTGTATTTAGTAAACGCTGACCGTAAAGGGATCCTTAGGTTTTCTCCCTAATGGCTTCAGACGGCCATTTGTGCACACACTAGGCACTTAGCCATTGACATTTTGTCAGTATCAGTTTAAAAAATTTCCAAGCTGACAATTTTCTTATTGTCAGGGGATCTGGCCTCTTGGATGGTACCGCACTTACATTCTGTGTTTTGAACATTTGTGAAAGGATTTATGTGATAAAGAATTGGCAGCCAGGGCACTTGTGGTGTCATTTTTCCGTTTCCAGTTACTTCTTGTATATCTGGTATATTTCTCTCTGTGCTTGCTTCTTTTAGATGTGGCCAAAAGTGATGCAGATATTGATTTAAAATTTTTGAGAATTTTTGTATGTTTTTCTAATGTTAAGTCAAACTTGTTACTATTTCACATACATCTGCTTTGTAAATAATAGTACTTTCATCATAAAACGCACAGACACCAATAAAGACATTTTCAAATATACCCTTTTTCAATTTGATACATAGGCTTTACTATACGCCAGTCCTTTTGAGTAAGTTTTCGATTAATAAAGCTTCTAACTGCCCCAGATGTGGTGCAGCGGAAGCAAACTATTTGCACATGTTATGGAATTGTATTAAGATTGCTGATTACTGGGATAGAATTTTTAAAAACATTTTGGAAAAAATAGATCCAGATACAGTGTTTCAACCTCAACTGGTGTTGCTGGGTGATGATTCCAAATTAAAAATTTCTAAGGAAAAAAAATGTGGATTAATAAAACTATTATTTATTGCAAAATTACTAATAGTTAGAAAGTGGATATCTAGCTCCCCACCGGAGTTTAATGCTTGGGTAAATAATGTAAAAATTATAATGAAATATGAGAAAATCTATAATCAAGGCAAACACTGCAAAACCTATTGGGGGGAGTGGTAAGAATTTTTGTTCTTTTTGTTTTTTGTTTTACCAAGATCGGTCTTGAGAGGGTGGGGGGTGGGAGTAGGGGGAAAATGTAAAAATGTGCATAATTGTATTTTCTTTATTCCTTACTTGTATGGAATTTTATATTGTATTGAATAAAAAAATAAAAAAATATACCCTTTTTTTGTTACAGTTCAGTATACTACTCAATAGGAAAATTCCATTTACCCACGGGACCTCAGTTGTTGGAAGATTATAAAATGTCCTGTATTATTAGCAGAGGCAGACACAGACAGCATAGGGTCCCTGTGCAAAAACAGTATATGGACCCCTTGCTATCTAATAGCTCATCATGTTTCTCAAACAGTTCCCCAGTAATTGTGATCTATAGACAGTAGAAAGCTGCTTATAAGATAGAAGTGGTCCTCCCTTAACTACTGTCTTCACAGGTTGCACCAATTATATGTCCGCCACTGACTATTAGGCCTCATGCACACGACCGTAGCCATGTGCATGGCCGTGATTTTCGGGTCGGCCGGCAGCGGAGTGACACCCGCGAGCAACCCGCAAATCGCGGGCCCTGCACATGGCCGCGGCCATTATTTGCTATGAGCCTGGACCACAGAACACGGCCGTAATAAGACATGCCCGTTCTTTCTGCTGTCTGGGCTCCTGGGCCATGCACGGACCGTGGAAACCACGGTCGTGTGCATGGCCCCATAGGAATGAATGGTGCCGCAATTCTCCCATGGATTTTCAGGGGAATTGCGGCCGCAAAAGCACGTTTGTATGCATGGGGCCCAAGAATGGAAATTTCCAGTTAAAATTAAGTTATAAACCAGTTAGCTTTTTTTTTTTTTAATTCTGTGCTGATAAGTTGGCTCCATTTTCTGTTACAGCGCTTCAAATCCCCTGCTTCTCTTCATATAGTCATAGAGCTGAAGTACACTGGCAAATGTTTGTTTGTTTTTTTCACATATCATTCTAACGCACCAGCAATATTCTAGCAGTGTCATTTGTTTCTTCCCAGCTCAGTTGCATCCATACATTTTAAACCCTTTCATTATAAGCAGCTGTGTCATGTGATCTCAGTCTGACCACCAAATAAATCATGTGTAGGCAGGAGGTCAGTCTCTCCTGTGTATCTGACTTCCTGTGGACTACAGGATTATATAATCACTTATCAAATCCCTCCTGGCAGCTCTGAGAACCCTACCGTCCCCACCCAGCCCCACCCTCTTTTTTTCCTCTGTATGTTGCTCCATGCCTATAGTGATGCTGTAGAGATAACTTCTTCCCTATCTAAGGGAGCAGGAGTGCAGTGATAAAATAGGTGAGTCCATGCAATGAAAGCTGCAGAGTTTTAACCCCCCCAACTCACAGAGATTATCTATACTATTTGTGAGTGCTGTGTGCAGAATCTCCAGTGTATTTATAATAGGTGCAGCTTCTCACTGCTCTCCACTGTCCCCTGCTTGCAAGAGCTGACATGTAGAAATCTATCACAAGTAGGAGGCAGATGAGACTGGCTGAAGCGGCATCACATAGAGATACACTCAGACTCTGCAGTGTTAAGTTACAGAAGTTCTATGCCACTGATCTATCACTTGCTGCACTTAGATAGGACTTAGAGCAGAGCAAGTGCAGTGTCATGAGAATCTGCCCCCTCTGCCTCTTTAAAGCCAGAGGCATGATTGGAAATGTAGGCTTCATTAGGGGAACCGTATCAGAGGAGAAGAAGGAAACAAGATGGCAGGCAACCCATAAATGACACAAAAACTAAAACAAGTATACACAAAGCATACACAAGAGCCTCTACATTATTATTATTTAATAAAAGCCTATGCTGCACTATATAGGCAAAAAAATTAATTGCTGGAGTGCTTGTTACATTAAACTTCTGTCTGCCTCAGCCATCGGGGAGAGTTTAGTTTCTGACTGCATAGGAGATGTCAATAATTCCTTTGATAGAGAGGAGCGTTCTGATGTGTGTGAGCACTCCTGTTGATCTCCATTTGAAGGGGCACCACTATTGAGCTGCTATTATACCATTCACTATAACAGCATTAAAACATTTTTCCAATTCCTGACTGTAGATGATGAATCTGCTTTAGTTAATACATCCGCAATACGTATAACAAGTGATAATGTACTTAGTGCAAATGAAATTCATAGTCTAAAGGAATGGTCAGTAAATAAACCGGCACCTTGGCAGTCCTTGAATTTGTTATTTCTAAATACATCTTTATATAAGTTACGTCCCTTTTACTACCACCAGTTAAACCAGGTTTGTGTATTTTTAGGTAAACACGGCATACCACTGGCCATGAAAAATTAATAACCTATATTTAAATAAAGGATGGATTACTGCACTGCTGTGAGGTTATAATTAGTGCCCGGTGTGAAGTGGGTTTATTTATTCCATCTAGTTTATTTTAAATATCTTGTAAAAATTGCTCACCACGCGGCAGGATCCAATGGCTCCATTTCTCAGCCAATTTTCCTACAACAGACACTTGTGTCAAGTATGTTTAACGTCCAGGAAGTAAATGCCCAAAGCCTCTCAAGATTTATATTTCAACATCATCTCTCTTCAGGTTCCATGTGTAATTACTATTACCAGGGATAATAAAAAAGCTTAATAAATCAAAACACAAGTGTGAAAACATAAAACATTACAATACACATTTCCTTTGAAGATTTGTCTTTGTTATACCTATAATAATTCTTATAAATGACTCTCAGGAAGGTAATTAATATCTGGGAAATGTGTCCCTTGGTAGTTTTGGACTGGGTTGTACTATTCTTGTGTCGTATTAATAAAATACTTTTAGGTTAGATGTCTTAACCACCTTGTCTGCTTGACGTATTGCATTGTAAAAACAATATGGGGTGTAAGCAAACCGTATTTATATATTATGGGATTCTCTGGGGACTATGTCTTTTGGGGTAAATTATTATAGTGGATACACAACTTTGGTTGATAGGCAGAGGTGTTTCTTATTGCTCAGAAGTATGGGCTTAGGGGGGCTTCCAGTGGCGTAACTACCGCCGTAGCAGCAGTAGCGGCTGCTACGGGGCCCGCGGCATGAGGGGGCCCGTGTCGCCCGCCGGCACGGGCCCCCACCATGGCCGGAGGCTCCGCTAGCAGCCGCTATGACTGCTACAGCGGGACACCACTGAACAGTACGGCAGAGCAGGGAGGTATCTCCCCGCTCTGCCATTAAACAAAAGACATGTATTCCCTATCCACAGGATAGGGGATACATGTGTGATCGCTGGCACTGATAGGGAGAACGGGGGACTGAAAGTCCCCTGAAGTTCTCCATCACAAACCTCGGACTTCCGGGGTCTGTGTCGGCAGCTCCGGAGAAATTAATGGAGCGCCGGTCACGCTTGTGCGCATGCGTGACCCGCGCTCCTTTCATTTTTAATGAGCTGCGCAGACGCCGGAAGTCAGAGGTTAGTCATGGAGAACTGTTCTCCCTATCAGTGCCAACGATCACACATGTATCCCCTGTCCTGTGGAGAGGGGATACATGTCTTTTATTAGGACACACTGTAGGTCGCATTTTTTTGGGAGGGAGACGCTGTATGGCGTTCCCTACAGGGGGGCTGTATGGCGTTCCCTACAGGGGGGGACACTGTATGGCGTTCCCTACAGGGGGGGGACGCTGTATGGTGTTCCCTACAGGGGGGTGCTGTATGGCGTTCCCTACAGGGGGGGCTGTATGGCGTTCCCTACAGGGGGGGCTGTATGGCGTTCCCTACAGACCCCCCCTGTAGGGAACTCCATACAGACTCCCTGTAGGTAACGCCATACAGTCCCCCCTGTAGATAACGCCAGACAGCCCCCTCTGTAGGGAACGCCATACAGCCCCCCCGTAGATAACGCCATAGAGCCCCCCTCTAGATAACGCCATACAGCCCCCTCTGTAGATAGCACCATACAGTCCCCCTCTAGATAACGCCATACAGCCCCCTCTGTAGATAGCACCATACAGTCCCCCTCTAGATAACGCCATACAGCCCCCTTTGTAGATAGCACCATACAGTCCCCCTCTAGATAACGCCATACAGCCCCCTCTGTAGATAGCACCATACAGTCCCCCTGTAGATAACGCCATACAGCCCCCTGTAGATAATGCCATACAGCCCCCCTGTAGATAGCGCCATACAGTCCCCCTGTAGATAACGCCATACAGACCCCCTGTAGATAACGCCATACAGTCCCCCCTCTAGATAATGCCATACAGCCCCCCTGTAGATAGCGCCATACAGCCCCCCTGTAGATAGCACCATACAGCCCCGTGTAGATAGCGCCATACAGCCCCCCTGTAGATAGCGCCATACAGCCCCCCTGTAGATAGCGCCATACAGTCCCCCTGTAGATAACGCCACACAGCCCCCCTGTAGATAGCGCCATACAGCCCCCCTGTAGATAGCGCCATACAGCCCCCTTGTAGATAGCGCCATACAGCCCCCCTGTAGATAGTGCCATACAGCCCCCCCTGTAGGGAACGCCATACAGTCCCCCCTGTAGGGAACGCCATACAGTCCCCCCTGTAGGGAACGCCATACAGTCCCCCCCTGTAGGGAACGCCATACACCCCCCCTGTAGGGAACGCCATACAGCCCCCCCGCAGATAACGCCATACAGCCCCCCCGTAGATAACGCCATACACCCCCCCGTAGATAACGCCATACAGTCCCCTCTGTAGATAGCGCCATACAGCCCCCTCTGTAGATATCTACAAAGGGGGCTGTATGGCGTTATCTACAGGGGGGCTGTATGGCGTTATCAAAAGGGGGGGTTTGTAAAAAAGACACTATCTACAAGGGGGGGGGGGGTTGTGTGACACCCGGGGTAGGGGGGGCCCCAGTCAAAAGTTTGCTATGGGGCCCAGTCTTTCCTAGTTATGCCCCTGGGGGCTTCCTAGTACTGGTACCTACAGTGGTGCTTGAAAGTTTGTAAACCCTTCAGAATTTTCTATATTTCTGCATAAATTTGACCTAAATCAGATTTTCACACAAGTCCAAAAAGTAGATAAAGAGTCTTAATAAAAGGACCAAGAGGGCAGACCTGGGGGCCTTCATTAGGACTCCAGGCTGTCATGACAACCATTGATACCACTCAATCACGTCGTGAAGGGGGCGATGGAGTAACAGAGGGTCCCCCTCTGTCCATAGCAACCACTGCATATATCCAATTTATATCTGACCCCGGCCGTTAGCTTGCATTTTAAGCTGATACCGGCCTGTGAGCCCACTCCATACATCCCCCTCCTGACTATGACGTAGATATACGTAAAATGTTAGGAAGGGGTTATAAATCTAATCACTGCAAAAGCATGGAAAAATCTGCATGAGTTAAGCTGTGTTCATATTGTCGTCATGGGATCCAGGATGTATATGACAGGTCTGTTTTGATCCGTTTTTTAACAGATCCTAATAAATCCCATTGACTTCTAATGGGTCTGTCATGTTTACTTCTTTTGCTTTTTTTGTGCAGAATTGGGCAGCACAAACCTGACCCAATGAAACCATGATGCCAGCGTGAACAGAGTTTTAACATTCTTTTTTTCTGCGCCCTTTGAAGTAGGGCTGCATGTGAAAATATTCTACCTATGCATACGATTAAATCCTCTCATAGCTCAGTCATGTGATTAGGTACGGGTAAGTTAAATGGCATTTCACAACAGTCTAAAGTTGAAAACAGCTGATCAGCTGCCACTATGCTCCAAAAATGAGTGCACCCCCCGCAATCGTCCAGTCCTCTGTATGTTTATCACTTTTTATTTTTTACCAATAACTACTTTGCTTCATCATTGCTGTTTCCTCTTATTGTAGACCTACAACTCTCATCAGATTTTGCAACATTTGGCCTGTACTCAGGTTATGTCCGGTGGTAAATGATAGAAATGCCACAGGGCAATCCTCAATTTAGTTGCATTGGCTGCAGTTCAGAGCTACTTGATAGGACTGGTGGTGCGTACTTGGATCCTAGATTTCACTTTGATCAGGGAGCAGGAAAGAGATATTTAGTATGTGTAAAAGTGTCCACACGTGCTGGCAGAAGTAGCAACCTTTATTGCAAATTTCTCTAACAAATAGGTGTTGAAATTATTCTTTGTAGTAATTTACAATCTCTAGCTCTGGTAATATTATTAGAATAATACATAGATAGATAGATAGATAGATAGATAGATAGATAGATAGATAGATAGATAGATAGATAGATAGATAGATAGATAGATAGATAGATAGATAGATAGATAGATAGATAGATAGATAGATAGATATGAGATAGATAGATAGATAGATAGATAGATATGAGATAGATAGATAGATAGATAGATAGATAGATAGATAGATAGATAGATAGATAGATAGATAGATAGATAGATAGATAGATAGATAGATATGAGATAGATAGATAGATAGATAGATAGATAGATAGATAGATAGATAGATAGATAGATAGATAGATAGATAGATAGATATGGGATAGATAGATAGATAGATAGATAGATAGATAGATAGATAGATAGATAGATAGATAGATAGATAGATAGATAGATAGATAGATATTCAATATATAGAAAATACAAATATAAAGTATATATTTTATATGTAATAAATGCTCTAAAGCCTCATGCACACGACCGTGAATTTGCAGCCATATACTAGCCGCAATTGCGGTTAGTATAGAACACATGCTATCCTATGCGCCAATGCACACGACCATGGTTTCCACGGTCCGTGCATTGCCCGAAGTCCGGACCACAAAAAAAATATGACGTCATTATATGGTCCACAATTGTGGTCCGGGCACATTGAAGTCAATGCACAATTGCGGATTTCCTGCGGATGCCGTAATCACGGACCATGCACACCTCTATGGTCGTGTGAATGAGGCCTTAATCTAACAATCTAGATTATCAAACATTCTGGATTATTGAAATGACAGAAAATGCGGTTTATAATGAAATATTCTGCTGCCAGTTTGTTCTTAATCAGACAAGTATTTTAACTCTTAATCTATTTTCAGTCTTCCGCCGTTTTACAGGTTTCCACATCCAGGTCTCTGCATCCAGTCTCCAGAGAACAAAGAAACCTTATTTAACCCTATGTTAAATTCTCCTTCCTACTATTACTGGCCTCCAATCTAATACTGAATTACACAAATGATATTTAAAATGAGTTTGAAGCAGAATAATTCTGTTTTATTTCCAGGCTAAAGTTCTAATTTCATAAATGTTCAGTTTTAATCTCTCACAAATTACACGACTGTCTCCATGAATTTTCCACTAGACTTGAACTTTGTGACCTATGACCACAAACTATCTATCTATCTATCTATCTATCTATCTATCTATCTATCTATCTATCTATCTATCTATCTATCTATCTATCTATCTATCTATCTATCTATCTATCTATCTATCTATCTATCTATCTATCTATCTATCTATCATCTATCCATCCATCCATCCATCTAACCCCCTCTTTGTCTGTAGGATCTGGTAAACTAGGGTTAATGGCTTTTGCATTCTACCGAGGCAAATATAGCAGACATAGCAGACACAGCCTAAAAAAATCCCCCTGAAATGTAATAAATCCCTGTTTTGCAACCTCTGACCATTTATTTTTTTAATGTTTTCACAATGGATGTCAGGACATTTTAGGAAATTCAGCCTGTGTCTCATATAGGGAATGAATGGATTAAATAAAATAGTGTTTGAAGTGGACTGAGCTATTTCTGGAAGGCAAGTGATTTGGTTCAAACCTGCCAGAATGGGGATTAGGATGAGGTTCACAGTTTGAAATGTAAAGAATATAATCCAAATATAACATTTATGATCGTTTGGACAATGGTTCACAGTGTTCTTTTGCTGTACAATGTTTCATTGTATTAAAAGAGTGAGCAACTGAATGATCAACTTCCTAATGGCAGATCTACCTGGCAGGGGTGGAACAAGCTCTCTTGGTGCCCAAGTCAAAGACTTCAAATTGCACCTCCCAAAAAATGTGTTAAATTCCAAGTCATAGCTGTCGGTTCACTTGACACTTATGCTATTCTGATATCCCGCTGACACAGTGGGTTGTGATGTTCATGTTGCTAAATCTTCATGTGGGATTATCAAGGCCTTATTTCTAGAGGTGCTTATAGGTGTCCATACATGGCGCAATATGTTGCACTGTAGATACATATGATAATTTCGTTGAACGCTGCATGTCTACCTTTACAGCCAAAGTGCCTGAGATGATTGCTTAATTTCAATAAGGTTTTCATGCTAAGTTAGAGCATATCACTAGGGCATGCCATAATCGATCATTGAGGTCCAAAAGTTAGGACCTCTAAGTCTATGACTATATATCTCTCTCTATCTTTATTTATCTTTTTATTACAATTTTTCCGTTTTCTTCATATTGTTTTTTTTTTCCTTCTAATCTTAGTTTAGTTGTTCTTTTGTTTTAGTTTTTTTGTATCTTTTTCTTTTATACACTACCGTTCAAAAGTTTGGGGTCACCCAGACAATTTTGTGTTTTCCATGAAAACTCACACTTATATTTATCAAATGAGTTGCAAAATGACTAGAAAATATAGACAAGGTTAGAAATAATGATTTTTATTTGAAATAAAAATTTTCTCCTTCAAACTTTGCTTTCATCAAAGAATGCTCCATTTGCAGCAATTACAGCATTGCAGACCTTTGGCATTCTAGCTGTTAATTTGCTGAGGTAATCGGGAGAAATTTCACCCCATGCTTCCAGAAGCCCCTCCCACAAGTTGGATTGGCTTGATGGGCACTTCTTGCGTACCATACGGTCAAGCTGCTCCCACAACAGCTCTATGGGGTTGAGATCTGGTGACTGCGCTGGCCACTCCATTACAGATAGAATACCAGCTGCCTGCTACTTCCCTAAATAGTTCTTGCATAATTTGGAGGTGTGCTTTGGGTCATTGTCCTGTTGTAGGATGAAATTGGCTCCAATCAAGCGCGGTCCACAGGGTATGGCATGGCGTTGCAAAATGGAGTGATAGCCTTCCTTTTTTCAAAATTCCTTTTACCTTGTACAAATCTCCCACTTTACCATCACCAAAGCAACCCCAGACCATGACATTACCTCCACATGCTTGACAGATGGCGTCAGGCACTCTTCCAGCATCTTTTCAGTTGTTCTGCATTTCACAAATGTTCTTCTGTGTGATCCAAACACCTCAAACTTCGATTCCTCTGTCCATAACACTTTTTTCCAATCTTCCTCTGTCCAATGTCTGTGTGCTTTTTCCCATATTAATTTTTTCCTTTTATTAGCCAGTCTCAGATATGGCTTTTTCTTTGCCACTCTGCCCTGAAGCCAGCATCCCGGAGTCGCCTCTTCACTGTAGACGTTGACACTGGCATTTTGCGGGTACTATTTAATGAAGCTGCCAGTTGAGGACCTGTGAGGCGTCTATTGATCAAACTACAGACTCTAATGTACTTGTCTTGTTGCTCAGTTGTGCATCGGGGCCTCCCTCTTCTCTTTCTACTCTGGTTAGAGCCTGTGTGTGCTGTCCTCTGAAGGGAGTAGTACACACCGTTGTAGGAAATCTTCAGTTTCTTGGCAATTTCTCGCATGGAATAGCCTTCATTTCTAAGAACAAGAATAGACTGTCGAGTTTCACATAAAAGCTCTCGTTTTCTAGCTATTTTGAGAGTTTAATCGAACCCACAAATGTAATGCTCCAGATTCTCAACTAGCTCAAAGGAAGGTCAGGTTTAGAGCTCCTCTAAACAGCAAAACTGTTTACAGCGGTGCTAACATAATTGCACAAGGGTTTTCAAGTGTTTTCTAATCATCCATTAGCCTTCTAACACAGTTAGCAAACACGATGTACCATTAGAACACTGGAGTGATGGTTGCTGGAAATGGGCCTCTATACACCTATGTAGATATTGCATTAAAAAACAGACGTTTGCAGCTAGAGTAGTCATTTAGCACATTAACAATGTATAGAGTGTATTTCTGATTAATTTACTGTTATCTTCATTGAAAAAAACTGTGCTTTTCTTTAAAAAATAAGGAAATTTCTAAGTGACCCTAAACTTTTGAACAGTAGTGTATTTTTAACACCACTAATTTACCTCTAGGGGGAGCTCACTGCATACTGGTTTAAACAGCTGTCATAAATCTCAATACTTGCTATATAACTCAATGTGCAAAAAGCTACCCCTAGTGGCCCATGCAAGCAGAACACATCAAATTATTTATTTTATGGCTATATGCCCATTGGGCTGGAGGAGCCAGGGTCATGTCAGGGTGGAGGAGATGAGCCACCAAAGACATGAAAAGAGGAGTGTGGGAATGTGGGCAGCTCTACTGAGCGATCAAATTAGGTGCAGGAGCAAGCATGTGAAGCTGCATTTTACAGCATGCTGACCCTCTGCCGGCATTATGTATAGGGAAATCATTTCTTGGGCAAAATGTTCCTCCAGTTGTTTTCTCTTCTTGCTATATACTGATTTGTTGGAATTTTTTGTGACTGTGTAACAGCCACTGCTCTATAACTAAGAGCTGTAGTGTAAAGGAAACGCTCATTAGACCTCTCAACCCAAACTACAAGTTTAACCAACCGCTCAGATACAAAAAAACAGTTATTGTAATTTGCGTGTGTGTCCCACACACCTGAGGTTTAACGGTGCCCTAGGCAGGTGCCTACCCCATCTGCCTCCTGTCCTGGCCATTCTGCCTTGTTATTCAGTGGTATCGGATTAGGATATGTAGTGCAGCAGTGACTCACACTGTACCTCCTAATTGTATTGTTTTTACGCAAATCAGCACGTGAAAGGGTTTGGGACTAGTAAAATTTATGTAAAAAGGGGCATTTCTATGTCATTTTGGAGTTGTTCCTGGTCAGCATGTGTCAGAGTTTAAATTGTCCCGCAATTTCTACCTCAATGTTGAGAGGTATGTTGCATAATTTGTCATTTATGAGTCCGGTAAAGCTGGGTGAGAGCTCCTGTAAGATGTAATGGAAGCTTTCCTAGAAACATATAAAACAATATAACTGGACGACTTACCTACAAACAAGTGCTGAGGTATTTGGTTATATTTAAAGAAATAGTGAGGAAAAAATACTCTAATCATAATTGAATGAGTTTCAGTGAAATTGTATTTTTGTTTGTACAACATCAAGTTTTCTGCTTCATTTTGAGATGTCCAAATGTAGTGGATGAAGCAGACTCATTGTCATGACATTATCAAGCTACCAGCTTGTGGTATACTGGCTGTGAAAAATGATAGTGCCACATGAACTGTGCCCTTACAACTTTTACATGGAAACTATATGTTTATGACATGTCATAGTTCAAGTCAGTAAAAAAATTCTGAGTAACTTTGCATATACTTTTTATTACTTATCTTGTACAATAAGGGTATGTGCACACACACTAATTACGTCCGTAATTTACGGACGTATTTCGGACGCAAGTCCCGGACCGAACACAGTGCAGGGAGCCGGGCTCCAAGCATCATACTTATGTACGATGCTAGGAGTCCCTGCCTCGCTGCCGGACAACTGTCCCGTACTGTAATCATGTTTTCAGTACGTGATAGTTGTCCTGCAGCGAGGCAGGGACTCCTAGCATCGTACATAAGTATGATGCTTGGAGCCCGGCTCCCTGCACTGTGTTCGGTCCGGTACTTGCGGCCGAAATACGTCCGTCAATTACGGACGTAATTAGTGTGTGTGCACATACCCTTATTCACTTAAACCTTTTCTTCTCTAGTCACATTCAAAGCTATATTAGGCTTCTTTGCTGCAGTGCATTGTGGGATTTAACATGACAATTAGGCCAGTTTCATACAGGCACATTCTCAGGGGGGGAATCTATGATGCTGTTAGTTTGGGTCAATAGACCCACTGTCTGGCCAAGATTTGTGGTCGTATTATCATCATGTGAAACTGGCCTAATGCAGTAAAAGCTGTTAGGCTCTATTCACACAACAGGGTCTGAGTGTCGGCCGATAAAAACTGCCGTTTTGGACCGTTTTCCCCGGCCATTTTGCATCCGTTCCGATTCCGTTCCGGCCGTGTTGCCGTTTTTAACGGCCGATTTTGACCCGTTTTGCATCCATTTTTTTCCCCTGTTCGTTTTAAAATTGGATGAATTTCATTTGTAATTTTTTTTGCCACATACTTCCTTCTGTAGATAGTGCCACACACTGCCCTCTGTAGATACTGCCACAGCCCCCCTGTAGGTAGTGCCACACAACCCCTGTAGGTAGTGGCACACAGCCCCCTGTCGGTAGTGCCACACAGCCCTTAGGCTAGATTCACACCACCGTGTTGCACCCATGTAGGACCCGTTTTCACGGATCCCTCATAGACTTTAGTATTTAATATTAGACTTTAATATTTGAAAACGGAAGAAAATTAAAACGGTTAAAACAGCCGTGTGAACGGCCCCATTGAAATACATGTGACGTATACTACGGTCGTGTGAATAAGCCCTTAAATTGTACCTCCAGTTGTGATCTCCCGTCTGACCTGACATCAGTTGTGGAGAGACATTCCTGCACGCTGGGCGGTACAGTTGATATCGCAATTATATGACACTTGGAGAGTGTCTTGCATGGGTCCAATTCTAATTGCCATGGCTAATAAACCATCCAGCACGTAGGAGCGTCTCTCCATGCCCGATGTCATGTCAGGCAATATATCACAAGGTACCCTTTAAGTCACATATACAACAGCAAAGTGCAGATTAACTGCATTCTGTTTCGAATGGAAACCAAACAAGTTTTGACAGAATTTCTGTATATGTATGTGGTAAAGCATGTCTGTACAGTTAGTACAAAATAAATAAAGCAAAGCCATTTCTTACAATTATATCCCTGTATAAATTCTGCATTAGGGCTCATACATATAGCACTGCCGTATGCACTGACTCGTATGGCGGTTCACAGACTGTACTACGGGCCTGCATGACAAATCTGTACAGAATCTGCGAGCTGATGTGATGTTCCGCCATGAGGCTCTTCTGCAGAAACTTTGCTGTAAGGCTGAATTCACATTGTGTTTGCAGTGTCCGCTTGGCGTGAGAGCCGGGAAAGCTTCCGGTGTATAGGCCAAACATATCCATAGGCCCCCTTTCACCTGACGGAGGCCAAAAGAGTGCTCTTTATGCCTCTGTCGGACTGTTAGACGACGGTATACTTCACGGTATTCTACACAGAGACATCCGGCAAAAAATAAGTCTAAATATAAGCTACAGAATCCTACAGTCATAGTAACAATGAGCAGTTTGTGTAGTCCAACTTTCTACTGATTCGTCGAGGTAGAGAAAAGTATTTGACTGAGTACGTGAATACTGGGTCCTGCTTCCAACTCCTCCGCAGGGAATTTCGCAGAAGCATTTGATTTAATGACAATTTAGGAATTGTTTTTCTCCACTGTTGGACACATTCTATACTTTGTTACTACAACAATTCTTAGAAATATTTGCTTTTGATTGAATCCATGCATATTTGGACCGAGCTTGAAAGGTTGCCTTGCAATAAAGCAGAAGGGAACTTAAAAGAACATGTGCTGCAGGGATGAAGCTGTTTGTGAATGAAAACAATTCAAGTTCTTCTTCGCTGCACTGGCACAGCTAGGAAATGGGTCTCAAGCCAAACTAAAATTATCACCTCTATAGTTAAACAGTTCATCTTAAAGGAGACGTTTTTATTAACTTGAAGCTACACTTTGACAAATGTCACAAATATAAAATTTAGTATCTCTCTGATATATGTTCAAAAGTCTTTTTTTTTTGCTCTTTTCACTGACTTGACAGTTCGTTTTTACTTTATACAGCACACTTTTTTTTTTATACCTGGAAACTGTCAACAAGCAGGTCGTATTTTAGCATATACAAATACAATTAATATGTGAATACCTAATACTTGTTTTGGATATTCATGCATTAGGGATCAGGGCATGGAAGTGGTTCCATATTATATAGGTAACATAGTTTAAACTATAGGTAATAGTTTTTAACAGTAATTCCCAACCTTTTTACAATGGAGGAACCCCCTGTAAACATTTCCTACCTGGGGAACCCCTACAACTACTCCATCCCTTTTGTAAAAGTGACATCTAACCAGGTTACAGAGGATACAAGGATTTCACAGAAACCTTTTGGGAGATAATGTCTTATAATATTTATATAGTATATTATTTTATAAAGTAATTTTTTTATGAACCCAATTCTGGGCAATGATGGGCTAAGGCAAAGCACCACATTTAAAACTTTTTTTTACATGAATTTTTGTTTTACTAATAGTATGTAAGTAAAGAGTATACATTTGACATACATAAACAATAGAATATTACCTATACAACGTTAATACTTCTATAAAACAGTAATACCAGCGGGAAAAAATAAATAAAGAACAAATGTGACGCTATATTAAATAGATAGTGTATTTCTATTATTAGGGGTACGTTTTATAAATGTAGATCTTAAATAAAATAAAAAAATTGTATCATGAGTAGAGTTTAGTCACATATTCTATTGTCTGACAAAATATAACTGCGTATTAAGGGTCAGTTCACACGTTGAGTAAATACTGATCAGAAAAAACGCTCAGAAATTGACCTGCGATGCAGAATTTTATTCTGCAGCATGCGGTCTGCATTCTGTATTCAACGGGGAGGTAAATCCCGCAACAAATAACAGTTGTTGCATTTTATGTGATGGGTTCGCAGCGATTCCACCGCAAAAATGTAACTCAGAAAAAAAAATCTCATACTTACCAAGAAGTCTGTGTGCCTCCCTCCAACGCGGCCTCCTGGGATGATGTTTCATCCCATGTGACCGCTGCAGTCAATCACAGGCTGTAGCAGCGGTCAGATGGGATGAAACATGCCAGGAGGCTGGCCTGGATGATGTCAGAGGGCCGGCCTCCTGGCATGACGCTTCATCTCATGTGACTGCCGCTGCAGCCAGTCACAGGCTGCAGCAGTCTCCTTGGAAGCAGTTTTCCGCAGCGGACATTCTGGGCGAAAAACTGCACCACAGGGCGGATACGCTGCATGCTTTAACGCAGCGTATCCGCCCCGTGTGAACTTAGCCTAAGACTGGATGATATGATCTTTTCAGAAAGACCATTTTCATTTGTCATACTGAGGATATCAACGAATGGAGTAGGTTTTAGATTTTTCCAATATTCTGCAATTTTTTGTCTGGTTGCAATAAGAATATGTAATATTCATTGCTCCTTTTTAGTCCATCCAGCTGTTACCTAGAAGAAACAACTGCTGTAGATCTTGGAGTATGAATTTAATAAAAGGCCAACATTTTTATATACTGTCACAGTAGTGAGTGCTATATTATGTAAGATACATATCATATAGTCATTAGGACTAACATTGGGGCTACATGGCAGCACTTCTCCCTTTTGACTGTACAAAGATGTAAATTGTGCAAATTTTTTGGTGGTCATAAAATCCTCCTGTCGTTCAATGTCTATGTCTAGTTTTAGACCGTAATCTCACACTAACACCATACATATAACACTCAATTATTCTGCATTGAAGACATTAAATAAGCCGTATGTGCACAGTGGCCACACCCACTTATACATAAACCACACCCCCAAACTATGTAAGCTATATACATTTATTGACGTGGTGCATTGCATGTAAGCCTTTCTTCACCCAGGGTGACTTTCCTACATTATATATCTATGACAGCAGATATACCTTGCACCCAAGATGACTACATGACTGTATTGCATAAAGATAGAGCAGAATACCTGCGTAGATAATTTTTGTTTGCTTTCGTCACGTCATATGCTCAAAATAAAATGACAGTGAGGCTCTTGCTTCTAACGTATAGTAATACTTCAGATACCAGTGCTGTGATTGTCCTTCTTATCGCTTGATTGATCTTCATGGAACAGCCAAAAGTGGAATCTATTTCATCCAATGCCCTGGCACCTCCTCCATCTCAACTTTTGGACTGAATTAATTCGAGCCCTTGATGTTCAAGAGTCCTGCAAAGTGCAGTAGCTATTTCCAACTTCTCTATCTCTTGTTTATGCTGTTGTAGCTTCAAACCACTAGAGCTTTGGCCATTGTTAGATTACTATGTTTATTCCCTTTTGAACGGTGGTCTGATGACTGAAGCCACTTACATTTCAAAGTTATGGCACTTGTCCTGAAGAGTCCAGATCTAATCCTGGAGACAGCTGCTCTCTGACCTTGGGCGAGTCCTTTCATGATTCTGTACTTCGGACATTAAGACACAAAGTATTGGCTTGGTACAACTTTTCCATCCATTGTACTGTGTTGATTACTTCATACTAATCTGCAAAACTCTTAACCTGCTCATTGCTGGGGCCAGTAGTACGGTATTCTTCTTTCTATAGTGTAAGCTTGGTTCTCCAGATTTTATGGAGCTTCAAATCCCAAAATTCTGCACTAATATTTTATCATCATGATTTGCTGGGAGACGGGGTTGACATAAACTAGAGGGATCTTGTGTTGACTTCCTTATTTGATATGAATATGATCTGTCTAGTAAACTTTTATTATTGAGGTGGGTGCATTTTTTTATGTGTTGTTTGACTTTTTTTTTAGCTTTTAAGAGGAATGTCAACACAACGACGGAAAAATATCGGAAAAATTGCTGAAGAGGAAGATTCACAAAGTGGTGACTGTGATGATGAAGATGACTGTGAGGATGGATCAGGAAAGAGTGGTTTAAGAATAAGGAATCAGCTGCGCTTTATACCAGGTAAGTCATCTTTTTTACTTTAGTTTTTGTATAGTATAGGAGACCCTATTCTTAAGTAGGTTTTGTTATTTATATATGTTACATATATAGCACTAACCCTTTATACCTTAGTATCATGCGTGTAACTATGGGGGCCGGCAGTAAAGGCTGCCCAACTCCACTCAGAGGAGGATTAGTGATCACTGTGGATGATGGAAGAAGCAATGCAAAGTTGAATGCAGACCAATAAAAGCGGTGAAGACGCATAGCACATCATAATAAATAATCATAAGCTTTTTATATCATGAGCTCACATGCTGCTGAAGGCGATCATAGTAGTGTGGGGCCCCATTTCAAGTTTTGCTATAGGGCTCCTTTGTTACTTGTTACACCTTTGCTTAGCAGCATAAGGCTACATTCACACGAGCATGACAGATTTACGCGCGTAAAAAACACGCGTAAATCTGTCTGTGTGCGCTGCGTTATGCATCAGTGTGCTTTGCGAGTGGCATATGTTTTTCACGCACCCGCAAAGCACATTTAAATTTTTTTTTCCAAAGGAATTGATGCACAAATCATGCCGCATACACGGTTGTTCATCCGTGTGCGGTGCGTGGCTTTCACGCACCTATTGACTTCAATGGGCACGTAGGTGCCTGAAAACGCACCAATATAGGACATGCAGTCAGTTTCTCTCGCTGTGTAAAAACTCACGCATGTGTGAACGGCCCCATTGAAATCAATGGGTCCGTGTGCTGTGCGTGATTTCCACACACAGCACACGGACGAGATTCACGTTCGTGATAATCGGCCCTAAGGTCAATGTTTGTATTCTAATGAATCCCAGCATCATTGTTACCCAAAAATCTTTTTTTCCCATATGCCAGGCACACAGACAAGGGTCAGTTCTCTCGGGAAGCCAGTTATCTTTTCATGTGGTGGGAAAAGGTCATACAAACATATGGATACCGCAAACAAATTGCTTATATTTTCTTAGTTTTAATCAAACCCATGTTACCAATGCTGCAAAGTAGCAGTTCTGGCCATTGCACCCCATTGCTGCCCTCTATATGCCTACTTGGGATCATTTAGGTAGAGGCAAAGGTGGAAAATGTAGTGAGCGGTTTATGTTTGATATTTATTGTCTATTATATCTGTTCTGTCCCGTGTGATGTCGTTATTTTGCCTTAGTAACCATTCGTTTTTTTTACCCTTATTTCAAACCTTTTCTGCATGAGGCTTAGGCATCATTTACACTAGCGTAATATACGCGCGTGCGACGCGCGTGCTTTTCACACGTCTCGTACGCACCTATATTACTCTATGGGGCAGTGCCGACAGTCCGTGAGTTTTGCTCAGCGTGAGTGCGCTGCGTAAAACTCACGACATGTTCTATATTTCAGCGTTTTTCGCGCATCACGCACCCATTGAAGTCAATGGGTGCGTCAAAACCACGCAGGTCGCACGGAAGCACTTCTGTGCGAACTGCGTGAATCGTGCAACAGCTGTCAAACTCTGAATGTAAACAGAAAAGCACCACGTGCTTTTTTGTTTACAAACATCCAAACGGAGTGTCATAATAAGGCGGCTGCGCGAAAAGCACGCAGCCGCGCATCATACACTGATGACACACGCAGCTGTTAAGTGCATTTTGCGCACGCAAAACGCAGCGTTTTTTGCGTGCGCAAAACGCACACGCTCGTGTAAATCAGGCCTAAAGTTAAGGGTCCAGGCAAGTAAAGGGAAAATTCACTCATATATGTTTGTCTGACATTATAGATGTTATACAATGGCTCAGAGCTCAGCCCTCCACCGATGTCTAAAACTATAGAATAAACCTCTTTAGTGCTGTTCACATATTTCCATCAATGGACAATTAGGGGACATTTAAGTTAATGGCACTTTGCATAGAATGTTGTACTAGATTTCCAGTAAAGGAAATGCTGCAGTGTCACAGAAGAAATGCTACAGAAGATCACATCAGTGGATTCAGAGAGCTTGGAAAACCACCAATGTGATCCTTTGACATATATCTATAAGGATCAGTAAAGATTTCACCTTTAAAATAATTGTAATTTATTTATGAAGTAAAAGAAATTGAAGATAATTAATGTCCACATCATGTTATAGTTCATATACATATATTTGACATAAAAAGTTGAGTAACTTTGTAAATACATTGCATTACTTATCTTGTACTGATTTTGGGTGACAGCCTTTACTATATCCAGAGCTGCAATCACAACTATACTGTTTGTCATTGGAAGCAGTCATCAGATACATCCCTAACAGAAAAACTAAGCTCCTACTATACAGTGGAATAGTTACTTTTTCCTATAGTGACGGGGGTAAATACTACACGCCACAAAACGCAAATCAGATTTTGTGCAGGCACTGAACAAGCAGGAAATGCTGGGAAGTTTCAGTTTGGAAGCCTGCACAATTAAGGATGGAGCTCTGAGCTGTAAAGCAAGCTGTAAATGTATTTCCAAGTTAATCAGCTGTTTATGTATGTTAATATTATATTTCGGTTAACTAAAATCAGGTGCATCAAGTTGAAAGTGTATTCATCCTCATGGTTATTTTACTGCAGCAAAGAATAGTTGCCTGCTGTTAATGTTTTTGCTAAGTCACTAGAAGATCAAAAAGGTTATTTCTTTTCTCTCCCAGGGATGGGTAATCACCAAACCAGGAAAAAAACGAAAAACTTTAGTTACTTGGGATCCTATTATACAAAATCTCTGAGCTTTATATGTAGCATGAAACTCTCAGATATTCCATCCCCCAAAACTTTCTGCAGATTCTTTTTCTGTTTTCCAGTCCCCAAAACTTTTCCAATTATGAGACCTCATACACACGACCGTAATAGATTTTACTATCCGCAAATACGGATCCGACGGCTACGGATACACATCTGTAGCCGTCCGCAATTGCGGAAGCTCCCATAGATTTCTATAGGCAAGTCCGTGCCACACTTGCAGACAATAATAGGAGATGTTCTATATTTGGGGATCAATTCTATGGCTCGGACACACATCCGTAAATATACGGAAAGGTGCCTGTGGCCAATAGAAATGAATGGGTCCGTAATTTCATCCGTAATGTTATGTGCAAGGGGCCAAAAAGATAAAATGAACATTAAAAAAAAACAAAACAATACTGTAGCAAGTGGTTAAATATAAAACCCTTATTTATGTCTCAAGAACCTTGCATCCCAATTCAATACCTAACGGCACTTTGACGCCATCCGTAAATTACATAAAAGCAATAACATGCTACTTTCTTTTCAGTACCAAATCTGGAACTTACACATATGTTTTTTTTTGCCATATAAATGTAGGAGAAGAAAACAGCATTGATAAATCTTGAGACTTTTGGCGCAGACATCAATACTGAAATCTTAAAGGCTATGTACACCTTTAGAAATCGCTTTTTTTTTTTTTTAATTATTAAAAATGCCTATCAGTGTGTTTGGTGCATCTTTCTAAATACTTTTTATTAAAAATGATTTTTACTTTTTGAGATACAGCTGCTTTGTATTATGTATACAGAGCAACTGTTTCTAGCGCTGAAACCTGTATCCATCAGGTCAGCGGCACTGACGGATTCAGGATCGAGCTGTTACCGATCACATCTAAGTTCATAACTTAGATGTGATCGATCACAGGTGGATCCGCAGGACCCGCTTTTACTGAACCCATCAGTGCTGCAGACCTGACGGATTCTGCTGTTCTGTATACAGGCAACAAAGCAGCTGTATCTCAAAAAGTAAAAATAATTTTTAATAAAAAATATTTGGAAAGCTGCACCAAACACACTGATATACATTTTTTTTTAAATTATTTCAAAGGTGTACATAGCCTTTAAAGAAAAAAATATATATTCTGTCGATAGTTTCATATAATGAATTTTTTGAGTAGTTGTTGCTGTTGCTGCTTATATGCGTCAAATACTGTATGACGCCAATAGCATTTTTGTTCCATGAACACCAATTACTTGTTGTATTAGGGGAATTTATAATTTTAGATCGTTTTCGTGCTTATGGTAAAAGCGTCTATAAATGTGGTAATCTGGGGTTTGGCGCTCGGCCCTGGATCTCATGATCTCATGAGAATTTGGCACCACCCTATGGTCCAAGTCCAGCTGTTGAAATAAAGAGTTACATTACCATGTAAAACTGTTGCAAACACATTTTTTTCTTTTTGACCCCATAACCTTGTTCTTGTTCCTTTCTTAAACACCAGGCTTACCATATGTGTCTGTCTTTTTAACTTGGGAGCAATAGTCATTTTCTTAAAAACTTGGATTTATCTTCCAGTGTTTTGAGGGTGACCTTTGGGTATGTCTTCTAATGACATGGGACCACTTAAAGTAGTGATTTAAGCAAACTTGTAAAGTGTCAAGCCTAAAAGTTTGTAAGCGACTATAAACATATGCTAGTAAGCAGTCAATGCTAAGAAATTCATTATTATGTTACCCTAGTGAAATAACAAAGCTTACAGGGATATTTTTATGGTGAAGTTTTTATTATTTCCAACATCTGTAGTGCATGATTGTGTATCCAAAACAGATAATCTAACAGAAAGAAATAATTAATATGCCTTAATATATTATGTGTGTGACATTGAATATATATATATGTATATTTATGCCAAGCCAAAGTTTAATTAAAACTTACCACAAGAATTTTCACTGGTGGTACACTTTCACAGGTTATTTGAGATCAAAGATTGCCAACTTTTGACAAGTTTGATTACGTTTTATAAAGTGAACATGTCTACGAAATCAACACTTTGGGCAAAACCTATACACTGTGTTATGTCTAGTATAACACCTGAGGGGGCGGCGCATGACACAGGCATTCAAAGAACGTAAAAGAGAGTTCCTGTGTCTTAGACCCTAATCTAGGCATAACACAGTAAGGCCAGATTCATATGAACGAGTGTAAACTCGGATGTGAAAAACTTCCATCCATGTCCGACGTTGTTTTAACGGCCGTCACACGGACGTATACTACGGTTGTCTGAATTCGGCCTAAGGCAGATTTGCTATTTCTGTCTTTCTTCGTGCTTGCTTATTCTGGATATGTGGGTTTTAATTTAGTGTGATCTATTAATCTGGCGCACGTCAATATATACATTTTGAACATCGTCCCTTGTGCCACAATGCGCCAAAACGCCTTCCTATTTTCTAAGTTTAGACACCAAAATGTCGAGAGTGGCACAAACATCTGTTCTTTTTGGTGCAAACAAATAATAAATTTCAGGCGAAAAAATATGACAAAAAGAGGCGAACCTGATGCTCCAAAACCGGCGCAAACATAATAATAATAAATCTTCCCCAGTTTATTAATTTTGCCCAGAGTGTTACTTTAAAGGGGTATTATGATTGTCAGCTTATTAATTGTATAATAAAAAAGATATAACCTTTTTAAATATATTTTCTATATAAATTATTTACAGTTTTTAAGATCTCTCTATGTTTTCATTTAATGGGAATCTTTATTTTTGACTTCCACAGGATGTGTCCTGGTCATGGGATGGACACACAGGTGCATGACTCATCACAGTATGTGTATCAGCGTTGTATGCTGTAAGGCTGGGTTCACACGACCATGTTACGTCCGTAATGGACGGAACGTATTTCGGCCGCAAGTCCCGGACCGAACACACTGCAGGAAGCCGGGCTCCTAGCATCATAGTTATGTACGATGCCAGGAGTCCCTGCCTCTCCGTGGAACTACTGTCCCGTACTGAAAACATGATTACAGTACGGGACAGTTGTCCCACAGCGAGGCAGGGACTCCTAGCATCGTACATAACTATGATGCTAGGAGCCCGGCTCCCTGCACTGTGTTCGGTCCAGGACTTCCGGACGAAATACGTTCCGTCCATTACGGACGTAACATGGTCGTGTGAACCCAGCCTAAGAGCCATGCACCTTGGTGTGGAATTTTTAACCTCTGGAAGTAAACAATAAAGTTTGCATTCAATGATATCAAGCAGAGATGTTTTAAACTATGAAGAAACTATACAAAACAGTATATTGGAAAATTGTATACTTTTTTTTATTATCCATTGAATAAGCTACATTTATGAAACTACACTCCTCAACATTCAAATTGCAACACCCAGAAGGAATAGTTTTGGAATTGTTGAAATCACGGGATGGATAGACATGTTAATGATATGCAAGTATTAAAAAAATGGAAATAAAATATTGCAAACATCTTGATTTATTCAGTATCGAGTATGATCACCACGCGCAGAAATACACGCACTTACATGCCTTGGTATGCTATCAGTGAGGTTACTAATGGTTGTCTGAGGAATGTTATGCCACGCTGAATGCACTTGGGCACCCAAATCATCAAGATTGGCTGCTGGCAGCTCCCGTTGCAATTGCCGACCAATGACTTCCCAGATGTGCACAATGGGAGACAAGTCCGGAGACGTCGCAGGCCATGGTACGCAGGCTGCTTACAGTAGCACGAGTAATATGCGGCCTGGTGCTGTCATGTTGAAAAACGGCTTCTGGGATACTTCGAAGAAATGGCGTAGTCGACTATGCTATTGATTCCGTCAAAACGACGGAACCCTTGCACAACTGACACAAACGGAAACCATTTGCACCGGATCCGTGAGCATTGAAATCCATAGTGATGGGAACGAAAACCTATGGTTTCCATTTGTGTCTGTCAGGGCTCCGTTCCAACGGGAAGCTCCGACGGGAACGTCAGAACGGAGCCCTAGCGACACCTGCTACTTCCTTAATTTGCATAATCTTACGGCTTGCCCTTCTTGGTGCTGCAATTTCAATGTTAGGAGTGTATAATTCCTCTTTAACAGATTTAAGGGTGTAACTACAAAGATAGCAGGCATAGCAGCTGCCATGGGGCTCACCAGCTTCGGGTGCCTTCCTACATGATCAAAGAAAACAAATAAAAATCATTAGTATACCTGTAAACCAATGGCATAACTATCAGAGCAGTACATTTTGTGGACCAGCAGCTGAGGTGTGTGGCTCTAGTGAATACAGTGTTACTACTAGTGGAAAAGGGAGAAAGTGGAGAGCCAATGGAAAATAGAATGCTAAGCATTAAGATGGGCCCTGAGGACAGGATAAAAGCTAAGGGAATCCTAAGAATACATTTGTTTACTTGCTTCTGATGGCAGTTATGGCAGGGTGGTGGCCCATCCCACATTTTGCTATGGGACCCTAAAGTTAGTTGTTACGCCTCTACTGGTTGTAGATTTGTTCACAGAGAGCAGTTTTGGTGCAGTTATTGAATTTTTTAAATTCCTTTCTTTGAGCTAAAACTGAGACTAAATCATGAAAAGAAGTAAATCTATTAGTTACAGTATGAAAAAAAATGGCACCAAAACTGCTCTGTGTGAACACATCCTGACCATTATGTTACAACAAACAAGTAGCCGTCCTTTCTAACTAGCTTGACAGCCTCCCATACTTTATTGTAAATATGTAGCCAAAGATCGCTTTCTTCTGTTTGCCCTTGGGACCAAATGATCTTTGTCCTTCTTAGGATAGTTCTTCAATTATCTGCATTGCTTGGCATTCTTCTTATAATTCAAAAGCCTTTTCCTTAGCAGTAGGAAATTCCTATTACACATTGCTGGAGAGCCATCAATAGATATTTTATTCTGAATATTTTTCAAAGTGTGGAACAAGCCTTTTGGCGTGAACCTAGAGTATTGCTTACACATTCTGAGAGCTGCTGTGCTAAGGCAGATAGAAAAGTACATAAAGCATTTACATCAGGCGTAGCTGTGCCCTGATGTAATAGGTGCGTCTCTGGGATCTGTTACCCACCCAACATAGAGGTTTAAGTTTGTGCTGACTTCAGAGAATTTCTCTTTTCTTGAGCTTTCTTTGCTAAGTAACTACTGAACCACAGCCTCTAATAACAGAGAAAGCTATGTACTTTCTGGAATCACTTTTATTCTACAGTTGGGCTTGGTGTTACATTATTTATTATCCTACCCTTTTGCTTCTTTTTATGATCTTCACCAAGGGCTATGAAATGGGATTCTGTAGCCTAGTAGCTGAGAATGAACAATTCTAGGGATAATACATTTTATATCTGGTCCCTTTTATCTTGGCTCTCACCATCCATCTTCTGCGTTCTCAGATCAGTGTAGACCCTGAAGGTTTTAATTTTGTGTTATTGACGGCACCTTCCTATAAATTATGCACCGGAGATTACTATTAACTATATAAAAATAAAGGGGTTCAGCTTCAGAAACTCTTTTTCTTCTATTGGATTTCTAGAGTTTGTACACCTAAGATTAGTCTCTCTAGAGCAATCCTCTGCATTCTCAGATAGCAAAACTCCCAACATTTACATCCACTCGATCCGGCCATAAAACCCTCTCAGAAATGCCCACTTTTATGTTCATTGCATAAGTACTGCCCCTTCAGGGGTCCGATTTGCTGATCAATCCCATGAAAAACATGTTGGGAGGTCTGCAGATAAGAGTAGATTCTGCAGTTTTTAAGTTTATTTTCCTAATGGCACCGAAGGGGACTATTAGAAATATAAATATAAAATAAATGAAGGGGTTCTGTTAAAAAAAAACAAAAAACTGCCTCTACTGGAGTTCTAGGATATATATACCTAATACTTGGTTTGTTCTCTTGAGATGCTCTTACATTCTATTAGCGGAAGAAGAACGCTTTAGTCTTAGGTTGATGGACTAAGAACTCACCCACATAGATCCTCACTTCCTTTAGGCCAGGCTTCTAAGCCACTGGACATTACCTCCATTAAAATAATATGGGTGCATGTATAAAAGGGTAATACATTTGGGCTTATTACATTAGGAAAAATTGCAATTTATTGGTATTGCATTAGATATAACATTAGCAGTTCTCTACGCCAAGTAATCAACATTTGTACTGAATTAGTACACCTAGCTCAGGAATATGAAGTCTTTACGTTTAAAACCTGAAATAAAGTGTAAATAAAATATACCTAAAGGCACACTCCACCCTTAATACACAATTCCCCTATTACTTTGTGTATCCTTGGTTTTCTCAAGCAGACATTTTATATTTTGGCATTAATGAAATGTACAACACTCCCACATAGATTATACTATGGTGTCAACTGATCTTATTTGCACATTTGCTAAATCTTTGTTTATTCTTATGTTTGATTCCACCCAAAAAATGTTCTTAGTTTTCATTTATTACATAATGGGAGGATCAGATTATGGAAAGTAAGGAATATTTAATCATTATACCTGAACACTTTCCCCCCCCCCCACCCATGCCATTCTTGACCTTCGGTGGAGATAGCCTTTAGTACCGGGCATTAAAACAAAAGGTAATAGATAATATATTCAAAAAGTAGCTTTTTCTGTGTTGTAAAATCTATTTGTACCCAAGATTACAGCAGGAATATTATGTTGCAGTTATTTTATAGACACAGGGCCACAATTTCTGATCATTTAAAATCATGTTTGAAATTCTTCTGCCCCTGATCCCAGTTTTTTTCCCCAGTCTGATAAGATCAGACACTTTTCAACACGTTACTTTTTCCATTCGTTCAATGAAAGTAAATATTTTACTTCCACAACTTTCTTTTTGGGAGGTAAAGTCTGGAAAAGGGACATTTTTTTGTTGAACAATATAGGGACAATTCGAACCAAGTCAGACCAGGTGCTATGTGCTAATGGATTGACAAGATAAGCAACTGCAGTAGCCTAGTCCCATTGTATTCTAGCAAAAAGACTTACAAAGACGGTTTTGTGTGCAAGGGAGATAACAATATGGTTCGCTGAGTGATTTGGTATACACATACCTGGGCCTCCCTTTTTAAATGAATAATCTTGTACTAATACTGCGCAACTCGCTGGCTGGATGTTAAAGGGTCCTGCAAAGAATTCAGTAATTGCTGTGAGGAATACCTAAAACCTTTCTTGTTTTCACCTCATCACCTTTCACCCATCTCTAAAGAATATTTTTGGGCATTAAAGCAGATGCTGCTAGGACTGGAGAGAAAGACACAAATAAAGAAAAATTGCCATGTCTCACAAAACCACAATCTCTCGCTATCATTTTCCAGATATATATATATACGTATGTTCTTGCAGTGTTTACCGAATATGTGCGGGATATCACAGTGTAATTGTGGCCCACTTCATGTATTTTATTTTTTTGTTGTTTTCAAATTCTATATTTTTTATGTGAGAAAACACATCACTACTACAAATCTTCTGCTTGTATTATTTCAAACCCTATACTTTTGGCAGAAATGACTGTTGAGATACAATAAAGGGTAAAGATAACACAAAATAATGTAAAACACTTAGGGGGGAATCTATCAAATGTTCTACACCAGTTTTCTGTAATTGAAAATTTGCAAATGCATCAAAATTTGACCATATAAAAAATTGCAACTTTAAATTTGCGCCGCTCATGGCACTTTAGCAAAAAATGGGTGGTGCTTAGTGGAAGGGGCCATAGTCGCCCAACACATTTACTATAATTTACACCAGAAACTGACGTCATTTATTGGGGGAAATCTACGCCGGTTCACAGCTGCCTCTTCTTTCTGCAGATTAGTGGAGAACCCAGGGGTGAGTCCACACACCGATCACATATTCACGGCCCTATAGTAAAATCCCAGAAAACTCCTTTAAACTTGACATCATAGTATGTAACCTTCCTAGCAAGTTAATTTGACTTCTGATTTCTGAACTGCCTCTGGAAGCAACACAAAGCTTATTTTTTGGGAGCTTTATGGATTGGTTGTGCTTTGCCAAGCAGCATTATACAAGGCAAGGTTTACCATGTGCAATGCCAGGTGGAGTGGTGTACACTACTTCACCATTGGATTTCCTAGCAATGGAAATGCATTCCCTTATAGAATAAATTACCATTTGTGTTTGTGATGGGCACATCTGGGTTTGCCAGATGTTAGAAAAACACTACCTCCCTTAATTCACAAGACATGTAACATTTCGTGAAATAGTAATATTGGCCTGGCCATAGTAATATTTCCCAGGTTTGATTTTGTACATTCTACAGCAGTTTTACAGCATGATAATGCCCAATGCACAAAGCAAGAGCCATAAAAATAGTTCTGTATTATTTTGACTGATCTCTTTATTGATGCTTATGGTTTTTGAATCATATATTCCAAATATCGATATGTTTGGTGGCCAACGTATTTTTGGTCATGTAGTGTACATGTAGAGAAATGTAAGGAAAAGCTAAATGTCTTACCTCTACAGCTGCCTATTGTCTTGCAGACTCTGAACCATAACCATGCCAGCCATGCTGAGAGGGCTCCAGTCAGTAGGATTCATGTATACTGTCACATTATGGATTTGCAGCCAAAAGATCTGTAATACAGCACCTATAGCCTGCTATGGGCCCATATTGTACGTTCTAGTGGCTTGGATTTTAGGCACCAATGCAAGACCTTTCATGCAGGTATTCACAGAGGCACCACATGGCAGCACAAGGAGTGCATACGGGTCCACAATACAGATCTATAGTTACTCTATGTACCATCGTACAAGGCAGGGCCTGACTGGGACTGAAATTCAGCTCTCACATTTGAAAGCACACCCGCCCACTTGCCACATTGTTTATTCAAAAATATCGGCCGGGTGAAAAAGGGGTGTTGTTTTGGGGACGTGGCTTTACACGGAGTATGATTTGGCACTTATATCTGGTATATCATTGTTGTCAAGACGAGTGTCCTCTCTGTTACGTTACATATGATGTGAAAGATGGGAATGCTCCTTTGAAGAAAAGATGCCAGGGCTGAATGTAACCATTTATCCCTGACATTTATGGCCTACCCACAGGATAGGTCATAAATATCTGATAGATGCGTGTCCCAGAGGTGGGACTTGCATCTATCTCCTGAACGGGGGTCCCACGACCCTGTCCCATCTGGTGAGGAGGTTGCGGAGAATCAGTGAAAAGGTGGCCAGTAATTCCGGTAACAGCCAAGCTCGCTGAGCTATGCTGTTTCTGTAACTTCCATATTAGTGAATGGGAGTTCTGGACACAGTAATTATGGATAATTACATACTGAGGTACTATAAGTCCCAGCATAACCTAGTAATGAATAAATATACAATGAAGCCATGATGTACTACAAGTCCCAGCATAACCAATAAATAAATAAATAAATACACAGTGAAGAAAAACAGCTTGGGCTCGCCTATCCTAGGGATTTTGGACTGTTGCATATGATCATCTCTTGTCTCTGCAGGCACAATGCACTCCACAATTTTGCTGACGATGCAGGATGCAGAGCAGGGGCAAACACAGACAGTACTGCCCTGTGCAAGGAGTTTATTCACCCCATCAATGCCAACAAAACTGCAATAAGACATTTTTTAATCTTTGTATTGAAAATATATGTATATAATTAAAGAATGCACATGTGCACCTCACTACACTGTACACATGCTGCACATGCGCCACCCACTGAACACAAGCCACCCACACAACCTGGACCCATGCTGCACATGTGCCACCCATAACCAGGTCACATGCTACATATGCACCACTTAGACATAGGACAAACGACGCACATGCACCACTCAAAAATAGGGCATAGAACGCACTTGCACCACTCACACATAGAACACACAAGCGTTATTTACACATCACTCACACTCTGGATACACACCGCACACACAGGACATGCCACACATACTGAACACTGCATTACACATCAATCAATCAAACTTACCAGGTCGCTGTTTTCCAATTGGTAAGCCCTGCTAGACTACCTGCAAGCTGCAAGAAAGCCTTGCCCTCGAGTCAGGTTAGCCCAATCCACTTTGCGATTAAACCACACCCCTCCGGACATTGCAAGTTTCTAAAAAAATCAAGACTTCAATCCCCTGCCAAGTTAGCTTCTCATTTTTAATCTAACTGTGATAGAGAGGCGCCACCCACCCCTTGGGGCACCTGCTGCATTGGTGGTATGTCTTCCCGTGATGCACATAGAGAGAGAGGTCAGAGGAAGAGGAGACTGCATTGGCCGAGTGACTGACCGTGTAGCATGAAGGGACAGGTCAGAGTGGAGGGGGTGAAGCTAAAGACGCTTGTCGGGGATGAAGAGAAGAGCGGCCCACTGCAGACACCAACCCATCTGGCATTTGCCAGAATTGCCAGATTGGCAGTCCAGCCCGGGTACAGGGTCTGTGCATGCAGCAATAAACTTTTCATTAGAAAATAAGTCCTAGTGTGTGTCTATCTTGATTAAGTCTTCTGTAAGTATGGCTAGGTAAGGCGATATGACAGCAAAGGGATTCGAAAAAATGAATCCAGTGCCCAACCCAAAGCAGTAATGACCATAAACAATGGAGATTTTAACAATGCCAACTATTAAATAGAAGGTCAGATTTTGAAGCCAATCCGGGTTTTGACTTTAGAAAAACGTATTAAAAAAACTGCTGCAAAACTGCACTGTGTGAATGCATAAATCAGGACGTGAGATTTTTTTTATTTTTCAAATGTTGGCAGAACATTATCGTTCATTGAAGTGACTCTTAAAGTGTCACGGTAATTGAATTCTTTACTCAGTTTGTCATGTCGAAGCATTTTATGCCTTATTAAAGTTTATAGAACAATATTAACCTCTGCTTTTGTCTCACACAATGAGTAAACATCGATGTTACAGGACTCTAAATCTTTAATAAACTGTCTTGTGTTATTCCTTTGAATGGGAACATATGCTCCCAATTACTGCTTTCAATAACAATGTGACTAGGCGTGATTTCTTAGTAAAGGAATGTACTGTCTGTTTTCCAGCAAACTTTTCTTAAATCTGTGCATAGAATAGCTGCTTTCTTCCTTTTATGCCCTATTTAGTAGCAAGTAATTATTTTGAAGTGCCTATTGGTGATTGTCTTATATACAACCCCTGGTAAAAATCATGGAAATCACTAAAATTAAAGGATGTACCTCCAGCTTTTTTACTTCGTAGCAAATAAATCAATTCATTAAGGAAAAAAATGATGGATTCATAAAAAAATAACAATTGGTACTTTGTCGCTCCTTTTTGGGCTTTTATGGCTTGAACTTCACTAATGATAAACAATATTCTACATCAAGTTAGTTCCAACTTTTGGTTGACAGGTCAACTTTGCAGGATGGAGCCTTGTCATGGACCAATTATTTTTTAACGTTTCCACCCAGAATTTTCAATCGGATTGAGATCCGGACTGTTTTCTGGCCGTTTTATTGAGTTGATATGCCTTTCCTGAAGAAAAGCTCTAACACTCCTTGCTCTGTGGCGAAATGCATTATCATCCTGAAAAATGACTTGAAATGACTAGAAATGAGAAAGGTGTCCAAAATTTCTGTGTACACCAGTGCATTGACTGTTTCGATAATCACTGCCAACTTCCCTGGTCCTTTACCTGACATCCAACTTCATATAGTAAATGAATGGGGAAATGTGATTGTTTTCTTCAGGCAGTCATCTTTCTATGTTTTATTAGAACGGCACCAGACAAAGGTTCCAGCCTCATCTCCTTGGTCAATGCAGATTGGTGATTCAACACGGAATATGTCTTTCATCAGTTCCTCCAGACTCCATAGTTGCTTCTCTTCAGCCCATTATAACCTTGTTGTCTTCTGTTGGTGTTAGTGATGGTTTTCGTTTGGCTTTTCTATATGTAAATCTAATTTCTTTCAGACGATTTCTTACAGCTCGGTCACAAACCTTGACTTCTTTTTGCCTTTTTTTTTTGTTTTGTGCATTTTCTATTTTTTAAGGCATATTGCATGGAGTTTTCTATCCTGACGCTTTGACATACTTCTATGTTTTCCATTTATAACCTTCCCATTTTGTTTATACTTGAACCAAAGTTTACACAAAGCTGACTGGAAACAATCAACGTCTTTTGCCAAGGTCCGTGTTGGATTTAAATTTTTTAAGGAGTTTTATCATTTCAAATGACTACTCTCCTTTTGGGGGCCATGTTTGCTTTCAATTAGCCAAGTGCAACAGCTTGTTAAATGGAAAATATTACCTATATTGTTTTTTTTACTAAATAAAACCAGATAGTGAAACATATATATTTTTCCCTTATCTGTTTTTATTTTTTTTATTGTAGATTTTGTTTTTCTTTTACCTTAATAGAAAATGGAATGGTTAGGGCATTCTGTAGTTTGGAAAAAATGCAACATCATGGTGCTTAAAAAAAATCTCACAGAAGAGCTGCACAAAAATGCTTGTGTGAACAATGCCCTGTAATTTGTTTTAGTTGGTATTTTAGTGTTGTACTGTATATATGATTGCACTGTAAAGAAGAACATTTCATTATTCTGCCTGTCTGGTTGATGAACTGAATCAACTGACATGTGCACCCACTTCATTAGGCTTTGCATCTGGGACATTTTTGCAATGGTGAATCTTTTAAATCATGAAACTGCTGCCACAGCAGTATATACACATATATGTAGTATTTATTACAGTGCCCATAAGTGTCAGGTACAGCATTGACATTTAATATTGCCACCCAAAATACCAATATTATAGTGCCCCATTAATAGTGCTTGTTCAATAACCTTGTTCATACTGGCCATTTAATAGTATTACCCATAGTACCTCTATAATAGTGCCAGCCACAATGCCTCTATCAGGTGTTCAGCAAAAATGTCTACATTAAATTGTATGCTATAGTGCCCCTCTAATTGTGCCAGCCTTAATGCTTTTTCCCACGTTCCTGCGGCATGTAGAATACAAGATACTCACCTCCTCTACTCTCCTGTGCTGTGTCCTCCTCCACAGTACAATAATAACATATACTTGCATATAATTTTCTGTTCGTGCGATGAGATATTTTTTGGCTGTGATTTTGCACAGCATCACTGATTCTCAGATTTCTTCCCCTGGCAAAGAAATACTTAGACTTTAGGATGGAACTGTCCTGCTGAATCCAGGTAGGTTAACTAACATTGCCAGTAATTCCATCCTTTGCATGCCTCATTAAAAGGATTGTCCAGTTTAGAAAACCCAATTCATATACCTATTATGGAATTCGGAGTTAATAGAGGGGTGGTCCTCTGTTCAGGATCCTCATACCGGGGCCAGAGTGGAGAGCGGTTAGAAAGAGAGTCTCTCACCCTGGAGGACCTGTCCTGTCCTGCTTTATCAAGACAACCTACTGATTTGAATGGGCACTGTGTAATACTTAATTTCGCTTGTGGTGGCGCTGCAGGTAAATTGAATACTTACTGCCAGGTTTCTCCAAAGACTACAGCTGAGGGGACACTTTTTGATCAGCTTACTCGCAATGGACCCTTCTAACAAGTAGAGATTGTTCAAAGCTTAGAACCCCTTTAATGTGCTTTTTAACATGGTAGTGGTTAGGTACTGCAAGTGGTAATTTTTCCATAAAATGTTTCCCATACTGGAGAATTATCTTCCGAACTTACTAATTATTTTTATACAGGAAGGTAATCTAGAAAAAAAAAAAAAAACTCTACAAATCAGGATTTCCAACCAACATTAAATTTACTGATGATCAGTATAAAATATATTCATTTCTGACAAGGCTTAAAGTAAAAACTTTTCTAAAGGGTGCTGCTGAGCATCTGTACAATGTATATAGTGGACATGCAGCCCTATTTAATGTAAAGGATATCTAAGTATTTATGCTGTTGCAGCCTACAAGGGAGGAGTCCATTACTGTTAATCAATATACATTAAGGAAGTTTACTTCCAAATTTTGAAACTTTATTTGAATGAAATAATTATTATACATCCCTACATAGACTATAGCAGTGGGAGTTCTATCCTTATTTCTTCATGCATATTATTGTTTTCTTCTAGCTACCAAATTCCATAATAAGGCTACGGACACCTCTGCACTGAAACAGTATTTATTCTTTATTTACTTCCTAAATGCAGAATTATGCAACTTTCTAAGCAGCGTTCATTAAAAATTGCCCAGCATTTTACTGTTGTAGAACCTGTGTAGCTCCTATACAAAGCTGGCTGTCCTGCTGTTTCTGACATAAATCCAATAGCACACTGCTGCTGGCTGTGTCGGGTTTCTCTTCTCCTATCCTCCCTTCTCTTAGGGTATGTTCACACGAGGGCGTCCGTAACGGCTGAAATTACGGGGATGTTTGTCATTTGACAGCGGCGCGTAAATTACGCCTCGTGTGAACAGACAAACGTCTGCCCATTGCTTTCAATGGGCAGATGTTTGTCAGCGCTATTTTCGGACGTAATTCGGGGCAAAAACGCCCGAATTACGTCCGTAAATAGGCCGTGTGAACATACCCTTAGGGTATGTTCACACGAGGGCGTCCGTTACGGCTGAAATTACGGGGATGTTTCAGCCTGAAAACATCCCCGTAATTTCAGCCGTACCGGCATGTGCAGGCACTTGAACGCCGCGTCCATTACGGCCGTAATTAGCGCTGCTATTCATTGGAGTCAATGAATAACGGCTCCAATTACGGCCAAAGAAGTGACAGGTCACTTCTTTGACGCGGGCTTCTATTTACGCGCCGTCATTTGACAGCGGCGCGTAAATATACGCCTCGTGTGAACAGACAAACGTCTGCCCATTGCGTCCGTAATTACGGACCGTAAATAGGCCGTGTGAACATACCCTTAGGGTATGTGCACACACACTAATTACGTCCGTAATTGACGGACGTATTTCGGCCGCAAGTACCGGACCGAACACACTGCAGGGAGCCGGGCTCCTAGCATCATACTTATGTACGATGCTAGGAGTCCCTGCCTCGCTGCAGGACAACTGTCACGTACTGTAATCATGTTTTCAGTACGGGACAGTTGTCCTGCAGCGAGGCAGGGACTCCTAGCATCGTACATAAGTATGATGCTAGGAGCCCGGCTCCCTGCACTGTGTTCGGTCCGGGACTTGCGGCCGAAATACGTCCGTCAATTACGGACGTAATTAGTGTGTGTGCACATACCCTTAGGCCTCATGCACACGACCGTAGTGTTTTTCTGGTCCACAAATTCCAGGACCGTGTTCCGTGAAATGTCATCCGCAGTTCATCCGTATGTAATCCGCAGTTCATCCGTATGTAATCCGCAAAATGCGGATGAAAAAAAAAAAGCCTAGCTAAAACAGGATGACGACAGAACTCATTCCCGGTTGTCGCCTAGCAACATTTCCGCAAATCCGCAAACTGCAGATGACACATGGAGGTGTATCCGCAATTTCCACGAGCCCATTGACTTCTATTGGCATGTCCGCATCGAATTTGCGGCCCGTAATAAGACATGTCCTGAGTTTCTGCAGCACGGATTTGCGGACATGCGGAGACCCGTGAAAACACGGATAGTGTGTATGGGCCCATAGAAATGAATGGGTCCGCAATTCTCCCGTGGATTTGCGGGGGAATTGCGGACGCAAAAACACGGTCGTGTGCATGGGGCCTTAGGCCTCATGCACACCCGTGTTTTTGCGGCCGCAATTCTTTTCTATGGGGCCGTGCACACGACCGTAGTTTTTGCGGTTCGTGCACGGCCCGGGAGCCCGGACCGCAGAAAGAACGGGCATGTCTTATTACGGCCCGGTTCTGCGGTCCGGGCTCATTGAAAACAATGGCCGCGGCCATGTGCATGTCCCGCGATTTGCGGGCGGCCTGCGGCTGACAGTCCGCTGACAGTCCGCAGCCGGCCGACCCGAAAATCACGGCCCTGCACACGGCTACGGTCGTGTGCATGAGGCCAGTGTTAGCAGTGGCGTAACTACCGCCGTAGCAGCAGTAGCGGCTGCTACAGGGCCCGCGGCATGAGGGGGCCCATGTCGCCTGCCGGCACGGGCCCCCACCATGGCCGGAGGCTCCACTAGCAGCCGCTATGGCTGCTACAGCGGGACGCCACTGAACACTACGGCAGAGCAGGGAGGTATCTCCCCGCTCTGCCATTAACTGGTTCCCGGCCGCTGGCTGTATTTTTACGTCCAGCGGTCAGGGTCCTTAAAACCCGAGCCATAGACTTTCTACGGCTCGGGTTTTAACTTGCTGCCCGCGCGATCGGGCAGCAGAATGTCGGGTCTCCGGCTGTCGGTGACTGCCGGGGACCCTGAGGAGAGGATAGAAGCAGCTTTCGCTGCTTCTGTCTTCTCTGATCACTTGTACACAGCGTTGAATGCGCGCTGTGTACAGGAATAGAGACAGCAGCAGCGGCGCTGTCTCTATTCCTCCCGGTGATCATGTGACTGGTCACATGATCGCCGGGTGCCGTTAGTGACAGACTGTTGCTGGGTCTTACTAGACCCAGCACAGCCCTATTAGTGACAATCATCACTATGAGAGGGCTGATTTCCCCTGTAACTGGGGCTGCTGTGCAGCTCCAGCTACAGTGGAAAAACATGGTGTAAAAGAAAGAAAAAATATATATATAGTTCCCCAAAGGTCTTCTTTGACCTTTGGGGGACAGACAATAGTAATAAAAAAATAGTAAAGTAAAGTGCAAAAAAAATGTAAATAATAAATACACATAAAATACCCACCCCAAAAAAAAACCTTCCCCCCCACCAATCATTGTTGTAACGCCAGCGCTGACCCAATTACCCTAATATAGACATGTAATATATAAAAATTTACGGTAAACAATGACGATCACAAATAAAAGGTCTATTTTAGGGTAAAACTATGTTATTACCCAAAAAAATAGCTGAAACGTAAAAAAACTTATTTTTTTACTATTATTTTCAAACTTTATGAATAAAAATTCTAAAATAGCACAAAAGGTGCGTATAAAAACGATAAAAAATGAAACCTGCATTGTCTACGGAAAAAACGCCGCAAAAATCACGTCGTTAGCCCAACAAATAAAAACGTTATAGCCATTTAACTAACACGTGCTAAAAATGGCTAAACGGTGTCTGGTCCTGAAGGCGCAAAATAGAGCAAAAGACATGTATCCCCTCCCCTCTCCACAGGACATGTATCCCCTCTCCACAGGACATGTATCCCCCCCTCTCCACAGGATCTCCACAGGACATGTATCCCCTCTCCACAGGATCTCCACAGGACAGGGGATACATGTGTGATCGCTGGCAGCGATAGGGAGAACGGGGGAAGTCGCCTGAAGTTCTCCATCACAAATCTCGGACTTCCGGGGTCTGTGTCGGCAGCTCCGTAGAAATGAATGGAGCGCTGGTTGCGTGACCAGTGCTCCTTTCATTTTTATTGAGCTGCGCAGACGCCGGAAGTCAGAGGTTTGTCATGGAGAAGTTCAGGGGGACTTTTAGTCCCCCGTTCTCCCTATCGCTGCCAGCGATCATTCATGTATCCCCTGTCCTGTGGAGATCCTGTGGAGAGGGGACACATGTATTTTATAGGACACACTGTAGGTCACATTTTTTTGGGAGGGGGGACGCTGTATGGCGTTCCCTACAGGGGGGTGGCTGTATGGCGTTCCCTACAGGGGGGGAGCTGTATGGCATTCCCTACAGGGGGGGCTGTATGGCGTTCTCTACGGGGGGGCTGTATGGCGTTCCCTACAGGGGGGGCTGTATGGCGTTCTCTACAGGGGGGCTGTATGGCGTTCTCTGCAGGCGGGCTGTATGGCGTTATCTACAGGGGGGCTGTATGGCTTTATCTACAGGGGGGCTGTATGGCGTTCTCTACAGGGGGATGTATGGCGCTATCTACAGAGGGGGGGCTGTATAGCGTTATCTACAGGGGGGGCTATAAAAAAGGCACTATCTACAAGGGGGGGGGGTTGTGTGACACCCAGGGGAGGGGGGACCCCAGTCAAAAGTTTGCTATGGGGCCCAGTCTTTCCTAGTTACGCCCCTGAGTGTTAGGGTATGTTCACGTGTCAGATTTGACAAATCAGATAGACAAATCTGACACATATTTACTACAGTATCTGCTGCAGAAATTCAAGGCTTGTCATTTGAATATCTGCCATGTATGGTCTGTTTAATGTGCCACGGATCCGCACGTGTTGAATCCATAGGAATAACTTATCCTCGCAGATTTTTTTCTAGCGCATGTGAACAGGGTTACAAAAAAAACATTTACATTCATTGAATGCAGAGTGTCACTGGACTTGACGCGGGGCGCTGAAATCCGTGTTAAATCTTAAACATGTAAATCGGGCTTTAAAGACCAGGGAGGGGGCAGAAAGTTGTACGTGGCAGATCAGGGTGTAGAAAGGGAGGAAAGCAAGTCTTTAGGGAGTAGATCACACAGGCTGTCAGTGTGAAGATAGGGAGGAAAGCACACAGGGCAGTCTGCAGACCCCCAAAACCTAAGGCATCCATTGCCAGAGTAGGTGCCAGTTAATTCAGACATTGATCACAGAATGTTCAAATCTTATTGAATAATACTTGATTAATACTACTAATGTGGCATTGTAATAAATTGTAAGTACTCAAATTGTGCTACAAGTTGGCAGTGAACAAGAATACGGCAGCATAATGTCTTCTCAAATCAGATTATTCAACCCTATAATCTCTCCATGACCACTAACCATGAAAGCAGTAGCAAGCCTTGTTGAATGTCCCTGAATGTGTGTTCCTCTAGTCTTGAATTACAACCTACCCAGAAAAAAAATAACATTATTTATAATTTATGTTCTAAATATAGAAATCTGGGGTTTTGGTATATTTTAAGAAAACACCGTTTGAGACCAAAAACATTTAACAACCCTAAGATTATCCTGATTGAACTACAATTTAGCAATTTAAGGGATTAATATATATTTAATGGGACTGCAGTGGACAGGTTATCATTTAGTCCTTATATATACGTTATTATGTAGTAGATGAGGTTTACAAGAACTGATCGAGAAAGTTACAGGGATCTAATTATTCACATTTTCTAGTAAATTTCATGAATCTGTCAAAATAGAAAATGGAAATCTGTGGGTTTTCACAGTTCTAATTTAGCATGCCAAACCTAGTCTAAAGTCATTTGGAAGTCAAATGTCTGAGTAAGAGGCATAAGGTATAAATAATACACAGGGCATTATGTACCAAACTTGTCAAGTGAATGAGGCTCAGCTGCTATACTACACACAGGCCATGGACAAGAGTGGTGCTGTTTCTGAAAAGCTCCTATTTTATTTACAGATATAGCAGTCGACAACTTGACGTTCGTGGCGCCCTATGGCAGGAACATAGCGTGTCTATTCTATTTGCATAGCGCGCTGCTTATTCTCTTTAACTTGAATCGCCATGGCACACTACGATATTAACGTAGCATGCCTGGAGTTAATTTGGTGGCTGTTACAACTGTAGTATTAACCCCATCCCGTCACAGTCATTTTTTGGATTTTCGTTTTAATTTTTTCCTCCACACCTTCCAAAAGCCATAACTTTTTTATTTTTTCGTCGATAAAGCCATATGAGTTGTAGTTTTTTACGGCTGTTTGTGCGTCTGTAGAAAGAAATTGCTAATAAAGTCCTGTGATCACAGCAGCATTGGTGCTTAGTCAGTCATTCAATCTCTTCAATGTGAGAGAGGGTGGAGTGGCAAGTGTAATGTAAGCTAGAAGGCCTTTAAAGACCGTAACCATGACCGGGCTGCAACTTCCCTGTATCTGTAAAATGGCAGACAATGATAATTTCCTGTTAATGAATAAGGGAGAAGAAGTTGCAGTACAAATAGCTGATCTTTAATTGGAAATACTTCACATAGATGCTGCACATGAGGATCCAAGAGCAATGGATTTTTTTTTTTTTACTGAAGGTACGCTTTAAGTAACTTTGAATTCTACTCTTTCCTTGAAATCTTGGGTACACAAGCCAATCTGTTTTTAATACACAATTAGTGATAAGTAGGAAAATAAAGGAGACATAAACATCATGCTGGCTGTCTAATCATATTTTCAAAGGGGTATTTTAATCTAAAATATCATCTTTATATCTATCTCTGGAGAAAAATTACCTTTCTTTGTAAGTACCTTTATTTTCCTATCATGGCTTGTTCTGAAGTTTTCATGGCCAGGTCCCTTTCTTTGTTTAAAGTCCATTTCCCTTGCATTTCCATTTCCTTTGCAATCCTACAGCTGTGTCCGCACATGTGCAGATGCTACTGGTTTGCTTCTGCATAGTTTGGCGTGGCGCTCGGATGCGCAAATAATCAGAACATTCACACTAGCTCCCTATCCGGCCACCTATCTGCTGCTCTATAGAAGTGAATAAGACTTCTCCTGGACATGTGCAGTAGCCAGGGAGTCGTCCCCCATTCAACATCTTCAAAGCAGCCGGAGTCCCCGGCTGCTTATCTTCGCCTGTACAAGTTACGTTACTAGAGATTCCCTGGTGTAACCCCAGTGACATAACTGTCCATATATACCATATAATATAGCAAATTCCACAGCTCTCAATAAATTAATGTCCGTATTATGATGATAATTATGTAATTGATTTATTCTGATATACATAAAAGACAGATATCAAATCGCAGGTGACTCCACCCATATTTCAGATTGCATCATAGACCGCAATACCAACGCTGATACATGCCGCCGCTGACCTTTACAGGCTGCTGTTACCCTGACTGACACCCATATACAGATATAGTTATAGAAAAAACGGGGGAAGGGTGGATCCAGCGCTGGTTAGAGATGTATAAAAAGAATCTTTTTCTAAGTTTTAATTCGGATGATTAAAACAGGGATCCATGGAAGAAATAAGCTGAAAAGATGTGATGTCCTGTATTCCCATGCTTCAAGCCATGATTAAGAACGCAAGCGGCGTTCGAAACGCGTAGGCCATTTACTCCACTCCATATCTTGGGAATACAGGACATCACATCTTTTCAGCTTATTTCTTCCATGGATCCCTGTTTTAATCATCCGAATTAAAACTTAGAAAAAGATTCTTTTTATACATCTCTAACCAGCGCTGGATCCACCCTTCCCCCGTTTTTTCTACTACTCCCGTGTGCCGACACGAAGACCCGTGCGCAGAGATGTCCAAACTACCCATGTCTTAATAAGGTGAGCTGGAGGCATCTCTTCCTTTTTTACAGATATAGTTATAATTAGCATCATGACTTATTCATTTATTGAGTTTTGTGGATTTTGCTATACTATATGTTCAAGGAGATCCCCCCTTTTTCCACATAGCACCAACCCTAAATATTGACCGTACTCCGGACTTAACCACAGCATCGATTGTCTATATATGCCATCAGGCCGCTGTTCGGGTGGGTATATGTGACTGGGGGGAGGTACTGGTAACACAGTACCTCTGGATCCCAAAGGTACTGTTTAGGGAGGGAGGCTTTCCAGACTCCCTCTGCTGCATCCGGATGCTCCAGTTATAACCATTCATAAATGGACAGTTATGTCACTGGAGCTTCCCTACGTGCCAACAGTGGCATCTGGCACCCATAGGCTATAATGGTATCCATTTAACGGATACGTCATGAAAACGGTCATGAGAGTTCCTGAGGTAACCATTAAATTGATTAGTCTAGTCTTGAAGTTCGCAGAGTGCTGTTGCAATGTTCTTTTTCTTTTTTACATATAGTATTTACGGTCACAGTGTACGTGCACCTGTACATTTTTCATTTTGTTAGGATGTGCAGACCAATACCTTTTTACATTCTACATATGCTTATTTTAGAGGAACACTAAACCTAGAAATAAATGATAGATGTAAACAGGAGATAAACTTTTCCATTCGTCATTAAATAAGCATCTAGCCTTTTTTAAAATGCTGACATAGTATTTGCCATTATTACCTCTTGGTGTAAGGCATTGGATTGTTTGACTACTTATACTGTAAAGAACCCTTTCCTATATTGATGTCTGAAACACCTTTCTTCCACACACAATGGATGTTTCCTGGTCCTTTGTAAAATCCTTGGAAAAAACAAATCAGATGCTAGTTCTTTGTATGGGCCACACATATACTTAAACATGTTAATAAGGCATCATTTTACAATGCAGAACAAGCCCAATTTTTCTAGCCTTTCATTGTAAGAAAGTACTCTCATCCCATTTAGTAATAAGGTCTGCTATATCCTTTTTACAATATGGACCCCAAAACTGAATCGCATATTCAAGATGTGGCCATAAAAGGGATTTATAGAGGGGTAATATTACATTTGAATCATAGGTTTTTATACACCCTAAACTCTTATTGGCTTTTGCAGCTGCTGCTTGAAATTGAGAGCTGCTGCTTAGATTACTTGTAACCAAAAAACCCAGGTCCTCCTCTTGTTCTATTATCTCCAGCTACGACGTGTACTAAGATTTTACTGGCAATCTTTCGTTTACAGTATTGTACCTCTAATAGTTGTTGTAATGTTTGCACTGTTTACATGTGGGCACAGTGAGCTGGCTAGTTCGCTGGTCATGTGTATGGAAGCAGTGCTGTGGCACCGCAAATGCTTTGTGCTAAAGTGGAGCCAGATTATATAAGGAGGTATTTTGGTGCGCCTCGTGGTAGAAGTTGCTTGTGGTTGTAATGTGTACGTGTAAAGTGAGCCTGTCAGGTGTGAAATGGTTGTGTATGGGACTGACATTGTAGCTTAGATCCGGAGGAGGTCTGTGTAAACCGATTGAGCTTGCCAGCATTCATCGCTGTAAAGGCAGTGACCCTGTGTATCCTGCTGAGCGGTAGAAGAACTTTCCTGTGCTTTGACCTTAGCCACACTGCTTAAGTACTTGGGTCTACTGGGGAGAGTGCTCCTTGACTGGAGGAGACTTTGTATATCCTGCAAGTGGCTTTCGACCACTTCCTGCGTGTTCGTGTACCAAGGGCAGGTGAAGGCATTGTCACTCCTGCCTGCAAATGTAGCCAGAGATTGTACCGCCAAGCTAAGTGCCCATCAGAAACTCTAACCGCCAAGCTGTGTGCCAATATTTGAAACCACCAAGCTATGTACTCATTAGAGACTGTGACCGCTAAGCAAAGTGCTGCTGCTTGGAACCATTAGGCATTGTGCCCCAACTGAAGTTAAATTCTGTTCCATTGAACTGTGCTGTGTCCATTAGTGCACCATTCTCGAGTGGGCTACCATGTAAGGGTTAAGGGTCACACACTGAAAAATTACCTTTTTACATTCACATCTTGAACTTTTATTTTAGGGAAGTGTGTGTCTAATTTTCTGCTTGGGTCAGATTTTTAGCCACAAACATAAACTTTAATGCATTTTTTACAATAGAAAAAATGTATAAATTAAAGTTTGAAACAAAATTACATGAAGGCACCTGTGTGTACAAAGGGTGGAGTGGCATTTTGACAATGTGCTATTTGCCTACTTTCTGAAAATGTATGGGTATGGGGGTTTAATAATTTTATAATTTAGGTTTTATTTGTACCAAAGGTGCAAAATGTGCAGAAACTCCTGGAAGCGTAGGGGTTAAATAACGTAATGCCGTTAACTACAGGACAATTTTGGAACTTGAGAAATAAGATTGTACAAAAAAAAGTAAACTGAGAAAAACCAGTAACTCATAGGTTAATTTCTTAGGGGTTATTATAGTTCTTGACTAATTTAAATGCACTTTTATACTTTATAAAAATGCTAAATTTTGATTGCACTGTATTATTTTTATTGTATGTGTCACAATTTATTTTTTCCTCCATATTGGTTAGTCACTAAAGTTATAAAGCAGACTTGGCAGAAAGGCAAATTACTGAACAGTGAGAATAGGTCTACATTACAAATATCTTGTCTGAAAAACACCAAACTAATTTCTCTGATCACACTACATGAAATAAAACTAGTTAGATTACAAGGACAATCTGCCTGCTGAGACCCATACAAATAGACGTCTTGTAGCTATTAACAAACGATTAAATGGGCCGGTTATGTCTGAGGCTATGAACACTAGCTGTGTATTCAAGGAATATTAATGTTGTCTGTCACAGAACATGATTTATAGTCTACTGCCTTACCCAGTTTTGCGAGCTCATAGGCTATTCTCTGTAAATAGATTGTAAACCCTTATGAGAAAAAAAAGCCTTTGTCACTGCCATTAATGTAAATATATTAGCCAAAAACAGCACCACTCTTGTCCTTGGTCTATGTCTGGTATTGCAGCTCATCCTTATTCACTTAAATGGGGATGAGCAGCTATACCAGACATAGTCATGGAACAAGAGTGGTGCTTTTTCTGGAAAAAGAAATAGATCCTTTTTTGTTCTATTTTTTTTTAACCCCTTTAATTTAAAAGAAGTCTAACATACTAATTTATTGAAAAATGCAAATGGCACATATTCTCATAAGATGATATTTGCAAATTACGGAAGAAATCCAGGGCTATGTATTTATAAAAAAAACTAATAAATATACACTATTCTGACACTTTAAAATACATGCCCATCTAACCATACTTAAAGAGTAACTGTAGTTTCCAAAAACGTTTCATATGTAATAGAGAGATTTTTTAGAAGTTTTGATCGGTGTGGATCCGAGTCCTGAGACCCCCATCATCGCTGAAATGAAGGTGAAGAAGCGCTCAGCCGAGCGCCCTGCATTTTTGGCTGTGGTAGGTGCTCCTCGTTAGGCTGAAGACAGCGTATGTAGAACATTTATGTGAGCCGTCTTGAGTCTAACGAGCGCTTATTACAGCTGAGCGCTTCTGCACCTTCGTTTCACTGATGGTTGGGGTCTCAGCACCCGGACCCCCACCGATCAAAACTTCTGAAATGTCTCTGTGACATAAACATTTTTTGTAAAGTACAGTTACTCTTTGAGAATACTTAATACCATTACCTAATCATATGATTAGTAGGGCGGCTTCATTTTCATGTCATATGAAAACATGTCAGAAGATAAGATTGGTGTGGACTTCTACGACTTCCCAAAAGCACTGAAAAGCACAGAGAGGTTTCGATGTTTTAGGGCCTGTTCACATCAGCGTTGGTTTCCGTTCATGGGTTCCGTTGCAGCTTTCCATCAGAGGAACCAATGAACTGAAAGGCAAATGGAAACCATAGCTTCCGTTTGCATTATCATTGATTACAATGGTAATGCTTCCGTTGCAAATGGTTTCAGTTTGTCTCCATTACATAAGGTTTCCATTTTTTAGTGGAAACAATAGCGTAGTCGACTACGGTATTGTTTCCGCAAAAAAAAAAATCTCTCCCGGTGGCTGAGAGCAGGGAGCTTTAATTGTTCCCGGCAGTGCTGCTTTATTCTGATTCAGTGCCGTAAAAAGGACTATGCATCAGAATAAAGCCCGTTAGTAACCGCCGTGAAAAGGCGTATTGGCGGTCACTAACGGGTTAAAGCCACATATTCAAACGCATGTCAACCTGTATCAGAATGTCTCTAATTGGCAAGATGTACGTGGGTTGCCCTTACCCTTCTGTACCCATTTCTCTAGCTTTATCCATTGATGTAAATTATACCACCAAAGTGCAGATGATGGCATAATGACACCATTGCCGTGGACACCGGGTAATAAACACTGACTTTGTTCTTATTTGTACTAGGACAATACCGCTTTACATAATGTATTTGGAAACGTGCCTTATCGTGTTGTTTTCGTATTTTTACTTTGTTATAGAAACGTGCCAGTTACTTAGCTCTGATGAAGGAACAGCCCTTCCCCCCCGCTTTCATTGCTTCATTTTTAAAAATGAAGAACATTAAAACCAGATTTCTTCTGAACAAGCTTTATTCCTGTCAGATCCAGTTTATTTCAATGACCAATTTATGTAAACAGATAACTTACCCTATAGAGCGGGCAAACTGATTGAAAACAATAATCAAATGCTCATGCATAAAAGAGTAGAATAATTTGTTATAACCTGATCCAAATTCTAGGATTTCTGTTGCTAATTAAAGTGCCAGTACGAAGCAATGATGAAACCAATATATGTGAGTAAACAGCCTATACCTTTTCCATACAGCACTGCTGTCACGGAGATCGCTGGGGATACAAATACATTTTATTTATCTTTATCGGTAGGGGTGCAGCATTTTTTATTGGTTTCTGGTCTTCCGGAGTATGACAAGAGGTGGCTGAGGTGTTCAATGTTATGTAACTCCATAGAAACTCTTCTGCATCCAAAATCAATAAAGGTAAAGAAATGACCAGCCTTCTAGTCCACCTCACTTATCAAATATATAAGGGGTAGCCATGCATTCAATACAGTGAGACATTCACTAAAGTCCTTCCTAATCTCACGAGCTCTCATTAACTTAGATACTTGTCCTAACTTGTCTATTCCACTGTTCTCCTGCCTTCTGTTGCCCAGAACTTTCCCTTTGGCATAATTTGGGGTAGGTCTGGTCATAGACTTTTTCAATGTGGTCATTTCGACAGACCCAGTCACCGAAATATGCCAAAGCTTCTCTCATCTCGCTTGACACTATCACAATACATACAAAATACACAATTAAGGGGTTATAAACTTATGTTACACCAAGTTCACAGTTGTGTCACACTTCCGCTTTAACTGGATTTGTTTTAATGGATAGAAAAATAGGTAAAATTAATATAATACATGCCCAATCACATTAAAAATCTTGTGATGGAAGATGACCAGATACAAAACTCATTATATATGTATATATAAGTATCTAAAAATCTCACACCGAACTCACCACCAACATCAGGGAAAGCCACGACACAAAGGGGGCTTCTAATTTTTTTCATAGCTTCAGAGCTTCATCCTGAAGTCCTGTAAATCTATAAGGACCACAATAGTGCATTAAGGCATAACTCTATAAGGGCTGTTTTTAATAACTATTTTCTTATGCTCACAAACATGAAACAATATCTGCCGAACCATAACATCATCCAAATTTGGTGTCCCAAGAATGATTCAACTCAAGATTCAGCTTTATCTAGGGATCCTATAGAAGTATATAGGATCCAGGATGAACTGTCTACAGCAATCTGCTACAAATGTTTAGGCATTTTATTATTTCCCTCTGTTGATGGAGGGGAGCTCGGAGAGAGACTTTTGAATACTGAATTCGTATATCATTGCACCGTGGAGGATTTTAAATGGCTTTTGTTGGATGCTAACATATGCCTTCCATTCCAACCTATTTCTTTATTGACTGTAATGGTAAAAATAATAAAACTTCAGGTTTTTAGTTTCTTTTCTTTTTTATTTTACGGGGGATATAGTAATATGCTTCTTTGTCTGCTAAAAAAAAAAGCAACATTTCCTGACATAATGGAGTCTATTTGATTCCAACAAAAAAGCCTATTAGAATCAAGGGGCACTGAAATGTTTTTCCATGTTTTTCTGTAAAAACAACAGAACGGATTTACATAGAGATAAACATCACTGTGAACAGAGCCTAAAGACCATTTAAAGAGTGTGAGAACATAAGAACAAAGTGTGTTAATATAATGTGTTTAAATCTAGCCTCTTAGAGCAGTTCTGAAAGGCCAGAGCGGCAAAGATAATGTATATTCATTGTCAGGACACTGCAGTAAAGATAGTGTGTGTGTATGTGGCTGCACATAGTGATGTAATAAGATCACTATATAATGTGTAAATTAATGGGGAGAAGTGGATGACGCTGATTGGTCAGCGTCATACACTTCTCTCGCCAACGCACACTTGGCCAAAAAGTAAAACACGCCCAGTTGTCCATTAAGAAGCATAAAGCTAAAATAGGTCATAACTCCGTCAAAACTGATAGTTTTTCTAAATAAAACACTGCTGTAATCTACATTACAGCGCCGATCACGTTATGTACAAGATAGGGCTCTTATAATGTGACGACAGAGCCTCTTTAACATTAAGGCGGCATACACATGGAGACATATACTTAGATACACGGAGTCCCTGTGGCTCCGCACTATGGTGCCGTAGACACTCTGTGTGCTACAATATGGTGCCTCTGTGAGGCATCATATTACGGAAATATTCTCTATTAGACTTCTAGGGGAAAGTACCTTCATGATGAGCATCTGATTTCATAGGGGATTTGAAAGAGAAAAACCTTGTATACCTTTGTATAAAATTTGAGGCATACGGAGGATCGGTAGAGCACCATGCACATCTATGGGTGAAATATTAAAGCTCTGTACAACTCGGGGATTCATGAGCATGAGCCCTTATTGTGTGAATTCCGAATAAGGCTCATACCTATAAATATAAAAATCTATGATCATGCAAGTGTTTTTCTCATGACTTTGCAATTCTGTGACATTGATAAATGATTCTCTATAACATGATGTTCATGAAACACGCCAGACATATGCAAGAAAATAGTGAGCGCTGTGTGTAGTGGTAATGATGTATTTATTAACCTACACTTTGCAATATACCTGCAAGTAATAAAATCTGATTTCATATTTTTGCATCCCATGTTGTGTATTTTGATTTTGTGTTACTTAATTTCATGTTTTGAACAGATACGTACTGTTGTAATAAACTCTGCTGCGAATTATTATACGCTTATGTCAGAAGGTCGATTGAAGTCGAAGTTCCCAGAATACTAATAACGTAGGGGTTCCCTGCTTGTGTGCCTTGTCATTTTCGCTACTGTAAATGCCAGATACGCGTCACATTAAAAAAACATACACTTTGCAATTCCAGTATATTCAGAGGCTTTAGATGAGTCTGTTTCTTAAAGTGACATCCCACTCCCAAATTCATACCTAGATGCTGCCCATCGATCTGCGGGCGACTTCTGGAAGGCCACTCCTGCAGTTTGTCTGTACACAGTTCCCGGCAGCAGTTGTCATGAACCCAAAAACATTACAAACAAAAACGCATTTACGAATATTGTCTAAGATTCAAATAGCATAAACTTAGACCAGGCAGTCTGAAAATGCATCAAATTTATCACTGTGGCACACCCTGTATAATAAATTTGGCTTATCTTGCTAGACATGCTAGACACTTTTCTCTTCCTCATGCCAACTTTTGGTTGACTTATTTAATGTTTGGTGCACTTTGGCTCATTTTTATGCATTTTAAGTCACGCCTCCTTGCTAAGCCACGCCCATTTCCTGGATACTTTTTTTTTTTTTTAAAGTGTAGTGTGGCCCACATAGCTTTTCGACACATTCTAGAAGCAGACACAGTAGTAAATCTGCCCCATTGTGTATAGAGATCTTCATATTCTGCTATTGATAAGCAAACATTTAACAGCTACATTTTTAGTAAAGAAAATAACGGCTGAAAAAAATGTCACAAAGGTCTGCCCTAAATGCTGTGTGTGAATTCAGCCTCAAAGAGGATCTGTCACTAGTTTATTAATTCCTTACCTCCCAACTAATCTAATAGGCGCTATAATGCTGATAACTACAGTGTAATTTTTTTTCAAAAACATTATTATTTGTAAAGCTATGAGCATTTTTTCTAAATATCCTAATTTGGCTATACTTGCCAAATGGGAGATTACTCGTTCTTTTCATTCTGGGCGGTGTAATGTTTTCTGTATGACGCTGTCCAATCAGCTCATACAGTTCTTCTCTTTACAGCCCGGCGTGATCTAAGCTTTAATCACGAGATCACGCTGTGTTGTCACCTCCAGTCGCAGGTCCTTCAACACAGCGACTCAGCGCGACTCCAGGAAGACCGCGGCGGGGGGAAGCATTGCCACGGGAGGGTTAGACAGCGTTCAGTGTTCACACAGAGTTTTTTGGGGGTTTTTTACCCGTTTTTGAGTTTTGTGTTTTTGAGGCGTTTTTTGACAAATGCCTCAAACAATAGGAGGACATTTAAGGCCATTTTTAATGCCGATTCCTATGCGGTTTCCATGTCAAAATCAGCACCAAAAAACTCTGTGTTAACTAAAGCTTAGAGGAGGTGAGTGTAGTGTTTTTAGTACGATTTCCCTACATGTGAACTTAGCCTAATTCACAGGTATGTACATTATAGAATTACACTATTTAGGCCAATTATTATCTAAGTTTTTATGACCTTATTATTTAAGTGAGGATTCAAGATGAATCATTAAGAAAATAAGAATAAGACGACAAACAAGGGAATAGTCAGGTCACAAGCCAGGTAGTCAAAATAATATTCAGACAAGCCGACAGAAACACATTACAACAAGTCTTCTAAATCCAGGTGAGATCAGCAGGTGTGACCCTGGCGTGCGGTTGCACGTCTGATCCATGAGAGAGGAGGTGCATTGAATTCCTAAACTGAAAGTAGAAAGTACAGCACAAGTGGTAGAAAATATTATGGCATTCATGGCCAGTGTGACATGATACAATGCCTAGAGCCTAAAAGGGTGGACTCACCATGGCAAGTACTGTCCATATGTCTTTTAGGTAATGCTGCAACGGCTACTGCATTGGAAATGTATAGTCAGGAGTGGCTACCCCCAGCGATTGCAGTTTGTTAGGGGTTAAAGAAGACTACCCCTTTGAAGGCTATTTACACCTTTTCAACTAAGTTTCTTTTTTTGTTATCAATCTGTTTTGTATGGGGGGGCACATAACTTTTCTCCAATTGCAGATTTCGGCGGGAGGAAGAATCGGCATGATGGATTTTAACATGCCCAATCCTTTGTTCCCACTGGAGATAAGCCGCTATTAGAGGTGTCTGGCAGCGGTTTATTTCCCTCCCCCATTGTAGTAAATAGGTACACTTGACTGAAAATCGGAAGAAATAACTGTTGGCCAAATGAGTGTTTGGTCGACAGTTATTTAAAGTGTATAGCCACTTTAAACGGGTTGTCCAGTTTCAGTAAATTAATGTTATTTTTTGTGTAATTAAAAGTTATACAATTGTCCAATATACTTTCTGTATTAGTTTCCCATGGTTTCAAGAGTTCTGCTTGCTGTTATTCAGTAGGTACGTTCATTTACTTCCAGTGGATAAAATTCTGTCCAGGGTCATGTGATGGACACACAGGTGCTGGGATTATTAGGAGACACAGCTCTGATACACATACTGTAACGATCGCAGCACCTGTGTGTCCATCACATGACCATGGACAGAATTTTATCCACTGGAGGTAAAAAATGAATATTCCTACTGAATAACAAACAGAGTTCTTGAAAACCATGAGGAATTAATACAGAAAGTATATTGGAAAATTGTATAACTGTAAATGACACAAAAAAAATAACATTAATTTACTGAAACCGGACAACCTCTCTAATATGGTATACAAAAAGAAATAGTGGACATCATCCAAAGCCAAAACAATACTATGCATGGTGCAAGTCCAAAAGGGCTCTGTCCAAATGGTCCTTATATTACAACAGCAATAAGAGAAGTTCTGGACAGCACTCGCGTCTTGATTCACACAAGTTAGCTTTTATCTGGTCGTGCAACGTTTCGGCTAACAAAAACGTTGCACAACCGGATTAAAGATCAATTTTTTGCATCAAGACATAAGTGCTGTCCAGAACTTTTCCTATAAATCCTTTAATATGCGAAGACTTCCAGGTTGGCACGACTCCTAAGATCTCTACATTTCAGAGCACCTGGTATGAAAGATTTGGGCCAAAAAAATGAACTTTCCGCCTTTTAGGAATCTTCCAGAGAACTTATATTAAAGACCCTTTAATGTGTTTTGTGAAAAATATCTAATAGCTGTGTCGAGTTTTCAGAGGTTGAAGTTATGGACTGACTAGGTATAAATGGTATACTGTGTACAGAAGCCACCATTTAGAATCTACTTATTATTTCTCTAGTATAATTAACACATAAAAGAATAGGTCTGATTGGTTAATTTGGGTTCCAATGTCCCTTTGAAAATATTGGGCTGCCAGACAAGTGTTATCATGGGGACAGAAACGGAGAAGCTCTTCTTAAGTTCACATTTTGTAAAATACACTTAGAGATTTAATATAAATCATCTACTAGTTTCCCTAAATAACATTATGCAACATTTATTGATAATATTTCCATGTAAAGTTTTTCTTTAATCAATTTAGAATCCACCTGGCAAGATTAACCTTTCTGTCATCGGGTGTTTACTCCAGACCTTGAACAGTTTATCTATCCTGTGTGAACATATACATCAGGTATAATCTGTCACCTGGTGCCGCCAGTAATAACAGGGAGGGATTGGTTCTGTACTTCTGTACACATATATTATAATACTTTCCGCACTTAATATGGTGGATGTTGATGAGATCATTCAGGGTGGATTCTATTTAAGTAACATAAACATGCTGACTCTAGGAATTATCCTCCATTGTCCATAGTCTTCTGACAGCAGATTACCAGAGAACCATTCCCTTTGCCTTTGAATTATGTCTTAATAGCAGATGGGCTCAATTTACATTTTCACTTAATACCTTTGTTTAGCAAAGAAAAAAAAAAGTTTCCCTTTTCCAGTGCAAATGTGTCAAACCATATGTTTCTGATTTTACAAATATTTGGGAATTTTATAAACATTTTCTGAATGCCAAAGGGCTTTCCAAGCTATTGAAATTCAGCTATTTGAGCAAGTCCTTGAAATTCATGCTTTGTAAGTCTTTTAGGTGCTGTACATGGTTCTGTGTTTTTCAGGAAGCAGTGAACATTTTGTCAACATGTCACAGGTATGGGTTAATTTATTTTCAGAATATATAATTCGATATAAAGTGTCAATAGGACACGTTCCCTTCACACAAGGTCAACTGTAAAATGTTTTTTTCAAGCCTGAGCTAGGGGGGTCAATTATGTCAGCTAAATGTGCCCCGTAAATAGGCAAGAGGATGTGGATTCCAACTGAATAGCAGACAGAGTTCACAGAGGAGAGGGACATATAGAATGGCAGACAGTGTTCACAAAGGGGAGGAGAATATAGAATGGCAGACAGCCTTCACAAAGGGGAGGAGCATATAGAATGGCAGACAGTGTTCACAAAGGGGAGGAGCATATAGAATGGCAGACAGCGTTCACAAAAGGGAGGAGCATATAGAATGGCAGACAGCCTTCACAAAGGGGAGGAGAATATAGAATGGCAGACAGTGTTCACAAAGGGGAGTAGAGTATAGAATGGCAGACAGTGTTCACAAAGGGGAGGAGAATATAGAATGGCAGACAGCCTTCACAAAGGGGAGGAGCATTGTAATATCGGGGTAGGGAGACAGACAGGTGAGCCCTAATCTACCCGCCACTCAGTCCCTGCCTACTTGCAACGACCCGCCCTAGGCGACGGGATACAACTGGGCGACGGTCCCTACACTCAATAGGTGCACGACAGACAAACAGACAAGGATACAAAGAAGCCAGGGAAATGGGGAAGCTGCCCACGGGGACAAGCGAAGTGAACGAGCCGAGTCAAACCAGGAGATGAGCGAGGTACAAAAACGCAGAGCAGAAGAGTGGTCAGTAAAGCCAAGGTCAATCACAAGCAGAGGATCAGTAGTTCAAGAAGCTGCAGAAGGGCCAGGAAACCAGCAGAGAAGAATCACAAGTAAAGGAGGAACAGGAAAGGCAGATATAAATAGACAGAGGGCGGGAACTAGCTCCGTCTGGCCAGGCTGTGATAGGCTCTCCCACTCCTAAGCCTGCCATCCTGGGTGGTGGAAGATGGAGTCAGTCTCACAGACATAGAAGCAGGTGCAGACTGATTAACTATGGGCGTCGGCACAGAAGTTGTGTCTGGCAGATCCTTTACAAGCATATAGAATGGCAGACAGCGTTCACAAAGGGGAGGAGCATATAGAATAGCAGACAGCCTTCACAAAGGGGAGCAGCATATAGAATGGCACACAGTGTTCACAAAGGGGAGGAGAATATAGAATGGCAGACAGCGTTCACAAAGGGGAGGAGAATATAGAATGGCAGACAGAGTTCACAAAGGGTAGGGGCACGTGTAAAATGTCCGGTTGTAATGGGGGTCTGTCCCAGTGACAGATCCTGTTTAAATGTACAGCAATTAGGAATTATCTTAGTTAACTTCACATGCTTAGAAAATGATACATAGAGGTGCCACAACATTTTTAGGAAATAACCTAAGGAGAACTCTGTTGCTTACTCTGGACAAGCAAAAGCAGTAAATAAAGTGGGAAACCTAATATTTTGGGAAAACAATATTTAAAACTCATTTAAATAAAATTGATTTAAGTAATTAATTTGATTTTCATGAAATGTAAAAAACCTGTACCTTTTTCAGTCTCCATGCCTCTGTTACGTTCCTCATTGGAAAAGCGGATCCACTAAGCCGCATTTGGTTTAGAGCTTGCTAGACTGGGGTGTGGAATCTATGGAATCTGCCTGTTCTTTACTCTTTACCCCTGCATGAATGTATGGAATTTCCGGGTCCGATTCCTAGAATAGTCATCGATTGGTGGCAGATGCACTGCAACGAAGAACTTGTAACAAAGTCCGTAACGTAGCCAGGGGCCATCAATGGAGAGCAATCAGGATGTAACGATCAGTAGGATGAGACAGAACTGTAGTCACAAGTCAGGCCAGGAGTCAATACCAGAAGAAGAACCACAAGAATCAGGCAACAATTCCAGAGTGTGAGAGAGGAGAGTAATCCAGGAACAAAGTCAATAACAGTTGGGCGCAATAGTCGCAAGTATGTGCCATGCAGGCAAGGAATCTATGAAAGCTTCTCCTTTAAATAGGCCGTCAGGCCTGACATATTCAGTGGCCCCCGATCACCATGACATCTCAACGTGGCCGGGATATAGGAACAGGGAGCTTCGCTTGAGCAGGGGCAGTAGAGAAGGAGGCATTGGGACTCGATCCTGGAGCCAGACAAGGTGAATAACAGCCTGTGAAGGGAAAGTATCAGATTTTATGCTAATTGCTCATCAGTAGCTCAAACATATGCTATGATACTACAAAAGCGGGGGCCTTTGAAGTTATTTTCATCTTCTAGTGCAGTGTTCCCCAACAAGTGGCTCAGGTGCCACATGTAGCTCTTAGGGCTACTGCATGTGGCTCTGTAGCTTGTGGCAGCCCTAACTACTTCTGTGTCCTAGTGGCACCAGGTATGTCATAATATTACTGAAACTTTCCACTAGCATTACCCTTTTAATATCCATTGTGGCTAAAAACCCCCTGTCAAATTTGAAAGAGTCTCGCAATCTAGAAAGGGTTGGGGCCCCCTTTTCTAGTGGCGGAGTCACTTGCTATAATGGAGAAATGCCGGTGGTTAGTATTGATATGTGCCATCAGCACTTTGGGAGCTCAGTGACCATTTTGCAGGGATTTTTTTTGTTTTCTTTTTTTAAATTTTTAAGGTTAAAATTTGTGATTAAAAGTGGGCCACCTATTTTTCTCACTAATACTTTGTCATACTTTTAAATGGCTTATTCACATATCTGTGAGGCAGGCTGAAGTGTATGGAATATGAATAATAATGAAATTTACTGATTCTACCTCACTTTCAGTCATAGCGAGTTGTGTGGTAAGTTTCTGGCATGTTTTGGTGTACACTTGATCTCAAAATCAGATCTTCCATCTGTAAGATCATGTCTTATGGAGACTCACACGTCTGTCAATATTTTAGTAATAAAAGCACCAGACTAAATAAATCTGTCTTTGATGTAACTCAACAGAGCTTCATTGAGCTTCAAAAACTTTCTTCATTCAAACTTTTATAATCAGCTGGGAAAAGCGAGCCTGAAATAAACAAACTGTTTCCAAAGTTCACATTGGGCACTTAATAGAATATAATGGGATTTTCCTGTTAAAAAGAAATATAACTTGGCAATTGCTATTGGCAATTATTTTGTTTTCACAGTGTTATTTCTTTAAATTGAGCTGTACTGAATTAGCTGTAGAGCACGGTGACATGAGCGGGACACAGCATATTTAGTGATGAGGGATAGAATCTATGGAGATAAACATCCTTTAAACTTAAAATGCAAAAAAATCACATAAAATTATATCAACTCTACTCAAAAGCACAGAAAAATACCATACTTACTAATACAAGTGCTGGTTAAACCCAGTTCCCAGCAGCATGCAAGCAAGCCATACTTCTATATAGGGGAAGTAGCACCGGTGCAAAATACTGCTGATCATCTACTCATACGCCTATCATCCATCAGTGGGTGGCTGCTTAGTATTATATTGCACAAAGAGAAGTCTTCTATAAGGTGCCAGTCACATGTAGTGCATCATACAGGCTTACAGCCTATTAGTTACACCCATACCCTTATATCAGGCAGGCTCCTCAGCACCTTCTTAGGCTGGGTTCACATATATCAGTTGTGTAGGGCCAGCTGTTTTTAGTCTCAGCTGGATACAACTGATACATTTTTGTGACTTTGTGCTCCAGTCCAGCGTCTATAGCCATACAAGAAAACGGTGCATGCAACGTTTGTCTGTGCGGCGAAGGTAGGCATCCGGATCGACAGAGATATATTATAAACCCAGCCTTAGAGCACCACACAAAGTACTGTCACTCCATTGTAAGCCAGCATACTGCTGGGAATGGGTTCTCCCACTTCTTTATTGTCCATGTTTCACATTCATAAACTGTCTTTCTTCGACAGTAGAGATATTTTGCATTCTTCTTCCCAGGAAACAGACTCCCTACCAGCTGGATCTTCGCAAGGAGAGTCCGTATCTTCCGTATGGTAATACACATTGCATCTCATACAAACCAACAGGAGCCCTACTCTTTACTGATGAGGAGCAACAACTCTGAAACAGTGCTGTAGAAAGATAGGTGTTTTTTGTTTGGCTAATAACCTAAATCATGTTTCAAGGCTTTTTAACCCCTTCCCGTTGCGGCCAGTTTTGACCTTCAAGACAGAGCCTAATTTTTCAAATCTGATGTGTCACTTTATGTGGTAATAACTTTGGAATGCTTCAACCTATCCAAGTGATTCTGAGATTGTTTTCTCGTGACACATTGGACTTTATGTTAGTGGTAAAATTTGGTCGTTACATTAAGTATTTAATTGTAAAAAAAACCCACCTGGTTACGCAGGGGGGAGCTTTCAATGCCTGAGGGTTTACCAGTGGCTTCCCAGTGGCAGACTTTACAACTGACTCATTACATATCTTGTCTTCCTGTGCCCACTACCTATACTCGCACACTAACTCCTTTTGAATAATTGTGTTCTCAAAAAGGCCATGTGAAACGTACATTATCCAATATTTATAGCTTGTTACTCACACCTACCAAGGACTTTACACCTCTATATGTTACGAAATGGGAAATTTCACTCACGGGAGACCAAAAAGAAAAGATCATGATCCTTTCTCATAAAGCGTCTACTAGTAATGCATATCAAGAAGCTAATTTTAAAATAATATCCCAGTGGTACAGAGTCCCGCATGTTCTGCATAAAATGTTCCCTGATGTATCCCCCCTTTGTTGGAGATGCGGCAGGGAAGACGGGACTCTTCTACATATATTTTGGTGTTATGATAGACTTCGAAATTTTTGGTCTGAGATTCAAGATATCATACTTGAGATTACTGGGTTGACATTGGGGGATGATCCGGCATGGATCATTCTGCATCACCATAACATATCTATAGAGAAATATAAGAAATCGTTGCTGAGACATCTGTTGAATGCAGCGAAGGCCTGTATTTCGGCTTGTTGGAGATCCTCTGAACCCCCATCTATTTGACAATGGCTTGAGCGTGTTTATGAAATTCGGAAAATGGAGGAACTACTTCATTCCTCGCCTGAACGTGCAGTTCAGTTTCAGAAAATCTGGTTTTATTGGTTCTCGTTTTACAAATCTGACAGATGTCGGCGATTTCTGGGTGCATCTGCTGGAGATGGATCTGAGGATGCTTAGGATCTTACTGGATTGGCGCGCTATGGGGGGGAGGGAGATGGGAAAGGTGTTTTCTTTTTTTTCTTTCTTTTTTTTTTTTATTATCATTTCATTTTCTCTTTTTTTCTTTCTTTGATCTGTTCTTTTCTTTTCTAGACCGGTTGTTTACCTTCGGTTGGTGGGGTTATAAGTCATGGGAATGTATGCCAATAGGTATGTGTTCATATTTATCTCTCCTAAAGTCCAATGTGAGTTTGGGGTATTCACATGAGATGGCTATATTCGAATAACTGCTTTCTACTGTTGTACTAATCCTTGGTGTGATTTGTCATGAGAGGAATATTTTGTACCCCTGTCCCCACTTCTTTCTTTTGTATCCCTAATTTTCTATGTTAAAAATTAATAAAAAATTGTAAATAAAAAAAAATTGTAAAAAACACCAAAATTAGCGAAAAATTGCATTTTATAAATTTAAATGCATCTGCTCGTAAAACAGATAGCAATACCACACCAAATAGTTACTAGTTAACATTTACCATATGTCTACTTTAGATTTGCATCCTTTTTTGAACATCCTTTTATTTTTCTGGGACGTTACAAGGCTTATAACTTTAGCAGCTATTTCTCACATTTTCAAGAAAACTTCAAAAGGCTATTTTTTCAGGGACCAGTTCAGTTCTGAAGTGGCTTTGAGAGGCCCATACTTTACAAACCCCCATAAATCACCCCATTTTAAAAGCTGCACCCTCAAAGTATTCAAAACAGCATTTAGAAAGTTTCTTAACCCTTCAGGTGTTTCACAAGAGTTAAACAAATGTGGTGGTGAAATTTACAAATTTCATTTTGTTTTGCAGAAATTCATTTTCATTCAATTTTTTCCTGTAACACAGAAGGTTTTACCAGAGAAATACAGCTAAAAATGTATTATCCAGATTCTGCAGTTTTTATAATTATCCGACATGTGGCCCTAGTGTGGTAATGGACTGAAGCACAGGCCTCAGAAGCAAAGGAGCACCTATCAGATTTTGGGGCCTTCTTTTTATTGGATTATATTTAAGCACCATGTCAGGTTTGTAGAGGTCTTGGGGTACCAAAACAAAGGAAACACCCCAAAAAATAACCCTTTTTGGAAACTACACCCACAAGGAATTTCTCTAGCTGTGTAGTGAGCATTTTGACCCCACAGGTGTTTCATATATTTTATTAAAATTGGGCTGTGAAAATGAAAAATTTAATTTTTTCCAATAAAACATAGAATTTTTTTCATTTCCATAAGAACTAAAAGGAGGAAAAGCACCCCTACATTTGTAAAACAATTTCTCCCAAGTACAGCAAAACCCAATATGTGGTCATAAACTGCTGTTTGGACACACGGCAGGGCTAAGAAGCAAAGGAGCGCCATTTGGCTTTTGGAGCTCAAATTTTGCTGGAATGGTTTGTGGAGGCCATGTTGCATTTGCAAAGCCCCTAAAGGGCCAAAACAGTGGAAACCCCCCACATGTGACCCCATTTGTGAAACTACACCCCTCAAGTAATTTATCTAGGGGTATATTGAGCATTTTGACCCCACAGGTTTTTTGCAGAAATTATTGAAAGTAGGCCGTGAAAATGAAAATCTAAATATTTTTCCAATAAAATGTAGGTTTAACTATTTTTTTTTTTTTATTTCCACAAGAACTAAAGGAGAAAAAGCACCCCACCATTTGTAAAGCAATTTCTCCCGAATATGGCAATATCCCATATGCGGTCATAAACTCCTGTTTGGACACACGGTAGGACTCCGAAGGGAAGGCTTTTGGAATGGTTTCTGGGCGCCATGTCGCATTTGCTGAGCTCCTGTAGTACTAGTATAGTGGAAACACCCCAAAAGTGACTCCATTTGGGAAACTACACCCCTTGAGGAATCAACTTGGGGTTTAGTGAAAATTTTGACCCCAAAGTTTTTTGATGAATTAATTAGAATTAAGCCGTGAAAATAATTTTTTTATATTTTTTTCCAATAAGATGTAGTTTTAGATCAACATTTTTCCTTTTACAAGGAATAAAGAGGAAAAAAAAAAACAACATTTGTAAAGCAATTTCTCCTGACTACGACAATACCCCATATGTGATTATAAACTGCTGTTTAGACATATGGGATGCTTCAGAAGAAAAGGAGTGGTAGATTTTGCAGTATTCGGACACCATGTCACATTCGCAAAACCCTTGATTTACCCCAAAAAAAAAAGTGACCCCATTTTTTTTAGAAACTACAGCCCTAAAGGCGTGTATACACCCCTGGAGCGTGGATTTTGCTTGGTAGTAGTTTTGTTTGAGTGTTACGGGTATTTCAGCTTATAATGTGGTGGCATATGTAATCTGTGCGGAGTATATCAGGGGTATATGTAATCTGTGCGCAGTACATCAGAGCACAATAAGAGGGTATAATAATGGGGTAAATACTACAATTATCCATAGATGTGTGGTACACTGTAAAGCAATTAGTTATGCGCAGGCCATTGTTGCATTGATAAACGGTATTCTTTCTTATCCCCATTTTGTAACACTCTGCACAATTTGGGGACTTTTCCTCCTTTGTAGCTTGGTAAATTTTGCTGGGAAACTGTTGCCCTGGTATAACACGGGCGCCCTCGCTTCCGGCAGATGTGCCATGTCCCTTCCCTTCCTAGTTCCTAAATACTAGGGCCCTGAAACTGAAGGAATGTTCCCCTCCGGCCTGCACATCAAGATGTTTTTTCATCACCCCATCACTAGTGCAAAAATTTTTTAGTTTTTGTTTAATGGAGCTGTGTGCACGCTTATTTTTTGTGAGACAAGGTGTAGATTTTATTGGTACCAGTTTGGGATGCATACAACTTTTTGAACACTTTTTGTTTCAAGATAAAATTACCAAAAACAAGCAATTCTTTTTTCGGCATTCACCGTGCGCCATAAATTGCATGTTAACTTTTTTTCTCCGGGTCGACACGATAACGGCAATACCAAATTTACTTATTTTTTTCATACTTTGTTTTACAGCATTCACCGTGCGGCATAAATTATGTAATAGTCTTTTAGTTTGGGTCGTTACGGACGCGACGATACCAATTATTTCTAGTTTTAAAAAAAAATAAGTTTTTTCCAATAATAAAATTATGGAAAAAAGGGCAAGTTTTTTTTTTTTTACTTAAAATTTTATTTTTTGTCCCACTAGGGTACTTGAAGGCCTAAAGCCCTGATTGCTATTCAAATACATACGTAGTGCAGTGTATTATTCACTGATATCAAGCCTATGAGGACCCGCCGGAGGCGGGTCTGCATAGGCTTCCGTACAAGGCAGACACGGAGGCCATTATTATCCCTCCGGTTGCCATACCCATCATCGACACCCCAGCATTTGCGTCGCTGGGGTGCCGGTCGGGATAAAAGCCCTCAGATGGTGCGCTCTCTATTGAGCGCAACATTTGAGGGGTTAGTCGACCGGACCAGGGACCAGTTCCAGTCCACTCCTGACCTTTACAGGAGGGTGTCAGCTGTAATATACAGCTGACACACGGCGGTGATGGTGCAGGCTCCGAGTCACCGAGACGTAACTGTACTGCTGTTTGCGGGAACAGTCATTTACGTGCCAGCTATAGGTGGCAGTAGAGAGACAGTTTTCTTCCTTCTGGAGGAGTGCTATTTCACATCCATAAAGAAACCTTAGAAAATACCAGAAACGGGACAACTGTGACCTTTAGAATTGAGAGTTGGCAGAACTCCTAATGTTTTAGCACTTTTTGTAATGGTGCTTCAACCGTCTACAGAAACATAATTCAAGCTAACCAAAATAAATTTCCCAGTGAATGGAGTATATTTCCTTCTGTCTTCCTTACTTAAATAATACTGCATAAATACAGTGTGTGCTAGTCTGAGCCTAGACATGTCAGAAAAGTAGAAAGCTCAACACGTGTACCTAAAGCAGACATATGGCTAGACGAAAGTGTCATGAACGTGTATCACCATGTAGAGTTGGCTTTTTCCCTAGTAGCTATGAATGGTGACAGACATTTTTTATGGAGGAAATATAGAAATTTCAAATTCTTCCACCTGGTGAAAAAGAACCAGGTGTAATACCATTCATTTCCATGGTGACTAAAGAATATATGTAAATGCATATAAAATGTGGAATATCAAAAGAGCTATTATAGGCACATGATTTTGTTTTTGCACCTGCTTCACATCATATCGAAGCCAAATATTTAGCCAAGCTCTAGATATACGTCATATATCTAGGGCAGCATTGAATTGCCTGCACTATTATGCTAGTTACTCTGTCTTTTCCAGCATTTAAATGGTAAAAATCACGAGAGGTCGTCTGGTTTGTGTTAGGTACTCTTTCTCCTCGTCTTGTACTTTTTAATACCATGAAAATATGCTTGTGTTTACATCTATTGAGTATGTGCACGGCTCACAGAAGTGGCTTATGTGTCAGTACATTTTGGATGGAAACAAAAAGGTGTTAGTCACTTTAAACAAGGTGCCTATTGAAGCCGGGAGTGCTATGCAGACTTGTGCTGGGCTAATAGCTCCA